>NC_056526.1:66681193-66755584 GCF_019175285.1 Sceloporus undulatus
TATTATTATTATTATTATTATTATTATTATTATTATTATTATTATTATTAACCTTTATTTATAAAGCGCTGTAAATTTACACAGCGCTGTACATACAATCTTTTAGTTAGACGGTTCCCTGCCCTCAGGCTTACAATCTAAGAAATATATCCCATGTTTTTTCCCAACAGGAGACTCAAAGTGGCTCACAATAGGAATTAAAACAAAATGCAGTTAAAACAATGGCTAACATAACATTTGAAAAATCAATTAACAAAACAATCATAGTACTGCAGAAATTTTTGTTCTTCTGGTTTCACATTACTTTCTCCCCCAACAACATCAAGGTCCAAACTAACACATGTGGTGTTAAATGTGTTTTTATTCAGCGTGTATGATTTTACAGATGCAAAGATCAGTTGCTAGGCTTATATGATAATCACTTGGATCTCCTATGAAGTAGCTTTTTTCATTGGAAGAAAATCCCCATTTGTACAATTTTCATCAGGACTGGAGGAAGAAAGGAGAGTGTTAAGCTCACCCTCCCTACTTGCTGTAATCTATGGCCCGTTACAGACCGCCCAAAAGGGGTGGTCTCAGGCCGCTGCCGGTTGCAGCGTGGAGGAGCCGCAGCAGCCAAACCGCACGACTCCTCCACGCTGCAAAAAAGGAGTGCGAAATCACGCTCCTTCCGGCAACCCGCGACGTGCACTCGTGACGTCTCTTCCGGTTTGGGACGTGCGGACGCAGAGCGTCCGCTACATCAAGATGGCGGCGCCCATCTGTATAGGGTGCTGCTATCTTGACGTATCGGTTACGCACGAGGGGCAAGGCGCGTCCGGAAGCGCCGCCCCTCGCGCATAATCGTGGCACAAGGACGGCACCTCTTAGGCCCGTCTATAACGCGCCTATATCATCATCACCCTACTCACACCAGGTAATGTTTGTGTTTTAAAACACATGCACTTCTAGTGCCAAGCCATATTTAATATTTTGTCTAGTTTGGCCCTTAGCATGGACAAAGACGCTACTATTATTCAGTACCTAGACTAGGTTGTTAAATATAAATCTTGATATTGGAATAAAATCTTGGCAATTGAGCCAATTTTCAATAACCATACCCAGGTGTGATTTACTTTTTTACAAGGTTTCTGTACTAAAGCAGTTGAATCATAACCTAACAGTGGGCAATAGTTGTTCACTGCCTTTTGTCCAGACAGCACTTAATTCGTTTTCAGCAGTCTGACCTCTGACCTTTCTCTTGTGTTCCTTAATCAAACCGAACAATTCCTGTGGCTGTTCCAACGATTTTGCATTCCTGCAAATATGATTTTTCTATGTATCTATTACATGTTAAAAATTGGGTTATTGAACTCTGAAACTTTAATGGGGAGAAAGTAAGCTATAAGGAAAAAACCTCATAACACTGGGGATACTTTTGAAAGAATTCTTCAGAGGGATTATGCAATTAATCACAACCAATCTCTGCTCCATACTGATTTAACTCATCAGATATCAAGAAATAATTGTTGCTGTGTGAAGTGATGGAGGATGGTAGAGAAAATTTTAAGGATGCCTTATGTTGTTTTCATTATTAAGGCTACTCTATATTTTGTGGTTTCATATACTGTACATTGCTTTTACATGATGTAAAACAGGGAAAGTGCATGGAAAATTTACCAGCAGGAAAATTCTCCCAAGATATTTGTAAGCATTAAAAAAAAACACTGACTCCATCAATCTTTGTCTCCCACTCCCTCTTGTCCTCTCTCTTCATTTTTCTATTTTGACACAGGTTTTCCAGTACATTTAATTATCTCATAGTACTGGGAATGGCAGTTGAAAAAAGACCCATTTAAAATCTGTGTTTTTAGTTGCTTAAATAATCTAAAGAATTTGATGTTTCAAAGGGTGTGTGTTGAAGGCAGGCTAAATACATAAGTAAGGGTTCAAAGAGAAAGTTAGACCCAGAAAGAATGGGAAGACCAGGAGAAGGATGACCAGGCTTATGAATCTAGGACATAAAAAACAGAAACTCTGTATGTGCACTGTAAAGAAAATCAATTATCTTATCATTAACATAATCTATTACTCTGGTTTCCTGTACAGTAATTTAATAATGAATTGAACAGATTTAGTAGACGTTTGTTTTAAAGAAATATAACTAGATCTATCACCTAATTGTTTACGTATTTCAAAAAGGAAATCCTGTTTATCCAAAAGGACTATCAAAATTGCATTTTGAGATTCAGTGTCACCTTACCCTCTACTTACTCTAGACACTTTCACTTTTTATGAAAACTCTAAACAAAATACAAATAATTATTTCTGAGTAATGTGTCAGGGTGAGTCAGGGTCACTGTTATGCACAGAAAAAAATCCAAAAATTCTAGGTTTGTATGGATGACCACAAGGAACCTCCAGCTTAAAGCACAAAGCTTAACTTCTCTTCTTTCTGAACAAATACATTCCAGGACTAGCTTCTTCTATAATAATAGAACTGACAGACTGAAATAGAGTAAGTGGTGCATATATTGTGTGAACATCAATGTCTGCTTCAAGAAAACAAGCAAGGGGGGGACCAACACTTTGATGGAATATGATTCCTGGAGGCAGAAATCCAATATTGTTATAGCTTATAATAAAATCATGACATCATAATGAACATAATGATATCAGTTTTCAGTCTGGTGAAGGGAAGTCTGTAGCAGTTAGGCTGGAAGATTCTTAGATAATATCCACCCTCTGTGCATTTCCAGGCTTTTAGTGAATGACGTCTAGGATCTATAGGGTTTCTTGAACTGCGAATAAAATGTGTGCATGTACTGTCCTTCTGCCACTGAAGCTATTAATAGTGATTCATATGTGAATACTAAGCATGATTTAATAATATTCTGGAGCATTTCATTCGGCAGATGCTGAACTTCACTACAGTATTAGAAATAGGCTTGGAATCTTCCATGAGATGGAAAATACCTTACAAAAAGCAATGCTGCATTGTTTAAATACTTGTTCCCTAATCTGGGAAGAAAATGCTTGTTTAAGTAAATACAAAATGCATTCTTACCAGAACCTGGAATGATTGTTGGTATTACTTCAAAAATAATTCATTTTTATTGAGTTTTAAAAAGTAATTAGTCACCATTACTCATTGTTTAGAGACTGGTATATTCATAGTGTGCTGCTAAAATATTACTTTTTAGTTACTTTTCACTTGTATTTTTTAATATTACATGTAAAATTTAAAAATGATGGGGAAAAATTCCCCAAACACAATGGTTTGGCATACGAGTAAATGTTAATAAGTTGTTTCACACACAAAGTAAATATGCTATCTGTCTTTTTTTTCTCACAAAAGGACTGTCATTATGTCCTCACTGCTTATCTCCAAAGTATTGTATCATACATATCTTTATAATTATATTACTTCCAAGTTCTAATTCTCATCATTGGGCTCTCTATTTGTATGAATCCATGAATTATTGTTTATCATACCTTTAATAATTTCCAATATTGTTTTGAATCATTATTACCTTGTCCCAGTGAGATCTGGCAAAATGGGGGTTTCAACCTGAATCTTCCACAACCAGTCCAATGCAATATACTGATCACGCCAAATGAACAAGAAAGCATAGGTTTGCAGTTCTCCACTAACACTGGGAGAAGAGAAACCCATCCAAATGAATTCAAAGCACGCTAGATACCCTTTAGAGTAAATAAGCTCCTTTCACTTTCTCTAGACTATAGATGTTTAATTCAATGACCATGTGAGGCAGAACAATCATGACCAGGAGAGGAAGCAGCAACAGCAAATATTTACAAGAGGCAACATGTTTTATTACTTACTCTTAGCTCATCCTTTGTCTTGAATCTGTCAAGAAGTTGCTGGTAATGTCTGTCTGTCATTTGTCGTAGCAATGACAATAGACATGAAACAAATTCTCCCTAAAATAAATAGATTTTTGAAAAAATGAAAAAAAAATTACATCTAAAATGGAGGACAATTGATAGAAAGTGCCTCTGAAAAGAATTACTTTTAACCACACACTTTCCCCCTAATCATAAGGTATTGTTTCCTCTGTGCTTAAGGAACAATTCACACTTCTCAAGATACAATCCTTAATGCATTTACTTGCTTGGGAGTAAGTCTCACTGTACACCATGTTTGTTTGTACTTCTAAACAAACATAGGATTGAGATATTAAAATTCCATTTATTTGGGTTGTTCCGTTTCTTCTAATTTAAAAAGCATTTCCATGTTGCAATCGTAGGCACAATTTCCATACTGAGCAAATAGCTTCCTGTGTTCTTATCTGTTCATTGCCTTTTAAAACAATGTTAGCATGACACATATGCCAGTAGTGATGTGGAAGCTGAAGTGAGTCTCTTGCCATATGGAAGTAAAAAGCCCATTTTTAAAAATTTAAAAAGCCAATTTAAATGAAATGAATTATTTCCATAACTGTAATCTCAGTACACATGACGATTTATTATCATTTGGCTTGAAACCCAAGTATGTAACTTACATGTAATACAAAAGGGCATCTCTTGTATCTGAAATCCACCAGAATAAATGCAACCTTATCAGAATTCAGAAGTGATCATGCTTTTTAGTTGTCTTGCTGATATGGTATGACAGTGTTTATGGAATGTTTTAGGTTGTGATTATGCACACCTGCTCTATGTCCCATTGAAAGAGAGATTTGCTTCTGAGAAAACAGGCTGCGCAGCATTAGCCTTGAACGCTGTAATGTCAGAATACTCCTTTCCTTAGCCTCGTTCCCATAGCTAAACCACCTTTTTTCTGAATTTGGGACAGAAATTCAATTCTGATATTTCAGTATAAAGTCTGATATTCCACCTACATGTCATAAAATGTACTTATTTTTTTTTTGTTAATTCTGATAAAATTGAAATAGTTCCTAACAACACATGGGGCAGAACCTACCACCTACACTAAAATTGGGTGGTATCTTTCTTCACAAATAACTCAAGAGCATTTGGCTCAGTATGTTGCCACAAGCAAACATAGTACTGCATGAACTTGCTACATAAGAGTATATAATTGCCTTATGCTGTGCAATGAGTCACTTAAAAATTAAGTATTTTGATGTGGTACTTGAAACTACCCTGCACAATGGCTTGCTAGATACTGTGCAAGGACCCTGAGAGACTACTTTTTGGTATTATAAATGAATAAGGCCTTCATAGCGCTTTGTGAAAAGCAAAGGTATGGGCAAAGGCAAACCCATTAAAATGAAACTTGTTCAAACTAAGGCTATACTTAATTCCACAAGCCATATTTCAAGACATACGTATGGGAACTGTTAAATCAAAGTCAATGAACTGGCATCCAACAAGGCTTCAACAATAGGAAAAATGAACAGTATTGTAGAATTTAGCAGTATTGAAGATTTTCATAACTTAAATATAAAGAAGCATGGAATTTTATAAGGACATTTTATCAGAGCTAGAGTCTGCTCTTTAAGACACCCATTAACTCTATCAATATTAGTTTCTGGTAGAAATGAGTGAAAATTAAAATGTCAGGTTGTACTAGATTATCTGTAAAATATTTGTCCTCAGATTAACATATCCTTTAGAGTATATTAGTACAGGTCAATTTTTTCATATTTTTATAAAGCTTTTCCCCCCAAACGTCTCAGTGAGGGAAAAGCAGGATTAATACGGCTGCAAATCAAAGAATGAATGTGCTAAATGTATCCCTCAAAACTTTTGCTGAATGAACAAAAATAGGTCACTTGCTCTTTTAAAGTTCTTATGTGCCTCCCACTGTGTAAAGTTCCTACTATTTTTGACAAAAGCAGAGCACAACCTGACATTATTTCACTTACACGGTTTTCACGCTGTTCTTGAAGAGATGAGATTTTGAACCCTCTAACTCTCATTAACCACAATGTACAAATGAATGAAGGAGAACTTATTATGCTATTTATACCTAGGGATAAAACTAGTGGGATACATAATGTGGGGGATAAACGAATAGTCTCCCAACATTTTCTCTTTAAAAAGAAAGATAGTTGTAAGAGCCACTAGACCAAATTCAGCAGAGGAACAGCAGGCAGAAAGGGGAGCTGTTTGACATTTTCCTGTTTGGAGGATCTGTTCACTGAAAATTTCCCCTGCCCAAGTAGCTGTTCTTTCTGCAGGAGAATGGCCTCATACTTTTTCCTCCTGGTATGGGGAAACAACTGAGGGGAGGAAGAAAAATGGCAGTGATCGAAATAATTTAGAAAGAGGAAAAAGCATTTAGGAAGCATAGAAAGGCCCCCTCTGTCGCAACTGCCTCTCCTCTGGCTTCAGAGGAGGAGAAGAAAATTGGGGAGGGTACAGTTCCATCATGCCTAGGGCCAGAAGGAGATGAAAAACACACTTCTCCATCTCAACTGCCAATGTCTTGGCCTTGGAAGGAGAGAAGAACCAGCAGTATCTGCTGGACTTAATTCTCTCTCCCACTGCCATTTCCCTTTCCTTGTGTGTCATGTTTTATTTAGATTGTAAGCCTGAGGGTAAGGGACTGTGAAATTAACAATTTGTAAACTGCTCTGAGAGCCTTTGTGGCACTTTGTGAAAACACAATCAGTTCTATGTGTGTCTCAAGAACTAGAAAGCCTTGAGGATACAACACAAACATTCATGCTCATTGATATTCACAATTCACTACCAAATTACAGGAACAGATACAGATGATGAGGAATGGCCATTACTTTCATGTCTTCTTGATAGAAGACATTCAGCCAATGATAGCTGGTGGCTTTTATGTCACTGGGATAGTGACATGATCTGCTCCAAGATTTAGCCTGAACTTTAAATAACAGTTTTAAAGTGTGTTGAAACCAGTTTCTGAAATAGGTTCATCACCTTGGATAGCTTCTTTCAGTTTCAGACCAAAATGTGGAATGCATTCACCACCTCACTCACATGGCTATGTGCATCTGGTGAACTAGTGAGGGATACATGATGCTAAACCAGGAAAACCCTTATAGCTGTTTACTGCTCTTTCAGTCTGTTCCTATTGCAGTTTATTCCTTCTTAGGAAAATAAAGAAGTTAAGAATTGAGTTGGTCCTGCAGATTAATAGGCTGGACTTCTCACCAGCCCTCTCCATCACCATTAATTCTGAGGGAAGATGGGAGAGCTGGTCCAACAACTTCTAGAGATTCATCCCTGTTTTTATTCTTTTTTAAAACAAATCCTTGTTGTGATCCAGCAGGATTCTTTTTATATTCACAATGTTACTGGTTAAAAATTAAATTCATATGAATATTAACTATATTTCATTGCAGAGCCAATTTATACCCATTTTGAGAAGTATCAGTGGCCTAGATGAAATCTTAGTTAGAGGGACCTGCTAATAAAATCAGCCATAAGAATTCTTAAAGCCAGACAACAAAGAGGAACAGGAATTCATATATGAAAAGGGTTTAGCATTAGATTAATGAACTTGCAGGCTGTTTCTCACCTCATTGTGTAAGGCTTTAACTGAAGCTCAGCAGGCTCTTTATGTTCTAGAAGCCAGGTCTGACAGACTGCTTTGAACTAGCAGTTTTCAAGGACATTTTTAATCCAGCCATATGTTTTGGGAAACACTTTTTTTGCTGAAAAATGTTCCAGGCGTGCAGGAAGCTCTCAGTGACCTGCCTCAAAGAAATACTAAAACAAATGCTCTGTCTGTGTGGTCTAGTTGTTCTGCTGAAATTAGTTCAAAGAAGCTGAAGCTAATTAACCCTTGCTTAGCCTCATCTATGATTTAGACCATTACAAGGTGATATAGGTGCAACCTACAATATAGGTTACAATGCACAGAGAACTTACTTTCAGTCCTAGAACTGAGAACATGCAGAATGAGGCAACTGATACAATAAAATCCAACATGTCAGATGATGCAGGTTCACCTCTGTTAATTTTAATATCTGGGGAACTTCAGGGGTGTATTTATTTATTTAAATATTTATATTTCTTTGAGTGCCAGATCGGGGCAGCAGCAACTGCACACCACGGTCCTGATCTGGCATTTTTCCAGCCCAAAAAGAAGCGGCAAAATGCCACTCCTTTTTGGGGCAGAAAAAATCTGCCCTGTCCACCGCGGTGGCATATCTTCTGTGCTGCTGTGGTGTGCAGCATCTGAATGCTACATTGCTGGAACACTGCAATGCTGCCCGCAGTCTGGTTGGGTGGGCGGCGTGACACTGGCTTGGGGTGGCATTCGGGCATGCATGATCTAAATGCTACACTCCCATGCTGCCCCCAAGCCAGCACTTACTGCCGGTCTGTTTCGGTCCTTAGTCTCAAAGATCTTTTCATGCCAATATTCCAGACTAACATGGCTACGTCTCTGAATTCTACCTCCTTCAAATATGGGCATCCCAAGCCATTTAGGACTTTGAAAATCATCACTAGCACCTTTAATTCTGACCAGAAGTAGATTTAGCCAGTAAAATTCTTTTTAAATGAATACTACGTGATTTTGACACTGATGTGTTTCATGTTAGTTCCAATGTTGGAATACAACAGGAAGCCCAAATTCACATGGACGCTGCTTCACTTACACATTAGAATATGCACGCACACACATTTTGGAGCAAAATCTTTTTCTTTCCATTTTTATGTACTCAGACACATTAGAGAACGGGAGGAAACTGTAGCCTCAGTATGTACAAGAAGTTATTTTTGCTGTAACACTTACAGTAACATCCTGAAACTGTAGCCTTGTCGCAGACCCTGCAGGCTGAGGGCGGCTTGTGATCTCTAGGATGGTCCTCAGCAGCACATCTAGCAGACTACTGACAATGACATCTATTTCTTCCAAAACTGACTTTTCCTTTATTTTAACAAGAAGAAACTGAATTAGTTTTGTTACTTAAGGAGCATGTTAGACACTTCATCTTGGGTTTACCAACTGCTGAAATATACTCAAACCAAAAACTTCCTCCTGGCTTTGACAGGCTTCCCATTCTGACTTAACTATCTGGTATTTTTTTTAAAAAAGGAAAAAATAATGTAAACATTTGACATAACTGCCCACAATAAAATCCCTTTTCAGACTTTCAATGTGAGTGCAATGACCAAAATCCAACTTCCTAACTATAGTTTATTCTTCTATGTTTCAACATGTTTCCAATTTATTGCAACCCTAATGCAAAACTATTGCAGTGTTTTCTGGGGCTGAGTGTGACTTGCCCAAGGTCTCCCAGTGACTGAGCAGAGAATCAAACCCTGATCTCCAGGGTAGCAGGCCAATGCTCAAACGACTAAACAATGCTGGCTCTCACATTAGGCGCATTGAATCAACAAGTGTTGACTTACTATTTAGCTAATGAATCATGTATGTAAGAAGGCAGGCTCCACACCAACATAAGCTTACTCATTAGAAAGTCTGTACAAAGAGAGATCTTGTAGCACCTTTGAGACTAACTGAAAGAAAGAAGTTGCAGCATGAGCTCTTGTAGAGTTCAATCTACTTCCTCAGATGCTTTTGGTGGAGTGGAAGGGACAGACATATATATGCCATAGGTAAGTGAAAGTGTCAATGCAAATTCAAAATCCTTTGGGTATGGAAATAAAGTAGCAACTCCAGTTTTAACTATGGTCATTTGTGGACAAAAAGATAGCCATTGGATATGGAAATGAGTGTAGGATGCTCCCATCATGATAGGGTCAGATAGTATTGAAATGTGTGTAGTGAGCCAAGAAGCCATTGTCCCTATTCAATCCATTGCTGAGGGATTGCAGCTTATGGATGAATTCCAATTCTGCTGTTTCTCTTTCCAATCTACCTTTGTAGTTCTTTTGTTCAAGGATCACTGTTCGGAGGTCTGAGATGGAATGCCCAGGGAGACTGAAATGTTCTGCCACTGGTTTTTGTGTATTTCCATTCCTAATGTCTGGTTTAAGTCTATGAAAGCTCATGCTGCCAACTTCTTTCTTTCAGTTACTCTCAAGGTGCTACAAGATCTCTTTACATACTGATTCTACAGACTAACACAGCTATATGTTTGAATTCTACCTCATTAGAAAGTCTGTAGGGGGAGCTTCCATATGCATCTGTTCTAGTTGTTCTGCTGACATTAGTCATCCAGTTCAAAATACAGGAAAATATGTCTATATGGAGCAGAGTATGCTTCTACAGTGCTGCTTCTCACATGTTCACTGTCTGAAGAAATCCAGAGCTTTGAAAAATTGCTACTGGGCTACAACTCCTAGCATCCCCTAGCTGGAGGAATTCTAGGAGCCTGGGATTCAAAAAACCTAACTTTCATAAGATCCAAGAATATAAGGTCATATTTCCCAAGCTAAGTTTCAAAGCCTAAATCCAATTAAAATGTACAAGGAGTACAAAGGCTACACATACACACACAACACAACAGCAAAGATAGAAGTAGGTCTGTACAAAAGGAGAAAAGTCTGATCCTAATTTATGAGATCTACCCAGTAAACAATTGACAGTCAGCCTATATTTTGCAATACACACACACACACACACACACACACATGTTTCCTTGAACTCACTAATTTCTCTTTTCCTTCTCTCTGTGGAATGTTAAAGAATGCAAAAGAGAATGCCCTGTGATGTGGTATTTGGCCATTTTCAGACTGGGCTCTACAATTTCTTTCCTCCCATATTCTCAGAGGTGTAGCTATGAGGAGGGGACAAAAATGAAGGCATTGGTTCCCCCAAATAAGAATTGTGCTCCCAAATAATATTTCTAAATGCTCAACTGAGGCTTTAAGTTACTGCAGTGTTAGAATTTTATGTATACAATTATTTGGGGGGGGCAATGCCCTCATTTTTCTCCTCTCCCTTATAGTTACACTCTTGCATCCATGCTACTGTGTATTTGTGTGAAGAAGCCCAGTTTTCCATCTGACATGTACTGTACCTTGGCTTTCTCTGTTGGTTGCTGTTATGAAGCAATTTAACAGCCAAGAGTATGAGGAATAAAATATCTGCCAGTATCATTTGTTTGCTCAGCCCATTAACAGGGGATTTGTTTCTCTGCCACTCTGAAAGGTTGCCATTCTTGAATATTTTCAGTTTGACGCAAAAGAATGCACACTGCTACCTGAAAGCAAACTAAAATACGGGTAGGTGGAAATCTAATTCCTGTGTACTTTTAATGTATAGGAGGGCATTTCTAAAAGCATTCCACTTTTATTTGGAAGAAAGGCAGCTGCAAAGTGAAATGTTAACATATTCACTTCATAGATCTGGAATGCACTTTCTCATAAAGATCACTTTCATTAGCAAGTATCAGCCAGGAAGTAGATTTTCAGCCAAGAAGGGTGGGAGGGCAGAACATGAGGAGCATGTTCTTCAACGAGGCCCTGCATAGCTTCTTTTTCTTCAAAATCAATGGCAGGTTTAAGCACACTTTCTCAAAAGCATGAGTACCTAAAAGATTGCTTGGCCCTTAGAGACAGGTGAAATGAAAAAAACAAAAAACACAGGAGCAGAAGAGGCTATAAAAAGGAAAAAATAAGGGAGGACAGGATAGCAGTTCGCAAACTACTGAAGAGGCTACCTAGTAGAAGAAGTAAGGAAGTTGTTTTCTCTGGCTCTAGAAGGCAGGACTAGAACCAATGAGCAGAAGTCACAGGAAAGCAGATTTGGTTAAATGTTAGAAGGAACTACACTGGTACCCCAGGATACGAATGCACCGCCTTACGAAATTTCCGGGTTACGAAAAAAATCCATTCAAAAAAACTGTTCCGGGTTACGAAGGTTATTTCGGGTTACGAAAAATTTTTTGGTGCTTTTCGGCGCTATTTCACACGAAATCGTGGCTTTTCCCCATTAGCGCCTATGGCTTTTTCGCCTTACGAAGTATTCCGGGTTACGAAAGCGGCGGCGGAACGAATTAATTTCATAACCCGGGGTACCCCTGTAACTGTAAAAGCCATGAATTTGGCTGTATAGACCAGACTGCCTTGGGAGACAGTGGATTCTGCTTTTCTGGAAGAAATTAAACAAAGGCCCCACAGCCATTTTTCAGGGATTTTGTACTTACATACTTTACTATAGATCCTGCATCAAGCAGGTGAACCAGATTTTTAATAATGTTATGCATGAAACAAAATTTGTGTACACTGAACCATCAGAAAGCAAAGGTGTTGCTATCTCAGCTACCCAAGTGAATGATTCTGATTTTGGAGTGTTTTAGATTTTGGAATTCTGGATAAGGGATACTCAATCTGTAAAAAAAACAAGGGAATGAAATGGTTGGAAGATATATCAGTTGAAGAAGATATTTGGGGGAACGGGGCGGCAGAAGGAGTTGACAATGGCCACAGTTCCCTAGCCAGGATAATATTCTTCATAGGGCCTGAGAGATTCGGGGAGTTGTATAGTATTCCAAATTCTATTTGTTGGTGGTGGTGGTGTGAACCCTCGAGTTATTTCTGACTTACTATAAGCCTGAAGTGAATCTCTAAGGGATTTTCTTGACAAGATTTACTCAGAGAGGATTATTTATTTATTTATTTATTTATTGGTATGCCACCTTTCAACCAAAAGGGACCTAAGGAGGCTTTGCCTTCCTCTGAGACTGAGAGAGTATGACTTCCTCAAAGTCACCCTGTGAGTTTCCATTGCTGACTGCGGATTTGAACTTTGGTCTCCAGAATCCCAGTCCAATGCTCAAACCACTACACCATGTTAGCTCTCCAACTCAATATACAATTTTAACTGGGGATAATGATCTCATTTTGCCCTTTCCCCTCCCCAGTAGCTATACCACTTCATTTTCTTTGTAGACATATTATAAGACTTCTACTTACAGAACTATTTTTCTTAATGCGGCAAAATATGTTGCTAAGGATGCGTGCGCACATGATCAGATCCTTTTGTTCTTGCAGATGTACGTAGAGGTGATGCAAAACTACTGGCAGTAGGATATATCGGGACTCTGAAAAGAAAGGAATACAGTGTGAACAGTCTACATCTGTGGGATTATTTCTCTCTGCCCATTTAAAGTAATTAAGGAAACAATTCAATCATCTTATCTTTTCAAAGTGGAAAATAGTGCAGAGACCTCTCAAGGCTGGCCCATCACCAGACAGACTGAAGCAGCTATTTCAAACATTTCAGGTATCATAAAAGGGTAACAAATTATTTAGTTATTTACTTTGTTATTAAAGCATCTTTCCTGACAGGAGGACAGCAGAGATGCTTCTGGGAGTCTCTGGCACATGTACCAAAATAAGTTTGCTATTCACCGTTATGTATCTTGGGGTAAGCAGAGTGCAGGTAACAGAGCTTATGGTACATGGGGTCTCTAAGTGTGGTCCCTGAAGCCTTCCAAAGACCCCAGACGCCCCCTTCCATTTTCAAATTATCAGGATACTTTTTGGGTGATTCTTTGTCCCAAAACTGGCCAAAAGCCCACAAACCACCTGCAAATGTCCCAGCCTACCGGCAGGTGCAAAAAATAAAGTCCCCCTTTCCTGCGGCAATTGTTCACTCTGGCCTTAGATGGATGTGAGATGCCATTTGATGTGGTGCTTGAGGCAAGAGAATGTCTTAGGCCAGCTCAGCACAAGATATAATCACCTCATTTTAAAAGGTTTCCATATAGCCTGCCAGATGTGGTTAATATACTGGGCTGGCTGTCATAACGGCCTATTGGTAGGTGCCTAGGTATCCCATGAGTTCACACATTTCCTCTACTTCTCTAGAGTGGTGATGAGTTTGGACCTTTTTGCTATGCTTCTGAGTATACTGACCTAGGAGCTTATCGCTCAGCATTTTAAACCAGCTTCAGCCTCCTGGGATAGAGGTGGAGATTATCGCACAATAAATTGCTGCCGAACCGCCAGCCACCATCAGCCTGGGTCCAAGACGAGACCAAGCTATGCTCCGCCAGCACTTTTTAGACAGCCAGAAAGCTTTCCAACTTCTAAAAAGTGCTGGTGGAGCACAGCTGATGGCAGCCAGGGGTTTGGCAGAGATAATCTCCACCTCCATCCTGCATCCTGGTTCCAGCCTGGGAGGCTGCAGCCGGTTGAAAATGCTGAGCGATAAGGTCCCTAGTAATGCTCTCTAAATGCAGACAAAGTAGAGCAGGCTGTAACAATAGAGAATGGAAACAAGCTGCCTTATTTTCATTTATTAGGTACAATCAACCATAGTTGCATGACAAGGGTCTCATCCACATTGCAGAAATAAAGCAGTTTGCCATGACTCAATGCTATGGAATTCTGGGATTTGTAGTTTTGTGAGATATTTGGCTTTCCCTCTCAGTATGCCTCACCAATTAGAAATCTAGAGTGTTTAGGAATGTCCTGAGTTTTGGGGAAGTAATATATCCAGTCTAAGCAAATGGAGAGTGAGGTAGGTATCATCAAACAGCTATATAGTAGCGGAAACCCAGCTTGGTGCTGTGCCACATGAAATTAAATCACACCCTCAGCAACACTACTTGCCTTTGCTTTTGGAGCAGAAAACATGAAACCCCCTCAGTGTTATACAAATCTGATTAGCAGGTAAATCTGATTTTGGAACAAAAAGTTATTTGTCACAGAAAGCTTCTTTTGTCTTAGAAGTTTGAAGCAATCTGTTTTCTCAGCCTACGAATCCTTCCCTTGCCATGCTATTTGCCCATACTCAATAGCAAAACATGTTGTAATATTCTGAAGTGTTCATTTTCACCCTCTGAGACAGGGGAGTTTAATTACATTTCACATCACAGTGAGTATCAGCTTTACCCCAGGATATCATGCTTTATTTTTCCAGACCAAAGTACTTTAGACAATTGAATGAAGTGCTTTCTTTAACTTTCTATAAAGCCAGGGTGGAAAGAGATGGGAAAGGCATTTTTTCCCAGTTGGGGCTGATAGAGAGTAAACCTTTAAAAAAGAGGGGGAGAATGACGAATCAGACAGGTATTCTTGCTGAGAAAAAAAAACCCCACATTTCTAGGTCTTACATTCAACAGTGTTTTCTTGAATGGTGTGCAAGGAACATAATGTTGGCTGTGGACTATAAATGAGAAGTCAGCAGTGCACTTACTAAGTGATCCTAGGCAAAATAGGATCCCTCTCAGTCCTTGTTCCTGAGCCAGGTCCAATCTAAAGCATTTTACTGCTTGAGGCAGAACAGCTAATGGCATCCCTTATCCATCCAAGTCAATTATAAAGCAGCCACATTGTTTTGGCACATACAGTACCTATTACTAGGCCTCGTAGGAAAAACTAATAGAATGAATATGAAATTGAAGGCTTTCATGGCCGGCATCCATAGTTTTTTGTGGATTTTTCAGAATGTCTGGCATCTTCACCTCTCTGAAGATGCTAGCCACAGATGCAGGTGAAACATCAGGAATAAATTCTTCTAGAACACAGCCACACAGCCTGAAAAACCTACAAAAATATATATAAAAATAGAACCACCTTCTAATAAGGGAGGGAGGGAGGGGCTGGCTGTTTCATGCCTCTTATACTTTGCCTGAACCAGCTACCTCACTTCTTCTTCTTCTTCTTCTTATTATTATTATTATTATTATTATTTCCTGATACAGGAAAAGGTATTTGTGAAACCTCCCTAAGATTGGGAGAGATCTGTGTTCTAATTTACACACAGTAAGTATCTATTTAAAACTACAGTAACCCCTCCATTTTCATGGAGGATCTGTTCTGGCACCCCCCTGTGAAAACAGAAAAGTGTCAGTACTCAAGCCCCAATGGTTTGAATGGTGGTGCGCACCCCATTTTGTCCCCTTCCATTTGCTGCCTGCGAACGGACAAGAGGCGACTGTATTTTAAAAGGATTCTACATGCCTATTTGTCATATGAGATTATGATTATTAAGGATCTAATTGGGGGAAGTCATTTAAACCCACCTTCACTCAATGGAGGACTCTTACATTCCACCATTGCTCATACTGTGTTGCTCTATCGCACGTCATTGCCCATTACACTTTTTGATGCCATCTATCCATATGTGCCCCTTATAGGTTCTAGGAATTCAACCACTGATGTATTTATTGGAACTGGATATATTTATTGGTACTGTTGGATTTTATTATTGTATTGTATGTTTTTATCAGGTTGTAACACCGCCTCGGGAGAGGCAGGGCAATACAAATAAAATTATTATTATTATTATTATTATTATTATTATTATTATTATTATATTGGCTTTTACTAATGTGGGAACAACTATAGATTACTAAGCACAAGATTACCAAGAGGGTCTATGTCTCTTTTCCCACATTAATTTGGAAAATGCCACTTCCTAAAATTTACTGTTTCATTCCCTGTTGCCCAACCCCACTATCTGAATACTTATGCTATTTGAATGTTTACACCAAGAAAGGAGATACCAGGGGCTGAAGGACCACTGGATTAATCTCCCACACAAGGACAGTGATGCTCAAAATTTTACAGCAAAGACTTTTGCCATATATGGAGTGAGAAATGTCAGATGTCCAAGCTGGGCATAAATGGGTCCTAGAGCAGATCAGGCCTGAACTGTCCCTAGAAGATAAAATGTTTAAATTCAGACTATCATAATTTGGAAATATGATTCATTAGAAGAGACTGTAATGCTTGGCAAGGTGGGATGCAGTAAAAAAAGAAGAAGACCCCATTTCAGATAGATGGACTCAAGGAAGCCATGGTTCTGAGTATGCAAGACTTTAGTGCAGCTGTTGATGACAGGGTGACTAGGAGAGCTCTCATTCATAGTGTTGCCATAAATTGAAGACACCACTCTTGTAGACTACCCGGGAAGCAATTTATTTCAAATAAAAGGGGTGTCACGGGGCACAGACTTGATGGGTCAGATGTGGTCCCAGGGGCCAAGCTTGCCACCCTTGTTCCAAAGAGAATGGAGAACAATGTGCCCTATTAGCTCATGTGTGTTGTCTTTAACTAGGCCTATTTATCCTCCTTCCATATTTATTTCTATTTATGTTGTCAATATCTCAAACCAACTGAGCAGAAAAATCTATTTTACTGAATGGTTCATGAATTTCTTCAAATCTTGTTTCCTGGGGCACTTCTTTCCTTTTTCCTGCAAAACTGAGCAGACATAAAAGATACTGAAAATCATGTGGATGCCACAGCCTGACATGGCCAGTCTGCACAGGGCCATAGTTGCTCATCTAAATGTGATCAGCGATGGAGCCAGGGGGAAACTCACTTGGGAGGAGGCTCCAAATTTGAGGAGTCATTGCTGAAAGCTCACTGTCTTGACAGACACCTACTATATCTCTGATACAAGGGAGCAGAGCCTCAGAATCAAAATGAAACTTTCAGACAGGTTTTTGTGCGGAAAGTCATTTAAGATATTGCAGTCCCATATACGCTGGTTTCTCTTCAGACTGTATAAATCTTTCCCCCAAAATATTGCGGTCCCAGGCTGTTTAGGACTATTATTGCAAATGGCAATTAAATAAATGCTTTATGCATGTATTGTCTAAAAAAATGGAAGATTCCTTTCATCATACTGTTTTAGCATAAGAGTAACAGGTTTTGCCCTTTCTACCTGGATTGGTGTACAGTTCGCTCTCCACCGTCTTTCCAATGCACTGGAGTTTCACAGCTTGAAGGGATTCATCTGCATTAGTGATGGTTGGCAAGCTTCCCAGAGTATCACGCACCAAATTTGCCACCTCTCTCACATCAAAAAGTTTTAGTAGCTCTGAGTATACAGCTGGAAAGGAGTTTAGAAAGACCACCTAAGACAGCAATAAGAAGGATAAATCAAACTCAGAGGGGCAAAGATATGGGATAGATACAAATATTTGAGAGAGAGATTTTACTTTGACTCTACTGTTAAATGTTCTTAATTTCTCTACTTTGCCAGAAAAACAAAACTTTGGAGATCCCTCTACTCTTTTATTCCTTTATGAAAGTGATTTTAAACTGCGTTATTATTGATTGATTACAATTTTGGAATGAATAGAAAGATAAAATTACTGTGGTCCAGGTTTCTTCATTATTATTATTATTATTATAAAGGCTAACTGGAGAGAGGATATTAGGGTGGAAGGCTGACAATATTCTTGGAAGACACTGGAGAACAAAATGAACTCATAGCTCTGTAAGCCTGGCAAAATGCTTGATGGAGCTTGATTACTGCCACATGCCGAATCCAACTTCTGCCATCAGCAAATTGATGAAATAAGCTGACAGCATATTATGCCATTATAGCTGAAAGCAAACCAACAATATTAATTTATCATATTAGAAGCAAGACTGCATCTGAATTAACAAATATACATATACACAATGTGGACATAACAGCATCAACATGATACGGTAGCAGTCTGAAAAATAAAAACTCACCTGGGCCTGAGATAAAGCACTAGTCCCTTTGGTTTCTTGGGAAAGGAAGAATCGCACAGACATCAGCAGCTCTTGAATACAACAGCAGAATTCCTCCTCATTTTGTCCACCAGTAGCAAGAGAGAACAGTTTCCGAGACTGGACTATATACTTAAATATATATTCTTGTGCCTACGAATTTGAAAACATACATACAAGAAATTACATTGTTCCTTTAAAAACAAAAGAATTTAAAACTATTTTTCAGACCAGCCAGAACGCTCAGTATTATCAGCAAAAATAAGAGAGACAATAAATTAATGTATACCAGTAAGAAACAATGCTTCACTTTCACTCTTCTAAGAATGAAAATGACTATGTGAAAAGCATTGTAAGCTAGGGGGAAATGAAGCCTGGGAAATGTAGAGATCATCAAAAGAGATATCTTGTCTCTGTGGTCAGCAATTATCCATGAGACAGATACCTGTTTCATTATGGCCCTGATGTGATGTATTTTGACATATAATTATGCTATGTGGTTACCCATACTGAAGGGCCTTACTAGGAATGAAAAAAGATTCAACATCCAGTCCAGGCACCTTCTGTTTGGGGAATGGTGAGTATGTGGGAAGGATTCTTGTCCTTTGCCTCAGGCAATAAAAATCGTGGGCCAGCCCTCAGTGTGCACATGAGGAACAAATTATTAATTTTAATATGTCAGTTTAGTTTCAACTTATACATTTACAGAAGGCATTTCCACATGCTTGCTCATGACAGTTTCCATCATGAGATACAGTCTCCCTGCTGCTGCAAACCCTAACCTCTCCTAAAACTAACTCTGGAGAGTATTCCAAGATTCAGGGTTTTTTTGGGATGGTCTGTCAGAAGGGAGATGGGAAGATGTTCTTGCCTAAGAACATGTAGCTTTACACTACTTTCGATGCCAATCATGAAATCATAATCTAGGATAAGTTAAAATTTGTAGAGAAATACCTCAACCTGGTGCTTTTTATACATTTTGGACTACATAACTGTCCATGCAGGGATCAACAAATTTTTACTCAAACATATCTGGACAGTACGATTTTACAGAATACTGATTAAGATTATTTTTTGGCAATATCAGTTAAACCTCAGTACAATAGATGCAATGGAAAAACAGTATGAGGTATTAGTTACCACTTATGTAAATCCCACTGATGTCCATGAGTCTACTATGGTTGGGACTAACAATGAGTTTAGCACATTGTTTCTGTCTTCAATGTGCTCCATTGGAGAAATTTCTCAAATTCAGTTTCACTAAACATCTCATTTTTTCAGTCTTTAGCTTGTCCCACCGTGTTTCTTCATCAGAGTGATTTTTCCCAGCCTGCACAAAAACTAGTCTATATTTTAGCACATTTTTGAAACATTTACTTTTTCATACACATTTATATATATATTAATGTATGTGTTTTAATGTGCTCATTTTTCAAATGTAAGGATTTTTTTCAAAGTGACTTTGCTAAAAAACATTTTGTGTATAATTTTCAAAACATACAAACTTCTTACATGCACTGATTCAAGCACATAATTTTGGGTATTCTTTTTTGTGAATTGCATTGTTAACTAGAAAAAGTCTAATCTATATAGTTTATGTTTAGATTTGGTAAGTGTGAATTTTAGTAAGTTTGCATTGGAGTCCAAACTGAGTTAACTTCTCATTCCTAGTTACCTTTAATACTTCCTGGTTGTGTGTCTGTCTTTCCACTTCTGTTATTCGATCTACATGCCACTTCAACACCTTTATGAGGTCTCTAGAATATAAAACAAAGCTTATTTCCAAGATGAACTGCTGATAAACCCACGTTAGATTACAGTAATCTAATTTATAGAGCTGTTTTACATATTTATTTTATTGTATTTATAAATCATTTCTCTTCACAACCAGTGCTTGAGGTACTTTACAATAAAACCATGAGAATAATAACATACATCTATTCCAAACAATATTTAACTAAAGCAAAAAAGTGTATACATTATGACAAGACAGTGAAACCTCCTAAAACCACAGAACATCATTAAATTTTAATCAGCAAATTTTCAACAGAGAAGTATAGTTATTTTATTAACCATCTAAAAGCCAGGAACAAAGGAAAGAACCAACCTCACTTAGCAAGGTTTTCCACAATTATGTGCTAATACATAACTAATACAGTTTTGGATGTCCACCAACCTTTCGTATGTGTGTCATGTAACAGGGCATCAGAAAATGATTTACAGAATTTACTCAATGAATATAGTCTTATTGGAATTATAGTCATATTTGAACAGTAAGTCTATTGAGCTCAACAGAACTACCTCTCAAGAAAATAGCTACAGGTATGTAGCCTTTCAAAACAATGTTCCCTCTCCCCCACACAAAAAGAAAAGAAAAAAGCCACTGAAGAGCAGATGAGAAACATAAACAAAGAAGGATCCTGTACTTTTCATTCCCTTAGCAATACTAAATAGACAAACTTGAAAGTAGAGGACTGAACATAGATTTACATTTAATGTACATAGTGGATCAACAATGAACACCCAAATAATAAATACTTGGGACTGTTTTTGACATTAGCATGTGTGGAGTAGTGTTTGCCTTCAAGTCATTGCCAACTTATGGTGACACTAAGGCAAATCTATCACAGGGTTTTCTTGGAACGTTTCTTTAGAGTCAAAGAGGCCTGGTAGCTCAGTGGTTAAATGCCTGTACTGCAGCCACTCACTCACACACCATAAGGTTGCGAGTTCAATACCAGTGGAAGGGCTCAAACTCGACTCAGGCTTGCATCCTTCTGAGGTCGCTAAAATGAGTACCTAGCTTGTTGGAGGCAATTAGCTTACACTTTGTAAATCACTTAGGGAGTGCTTAAGTGCACTGATAAGCAGTATAGAAATGTACTTGCTACTGCTATTGCTAGAGGGGTTGGCCATTGCCATCCTCTGAGGTTGAGAGACTGTGACTTGCCCTAGGTCACCCAGTGAGTTTTCATGACTGAGCAGGGATTTGAACCCTGCTCCCTGGAGTCATGGTCCAATGCTCCAACTACACCACACTGGCTTGCTCTTTTTCTTCAAAGAATTAGTATATGTGGGAATTAACTTAAGCAACTGTACATGAAGATAAAGATCTTCATTCCAAGGGTTAAGACATGTGGGGTAACTGGGCTGAAAGATAATTTGGCATGCAAGGGTTTTTGACAACCTGCTTATATTTTTTAAATAGCTTTAGGCCTCAACCATCATGCTCTTTCTAAACTATGTTTGATTTAATTGTTGTAAGCCACCTTGAGTCTCAAACATGGGGGAAAGTGGCATATAAATAAATATTATCTCATCATCATCATCATCATTTTTAAAAGGGTATATATGAACCACAAAACTTTACTTAGAGCCAGATGACTGATTGATTATTAGAATTGAACTGACTGAAAATTGGTAGAGCTATTTTTCTCAAGGCAAAGCAATTAATTTTGATGCATGTGTTTTGTCTATCTTCAGTTATTTAAAGAAGATCATCAGTGATTGCCCAAGATGAAGCCATTTAGGTATATTCATATATAATTCTACCTGTATGCAAGTGCTCCTGCAAAGTGACTTTCAATGTAGGTGTCCATAACTGGCTTAAAATGGTGGAATTTGCTGTCCTGCAGCAAGTTAATTATATGGACCTAAAAATAACAAGATTGTTTATTAGTTTGAGGTTATTACTGTGTCAGCATCCAAAATTAAAACAATACCAAGAAGATTAATGAAATATATCTTACCAAACAATCAAATACATGGGAGCCATATTTTTGAGAATTTTCATCTAAAATTCCAAATAAAGTGTCCAGTGTATCTTGAAGAAACTGGATAAATGAAAATTTAAGAAATACATATCTGCAAATGGTCTTTGATTTTCTGTCACATGCCAAATAAAACAAACTGTGAAGCAAGACTGTACCTTGACGATTTCTGACCCATCAATATCTTTCAGTTTGGAGAGGCAGCCTGCAATTTTTTCTGGATGGGCTCGCCACTTGAGAAGATCAAGCATGTCCCCTACACAGCAAACATTCAAGATGGCACAAATGGCACTAGGTTAAAAAATGCATTAACATTACTTTTAGAAAGAAGGGGGGAGTGGAGAAATAATGGATACAATTCCGCAGAACTGCCAACTAAGTCAGGAAATTGCAATATAGTATGTGTATGTTGTATTTATTGTGTAGTGTATTTATATATCACCTTAAGCCTGCAAGAGTTCCTGAGGTGATGCACAACAAAGGTATTTAAAATAGTACTAAAATTTGTAAAAAAAAAAAATAAAATAAAAAAAATTATTAAAATACTTATTTTTTTGGTGGGTTTTTCGGGCTATGTGGCCATGTTCCAAGAAACGTTTCTTGAGAACAGATCCTGGTGAAAAGTCCGGAAGAAATTTTTCTGGAACATGGCAACATAGCCCGAAAAACCCACTTAAACTATGGATGCTGGCCATGAAAGCCTCGACTTTACATTAAAATACTCTTTTAAAAACAATTTTTAAATATAACCTTAAGATATTAAAACAACTTCCAACATCAAAGGCCTGCAGAACAAACACCAGATGGAACCAGCCGAATTTCCTTTGGCAGAGAAGTCCATAACTGGGGTGTGCATATCAACGGAATATCATGAACTGTTGGAACATGCAACAGGACTTCATGTGAGGATCTCAAATTTCAGGAAGGCTCACATGGGAGAAAACAGTTTTTCAGATATCGTGGCCCCCAGTAAGTGAAGACCACAACCTTGAATTGAGCCTGGAAGCAAACTGGAAGCCAGTGCAAATCTTTTAAGACTGGTACTAAAATGTACACTTGATACCAGTCTGCCTGCTACATTTTACTTTGTGAGGTCTAAAGTCCTCCAGATGCTTTAGACCTCAGATTCCAAAAGTCTCGGTTAGCATGGCCAATGGTCAGGAAGCTGGAGTCCAAACATCCAGAGGACCAAAGTCTGAGAACCTTAGTTATACGTACTAACTTACGGGGTAACACTCATTGAACCCTATGAAATGTAATTCTGAAAATGGCAAGTATAGCATTGTTGAGCTTTTTTGCTCGGTGCATTTAAGTGGGTCATAGTAATGTTCATGTATAACTTTGAAGTAACAACTAGAGCAATTAACCATTCATAACAAAGCTTAAAATGTTAACTAAAACTCCTACTATTTTGGTCACTACATTCAAAATATTAAACTGTGTTAACATCAATCTTACTCATTATCTCATGAATAATAAACTAATAATATGCTGCTGACATATGGTTTTAAATGTTTTTTTTTAATTATAAGCTTTTAAAATTAGGAAAGTGGCCAGTCCCACCCCAACCATTGCCTGTATGTAACAATAACACCCAGAATTTGGCATCATTATTCCCTTGTTAACCTAGAGTAACATGTTGCTTTTAAAATCTTCTAAGTCCATGCAGAAGCCATCACAACATTCTGCTACCTATCAGAATCTTTTAACTATAACTAAATAAGTTATGAAAGAGAAACTAAGAAACAGATAACAATAAATGGGCAATTCCAATATTAATTTCTGATTTCATGGTTCTGCTAAAAATGTGCTTCACTACATTAAACCCATACCAGTTTAATTCTATCCATCAATAATCCCACAAATCTCTTTCTTCACTATCTGATGATAATTTCCATCTTGATAAATTAATAACAGAACACATTATAGCACACCTTAACATTAACAAGCCCAATATTCCATTATTATTGTTTACACTGTTTTAATCATCAACATGTTGTTACCATTTTGAGTGAGTTTAGTTGAACACAGGAAAGACGTAATCCAGAATGATTCCTTAGTGGTTTTTACTGCTTGGTGGTTGTTTGCAAGGAGATGTCCCTTTGAAAAGGGGAATTTGAGGTAGCGACTAGAATCCTGAAGACTTACATTTTCTTCACACTGGGAGAACAATTAAATTAAATATGCATTTTAACTCACTTCATAATAATGAAATAAAATGAGGAATAAAACTTGTCACATATAACTGTTTTTTAAATAATAAAACAATAAAATCTGATAATTACCTCTCTTGGTTAGGTTATTTCAGCCTACTGTTCTTAGTCTTTACTATTCTCTTTCAGACATACTGCCCTAAGTGACCTCCACAAATGTCAAATGCAATGCAGCATAGCTGATGTCCTGCAATTGCTTCCTCAGACCCACCTTTCCACAGCACTACTCTCCAAATCCTTGCCTACTGCATCTAAACAGTGGTTCTATTAATTAATTTAATGGTTATAGCTGGTGTTTATGTATTTGAAATGTGCTGAACCAGCCCTGCTACTTTGATCTTTCCGTTGAGTGGGGCTCTGGACCTCTGCATCAAACTCTGCTTCATAGCACTACTGCAGCTAAGTCTACGTATACTGAACTGAAACAACTACTTCTCCATTTGATTTGTGCCTTCATTTCCTTCCCCTTCTTTGGTTGTCTCCTTTTTCTTAATATCTAGCTTCCAAGCCTCTTCAGACAAGGGCTTGTTCTTTCATTCTTTGTTGAACATCACCTGCTTGGTACTAAGTGGTAAATAAAACAAACAGTGGTTCAAGTGTTTTCAACTATTTTTAAAAAAACATGAAGAAGCCCTGGAAACAAAAAATAATGTTGCTTCTTCTGTCACATGATGTTATTATATGGCTGGAAAATCTAAGCCTTTTGAAAACATCTAATGTTGGCTTTTAAAAGATTCTATACAGGGAGAGAAACAATCAATACCAGATGCTGTAAGCTATATTTCAGAGGAAGGAACTGGCAAATCCACCTCTGAGAATTTCTTGACAGGAAAACCCTATGGAATTCATGGAAATCCCATTAAGTCGAGAGGTGACCTGAAGGGACACACACACATGCACATACACACACTTTTTAGGAAAATAAAGTAAAAGAGAGTGGTAAAGCAAAGCAAACTATAGAAGTTCATAAAGAAGGATTGCATTCTGTAAAGTACATAGTATAAAGTCAATGGACAACATAATTTAAATGAATGAGCTACTAGCTGCCAGCCTACTTGTAAAAAAAGGAAAATCCATATTATTGTGCTTCTTATATTACCCCTTCTAGAGCAAAAATACTCAATACTTTAAAAATGCTTTCAATGTTTTAATTTCTTATTTTAAGTTTGTGGATATATGTCCACACTGTACAGACTGAGCTATAAAATACATTTTTCAGATTACACTCAATCACAATTTAGGTCTGTGGGGAAAAAAACCCACAATGTTTTACACTGTGAAACAGATGGTTTGGCTGACCATATACGCTGCTACCAGATGTCCCTAAATGTTTTTATTTTGTTTCAAAAATATGTTCAAAAACATAACATTATTGGGGAAGTGACATACATAGCATAATCTTCACTTAAAAAACAAAACAAAACAAAAAACCCAACTAATTAATTCTTAAATAATTGGGTCAATTCCAGCCTAAAACAGGCAGCCTTCCAATATATATAAAAAGAAAAATACAGGTCCAAAACACACTGCAGAAATAATCCAATTTGAGGCTACTTTATCTGCCCCGACTCAATGCTAGGGAATCCTGGGAATTGTAGTTTATTGTGGCACCAGAGCTGTCTGACAGAGGCAGCTAAGTGTCTCACAAAACTGCAGTTCCCAGGATTCCCTAGCATTGAGACAGGCCAGTTAATGCAGTCTCAAACTGGATTATTTCTGTAGTGTATTTTGGACCACCTTTCTTGTGATTCATATAACGAATAAAAGGAGACCTTTATTTGTTTGTTTGTTTGTTTGTTTCTCTGTCATCTTTCACTCAAAATGGGAACCAAAGTGCCTCCCACGTAAAGTATATCATACAAGTATATTTTTAAAAGTATATTTTAAAAACTCATAGTGATTTTAAAAAGAAAAATAAAGAAATGACTCAAACAAAGTTGTTATGAGATTTAATATGTGTACAAGATATGGGCTGCATCTACACTGTAGAAATAATGAAATTTGACACCACTTTAAGCGCTGTAGCTCCATCCTACGGAATCCTGGGATTTACAGTTTTACAGTTTCTTTAGCCGTCCTCTGCCAAAGAGTGCTGCTGTCTCACAAAACTACAAATCCCAAGATGGAGCCATGGCAGTGAAAGTGCTGCCAAACTGCATTATTTCTACAGTGTTGATGTATCCAAGGACAAACCAAACAGGGGTCAAAATGTAAGTAGCTGCAATACAAAAGCAGTGTCACTGGGAAGGATATGCATGGGTGACAATTACTAAATAGGCGCGCAGGGGAATGGGGGGAGAGGAGAGAAGGAGGGGGGGAAAAGAGAGAGAAAAGTGAAGTAAGGATTTGGGTGTCCTCCCAGGTGTTAGTCTAGCCTGTTGGCAAAAGATGGGAGCGAACCATAAGGGAAATTATTCACATCACAAGGTCTGGCAATGAAAAAGATAACAAGATTTGGAGAACCAACAGCATAAGCTTGAAAGGACATAATGAAAGGCTATTTTATATCCTGACTAGTTTAGTATTCTTCTGGCAGCTGATTCAATCTGTGTGAAACTAAGGGCAACCATAGGCATTTGGAGTATCACTCCAAATACATTGTATTTCTCTCTGATTTCTGACTGAAATTACCTTGTGAACAATGAGCTCGTGAGTGCCATCTGGCAGCGTCCTTCCATTTTCCTGCATCAGAGGGACGAAAGAAAAACCAAACAACTTCTTCTCCCCCTTTTCTTTTGCTGAAACACACACATATATTAAAAATCCACCACTGAATCTATGCAATGATAATGCATAGATTCAGTGAATGTAAAGTAACACATACGCTTTGACGCTCCACCATTAATAACCAGGATATCATAGTCACAAGGAAGCTCCCAAAAATGACTTCCCCATAGTGAGAAATTCCTAACTTCAGCCATAATCTCAAAAGAAAACAAAAACCATTTACATGATAATAATAGGCACAGCTAAGGCCAGGATCGAATGAGAGTGTTCTGTTGATGGAATGACTTCCATCAGAACAGGAGGGAGGGTGAATTTCCCTTCCACAGCAACTCTTCCCCATAACCCTCCCCCCCAAATTCTGAAAGGCTGTGAAAACCAGTTTTCATATGGTGAGGAGAGTTGTAGGGGTCAGAGGAAGAAAAATCAGCTTTGGTAGTAGACCTCCACTAGCATGGCACTGGATGTAGGCTCACAGATAAGTCACAGATAACAATGAATGGGGCTGATATCTGACTACTCTATATTTCCCTTGATTTCAGTTAAATTGGAAATTTAAGAGAGGCCATCAGGAAGGAGGGTGGGGACTCACAATGCAGTGTGTGTGTGTGTGTGTGTGTGTGTGTATCCTAGACAACCCTCCCTCCTCCCCCAAAAACAGTTCTACATGGGAAGAATGAGAATAATTCATGAAGAGTCTGTTGGAAGGTCCTCCTTCCTCAAGGTAGAAGATCTTTCTGCTCTGAGTATATTTTATGAACATGCATGTTCACATTGCTATAGTAAATATAATCTTAGATCCATCTATTTTAAAGAATTATATCACTTATTTAGGGGAAAATACACCTTGATTCTGAACATATTTACAATTGGGGGGGAGTGAATGCCCCATCTTATTGTACTTTCAAGAACACTTAGAATGTGCTTTTTACTGATATCTCTATCTGTGATCATTTTATGAAAAAAATCCCATTAATGCCAAATCCATTAATTGTAATCAACTTAGAAATTAACAGTATATCACATTTTAATTTTTAGGTCATTAAATAATAGCTTATCAGTGCAGTGATGCCTACATAAAACCTTGCTAGAACAGTTATGTATGGCGTAGATTAAAAGGAGAATCAAATTACACTGGCAACCTATTTTCACCAGCAGACTACCATCAGAGGGTACAAAAGAATTTCTAACAACTCATCATCAGTGAATTTTAACTGTCATCCATCACCATTTTGTCCAGCTTGGAAGCAAAGTAAGAAGTTCTTGCCTGTATATTTTCTCCTTCCTCTTCCTGCAATTTGTTCTTATCCCACTGATTAAACTTGACAGTTCTATTGAAGCCTGGCAGGTCACATAGTTCTAGATATTTTGAGTTTCAGTTCTCAGAGGTCCCAAGCCAGCACTGTCACTGGTAAGGGAGTGTAGGAGCAATAATCCCGAGCATCTGGAAGGCCTATTACCTCCCATTCCTACTTTACAGTTAAACAATTTCAGGTTTTGCTGTTTATTTGTTTCATGGACGTGCCATCCTGCCCTCAGGATGGTCAAAAAAAGTTAAGAACAACAAATACCTTCAGAAGAAAAAATAGTACAACCCTTGAGGAAAAACTCCACAGCTGCAAATACATGAGTCTATGTACTAAAGGACTTTGTACAGATTTCAGTTCTGAAGGACCAGTAATTCCTTTCCACTGAATATTGTTAAGGCAAAACTGTTCACATCAGCAGATAACTGTTGTTTGCATTGTAATGTCTGAATGAGCTCCTTCTCACCCTCACCTCCCACAGACTGCAAGTACTAGAAGCTCTGTTATAAACCAACAGGTATGAAAATCATTTGAGAAGCCCTCTGACACAGCATAATGCAACTCCAAAGCACTACCACTTATGAATAGGTCTTACTGGAACAGTGTCGGAATTCAAAGCGAAGGTGTGCTCCCCTGAATTTATCCACAGGAATGGGAAGTTTCAGCAGCTCCGCCCACCTGGGACTGTTGTTGTGGTACAGCACAAAGGAGTGGAAGTCACTGGCTGGTGGTTCTCCAGAGCCAAAGGAAATAAAATCCTAACAAAGAAAACACCCAGGTTAAAGATATTGCTTCACTGACAAAACAGGTAGCAGATCTTCTCGAAAAGGAGGCAAAAAAGATACAGTATAAGGAAAATTATAAAACTTCCTCGAACTTCTTCACATATTACATGAAATCCAGCAAAGGTTGTGTGCCTACAAACATCCCACATTTGCAACTCTAAATACAGTATCCAATATTGAAGTCTATGCTGATTTACAAATAATTGGGGCAGATTGCATGAGATCTAAAGATCCATAAGCAAGCAGAATGGGCTCGCTCAATCAGCTTTTGTAAACCAAATGAATCTTGGTTTGATCTTTCTGTGCCCCCACAGACCTCAGAATTGGGAGGGGAGCAGAAAGGTTTGTGCCCAGACTGGGCAAGAGAAACTGAGCAACCCTCTTCCCGCAAATAATTAGGCAAAACTGGGCCACCAAAATAGGTAGTCAAGCCCACTCAGGATGATAAACTACAAGTGTACTATTAAATGAACAAGCATTAAGAATTTTTAAGACAGCTATTGCATCGAGTTTTCTGAAGAATAATAAATGCTGTTTGCAGTCTATCCTATGCGCAATTACTTTAGATTAAACTGCACTAGATACTGGAAGGGTACTTGTAAGCATCTTCATATTTAAGATGTTTCAGTGATAATAAATGAAAGAAGTAATTGTCACTCCCCAGCAAGAAGGTAAAATTAACAACAGCTAGTCTGGCATGATAGCACCTCCGCCTCAAAACAATTCCAGGTCCCTGTCATCCCCCTTCTCCCCTGTCTCCCCCTTCTAGAACTTCCCAGTTGTCCCCAACTACATAAGGTGACCGTTTGGAATAAAGTATAAAGAATGTGAAGAAGAAAGTTTGGATAGATGTTACCTTTAAAATTTGACCACCACAGTCCACAATGTACATTGTTATTTCCACATTCCGGGCCACACTTTTCCCTCCTTTTTCAAACTCCCCTCTTTCTATTGTGATATACAAATCATTTCTCATTTCACCTGTAGGACATGAACAAAAAGAGTTGAAAGTTTACTGAAGCAGAAACAATATAGGCTCAATCCTTAATTTAAAATTTTAAAAAATTAAAAATCAACAACAAAAAGCCCCAAAATAAGCCCACCAAGTTAATACACCTGGTACACCTTCTTCAATATCCATGTGGATTTCACTATTTCTAAAGCATGGAATTAAACACAACTCGCTGAAAATAAATGAATCAAGTTCACAGTACAATTTTATATCTGTATTATGAGAGTTACATTATTACAACATGAGCACTTTAGGACAACATTTGAGAGGCAACTATCCCTATCATATGTCCATTGTTGAGGGCCTCGCAAAGTGCTTTTAGACTGTTTATATGAAGTGGACAGGAAAGAGTGATGGTATCACGTTGTTTCTCTTACATGATTGTTCATAGCATCTTTCCCACATGGGTGCTATGGAGAAATAGTTATTTCACATCATTACCGATGTTTGATGGCAGCAGACTTTCTAGCGAGGCTGTAGGTGCAGCTATTACTTTCCATGGTACTGTGAGTACAGCTGTGAGTACAACTGGTACTTACAGTTATTCTACTGATGCCATTTCTGCTGTGAATGTATTTGACTGTGTCTGTGTTACATCAGCATTAGTCCCGACACACCTAGAAAATCCAGGGGTTTGTAGTTTGGTGACCTATTAAGAGTTCACTAACAGAAAATTCTAAATGCCTCTTCTTAAATAGCAGTCCTTGGATTCCATAAGATGCAACCTTGGCAGTGAAAGTGGAATGATACCACTACAAGTGTGTAGTGTGAAAAGGTCTCTGGTATAATGTCAGAATAGCTAATTGATTAAAATTTGTTTAATCAGATAATCTAATGAAAGTGTGCATGATTCAGAAAGATAACTCCTTCAGAATCATAACTCCAAGATCATGTAACCTAAATGCTTGAAATTTGACATCTGAAGTAGGGGACCAAGGAGTGTGTATGATCATTTAATTTTGTAAAATTCATTGGTATTTAAACCTGCAACACCATCATCAATCACTAGATGGCAAACTTTCCCAAACAGTCTTAATCAATATATAGTTTTGCAATCAATATTGTAAGTCAGAGAAAAACAGTTAATGAATCAAAGCTAAAAGCTTCTCTCTGCTGAGGGGCAAGCACAAATCATAAACATGGAGTTGCTGGTCTCCTCTGTATGGAGCTATAGCAGTGCACTATGGCAGGAAGCACCCCTAGAAGTGCCAGAAGGCATGGCACCATGTCCAACTTAGAAACCTCCATAACTTGCCTGAAGTCTTCAAGGCAGCCAATTAATGGCTACTCCAACCTTTTTTCATCAGCACAAAGCTGGGTGCTTTTGCTTAGTATATCATAAAAGGCATTATGATTTTTTTTAAAAAAAACTTTTAGCAAATTGCTTTTTATACTTTTCAGAAGTATTTTGAAATCAAACGCAAGACAGGAACAATCTGTACATTAGAGACTGGTTCCTAATTTTAATGTACTGTATTGAGCGGGGGAACCAGAAACATTTTAATTAATGTTTCAAATAACATTTAAAAAACTATGAATGTTACATTTAAAGACAGAAATCAAGCAATATTCAGTCAACCTGCCAATTAATTCATATTCCATTCTTCCTGTTACTCTGTCATAGTCCTACTAGATTTTAAAGATGATTAATTCTTCTGCAGATGCAAAAGTGTAAAATATTTCAAACTGGAGTACAAATGATTAAAGTGAATTGATTTGCTAATCTTCATTTGCTAATGTAGACATGGAGAGATTTATTTTAAAAAAAAATAGCCAGATATGCCCATATGAACATCCAGTCAGTGAGAAGGCATTGGTGTTGCCTGTCTTCTGGTTAGAGCAAAAAATCAGTTCCATACTCTTTAGCTCCATATTTAAGGGTCACTTCAAAACCAGCATTCCACTTTTTAAAAAGCAAAAGGCCTCTGATATGTTTTAGTCACAACAGGTTATCTTAATTTATGAACATCTCCTTTATTTTGTGGTAAAACATTTAAAAACTATAGCCTATGTGCAACGTGGCATTGAAGATTTCCATAGCAGGCATAAATGTGGCTCAAACGTTGCTGAAATGTCCTGAAAAGGTGGCGGAAGCACACATGTCTGAACGCCATGCGTGCTCCCTCCATCATCATTCAATCGTTGCTCCCTCCTATGCATCCTTGAATCGTTCCTGGGGACCGGATTTGCGTTCATAGGAAATCTGCTCCCCTTGCGACGATTCTGGGAAACTAGAGGGAGCCACATTTCCCTGACAATGAAGATTTTCATACCTGGCATAAAGGTGGTTCAAACATTTCTGAAACATCCTGAAAAGGTGGAGGAAGGTCACGTGTCTGAATGCCAGGCGTGCTTCCTTAATCATCATGGAAACTTGGCTCCCTCCTTTGCATCCCTGAATCGTTCCTGGGGAGCAGATTTGCGTTCATAGGAAATCTGCTCCCCTTGTGACAATTCTGGGACGCTAGAGGGAGCCACGTTTCCCTGACATTTTCATATCTAGCGCGTGTCTGAACGCCAGGCACGCTTCCTTTATCATCATGGAAATGGAAATCTGCTCCTCTTGCAACAATTCTGGGATGCTAGAGGGAGCCACGTTTCCCTGACATTTTCATATCTAGCACGTGTCTGAACGCCAGGCACGTTTCCTTTATCATCATGGAAATGGAAATCTGCTCCTCTTGCGACAATTCTGGGACGCTAGAGGGAGCCACATTTCCATGATGATTAAGGAAGCCCGCCTGGTGTTCAGACACACACTCTTCCTCCACCTTTTCAGGACGTTTCAGAGATGTTTGAGCCACCTTTATGCCAGGTATGAAAATCTTCGATTAAGGAAGCGATACTGGCTTTTAGACATGCACACTTCTGCCACGTTTTGAGGATATTTCAGCGACGTTTGAGCCACGTTTAGGTATGAAGATCTTCATTGTTAGTACAGTGCTAGCACAAAGGAACTTTCTTCCCATCTACATCCACTGCTCCCCACACCCCTGCCTCAAAACATGCTTGGGGGTGAGATGATACCAGACATCTAGAGGAGGTTGCTGGGGTGCAGAGGAGGTTGCAGCTTTGGCAGGATCCTACTGTTCCTTCACCAGAAATCCAGAATTGAACCCTTTCCTCTATTCTAAATCAAAGCCATCTTGACATTCCCCTTTTGGTAAGACTACACAGTAAAGATTGTGCATGTTGCACACATAATAGTTTGTGTGTGAGGATGGCATTCTTGATGTATGTACACAGATGCAATCAACACACATAATAGTCTACACACTGTCTGTATTCTTTTCTAGTTGAGTGTCTCTCTTGGTTGTAAATGAAACATATTTCAAAACAAGAGATAGGAGCATAGATAACTGGATGTCTTTTGTTTGTTACTCATTTATTCCTTTTTTTAAAAAGCTGGAATGGTGTGAATGAGTGTCTTATCAGAAAAGAAATAAACAAACTGCCTAAATACTCTGCCAATTATAAAGACATCTTTCTAGAAACAATATTTTTGAAACTTGTGTTTTTAAAAAAATACTTTACAAGGAAATCACGAATAGTTCACAATAATGCACAGATTTTCACCAAACAACTATCTACCCATTTATATTGACATCAATGGCTTCCTGGAATTTCATTGCTGAAATGTGAATGACATAACCTCTTACTTTGTCTCTATGTAGTTCCTTCACCAGCATTTATAACATACACTGCTGTTTGAAAACTCTGAAAGAGAAACAAGGGAAGTCTTTCTGGAACTAACAAGCATCTCAGGTCAGAAGCCTCTCAACGACAACTGACTGGTAAACAAATATCTCCACACTGAGAATGGAATTTAAGTCATTGTTTAGTCAGTGACAGATAGAAATTGCACAGGTTTATTGTCACTTGACTGGCTACCTGCACTGTACAAATTGCTTCCTGCAGAGCAGAGGATGTAAAACAGAAGCCATTGATTTTTCTCCAGGATCAGGAACATGTCATGGGTCTGTCTAGATAAAGAAGTCAGTAACACTAAAGGCACCAGATCCCGTCTGATCTTGGAAGGTAAGGAGGGGTGGATAGGAGACAGGCAATGGATACCAGGTGGCCCAACTAAAAGTGTTTCCAGTACTGGGTGTTACCTGGTACTGGGGGCAGGACTTCCGCCCTCTGGGGGAGGGACTTCTGGGGTGTGACATCTCCCCCCATGCCTTTCTCGGCCTCCAGCTATCTCTGGAGAGACACGTGCCTGTTCCTCCTTCTCCGCCTGAACCTTTCCCAGTTTCCAGCTGCATCCAGAGAGGCAGCCAGATTCCGGGAAATGTCTGGGAGGAGAAGGAATAGGTGTGTGTGCCTGTTCCACCTTCTTTCCACTGGATGCTGGACCAAATGGTGTCACCTGCCATATGTTCGCTATCACAGACCTAGGACCAATCTGTTATGGTCACATGGTATTAGTAATTCTAAAATTAATGAGTCTTAGGGCCCGAACAGACAGGCCAAAATAAAGCTGCTTCGGGCCACTTTGGAAGTGTGCTGTTTAAATTATGCATGTGTCTTAAGAGGCTGGAGGCCGTGCGCCAAAGCCACGCTCCAATCCTAAGGACTGGAGTGCAGCTTTGGTGCAGCTTGTGGCCTTTTAAGATGCATGTGTCATTTAAACAGCATACCTCCAAAGTGACCCGAAGCAGCTTTATTTTGGACAGTCCGTTCAGGCCCTTAGTTAAGCAAAAATACTTTTGTTATGTCTGAGCAGCTGCCTCCACTAATAAAGAACATGGGTGCAGATAGCTGCTTTCTGCTCCTGATTACTGTTTTCTAATATCTCACTGTCACAAGAAATGTGTGTGTCCTTGTGCCAGAACAAGCCTGACTATTCCTTTCTTCTGTTGTTTATATTGGGTAGACAAGACAGTATCCACAGATACCACTTCGTTTATGGGACCTAGTCACACCGCACAATTGTAGTGCTATTGTTCCAGTTTAATTATGATGATTCTATCCTATGGAATCCTGGAATGTGTAGTTTGGTGAAGCACTGGAGTGCTCTGGCTGGGAATTCTAAATGGTTCTACCTAAATGCCCAACCCAGGATTCCATGGGATGTCGCTGTGGCAGTTAAAGTGGAATGCAGCACTAGCACTATGTAGTGTGAATAAGTTCCAAGACAAGTTCCAGGATGGTTTTCTTCCCTGCCAGTTTTATATTACCCAATTTGTAGCCACCTTAAATAGAAGGGTATGCATGTGTGTGTGTTTGTGTTGTGTGACATAAAGGCACATATGTGTACTGTTTCTGACTTATGGTGACCCTATCACAGGGCTTTCTTGACAAAAAATTGTCCAGAGGAATTTGCCCTTGCCTTCTTCTGAGGGCAAGAGAGCATGACTTCACTAAAATCACCCAGTGGAGTCCATTATAGAAGATATGCTATCATAGCCACCAGTTCTCAGTGTTAAGATAGATTCAGTCTCATGAGCAAAACCTCTTTAATCCTCTTTAAATATAATTCTGTTAGTGAGATCTGGGGTGCACTGGTTGAACAAGAAGGCCTCTACATAATTCTCCACTGAACCCCAGGAATATCATACTTGCTATTCTCTATTAGTTTTGTGGAGCATCATTGATCACAGTTAGCTGAATGTGGCCCAAGATCCTTCTCAAATTGAAAAGAGTTCCCCACCCATGCTGCAGAGAAGATAGAAGAAACACCTGATATCTATCTCCACATTATTTAGTCTAATTTTCCATTCTGCCAAAGAAGCAAGACAGGAATCAAATGCAGTTATAATCTGAGCACTTTATTCTCCCTGTCACTCCAGACTCACCCTTTTATTGCCACAATTCTCATTGCAGCAAATGAATCAAGGTCACAAGAGAAAAGAAACAATGGAGAGGGGCAGGTAAAATAAAAGCAATTATGTGTTTATTGAACCTACTGAGCCAAGTGTGGCCAGACTAAGTTCATGTGCTACTTTCATTTAGGAGAGATTTAGCTTTCTGGCATACACGAGGAGGCTTTATTTTTTAAGAGTATTAAAAAAAAGGAGCTGAAACAGAATATATTCCTTACTGTTCCATTACACATTTTATGTTTATATTTCAGGTCTGATTTACTTAACTATTCAATTTTGAACTTATTTTCAGTTGATAACAGAAAACCCTTTGCAACAAATAATCATCATCATCATCATCCCGCCTCTCCTATAAGATCGAGGCAGCATCTAGTAAAAAGCAAATAAAAGGCTTCTAATTCAATTTAAACACTTTGCAATCATCATCATCAACAACAACAAAAACTATTTCCTGAAAATACTAAAGAACATTACTGTTATGAGAAAAGTACTAGACTGTGTCAAGCAAAGGTATGAATTTCTCAGTGCTTTCATATACCTTGGCTACTCATAAAGTGACCCTGAAACCTGGTAGAAACCTAATAGTACAGGAAAAGAGGCTGAAATGAGTGTTCTGCCTGTGGCATGTGAGTGTGCAGGAGAGAATATCTGGCCATTTCCAATGGAGCCAGCAAAGACAAAACAATTTGAGTTTCACCAGATGGTTAAACAAGATGTCATTCATGCAATCAGCAGTTCTGTGTATGGATTTTTAGCAACAAACAGCAGGATCAAGGCCCTGGAAGGGGGTCAGCCTGTACTCAAAAAAAGCTCCCAATTGTGCAAATGAGCGTAAGTGACCTAGTGGTATAGTCTAACTCCCTGTTATGGTCAGAAGTTTAAAATGGATATGTTGTACTTTTAAATATTTTAATTATCAGTTGGTTTTTTTTGTTTTTGTTTTTACATTGGAGAGCCAGTGTGGTATAGTGCTTTTAATGTTGGACTATGACACTAGAGTCCAGGCTTCAAATTCCTACTCAGCCATGGACACCCGCTGGATGATCTTGGGCAAGTTACCCTCTCAGGAAGGAGATTATCACCCAGGAAGTCCGTGCCGGGACAGATGCAGTTTGTAACCGTCTGGAACAGGATTTTCTTGTTCTTGAAAAGCTGCCGGAGAAGCCTGAGTTGGATACGGGCTGCATACTGCCCAGCTTCTCAGTTGTGCAATAACATCCATTCCAGATGGTTACAACCTGCGTCTATCCCAGCATGGATTTCCTGTGCATAATCTTCCAAAGGCAAAAGCAAATTTCCTCTGAACAAATCTTGCCAGAAAAATTCTGTCATAGGTTTTTGCTTTAAGGCAAAAACAAACTGAAGGCACACAACATCAGCAGCAACCTTTTCTATATTCTTTATATTGTTTTAATCATATAAATAATTTTATATATACCTGTATAACTCATATTCCCATTGAAACATGTTTTACTTATTTTGTAAGCTGCCTTGCATCACTGGGAGAAAATGAGATATTTGTTGTTAACTGCCCTCAAGTTGTCACTGAATCATGGCAACCAGGTAGATGAGACACCTCCAAAAAAAAAACCCTGCCCTGCTTCAACTACTCTGCTCAGGTCTTGTAGATTCAGACTCGTGACCTTCCCTAACTGAGCCTAGCCATGTGGCACAGTCTTCCTCTCTTTCTACTACCCTCTATCTTTCCTAGCATTATTGCCTTTTCTAATGAGTCATGCCTTCTCATGATGTGGCAAGCATGACAGCCTCAATTTGACCTCCTTGGAATGAAGATCTTTATCTTCATGTACAGTTGCTTAAGTTAATTCCCACTTACACTAATACTTTGGCGGGGTACAGACCGCCGCTTTGCGGCGGTCTGCTGCCGCCGCCAGTATATCCGCGGGAGAGCCGGAGCCTTCAGACGGCCCGACTCCCGCGCGGACCGAAAAAAGAAGCTCCAAAATGGAGCTTCTTTTTTCGTCGCGTTTGCGACGTAGCGAGGCGCCAGGGGCGCGCTCGCTACGTCAGCAGCGGCGCGACGCGTACGGACGCTAAGCGTCCGATACGCAAAGATGGCGCCGGCCATGTAGAAGGGCCGGCGCCATCTTGTACGGACGGAGTCCGTACTAGGCCATGGGGCGTCTAAAAGAGACGCCCCTTTTTTAAAATGGGACGTCCTCCGGACGTCCCAAATGGCGGTGCAGAAAGCACAACAGAAGAAAAAGAGCAAGCCAGTGTGGTGTAGTGGTTGGAGCATTGGACCATGACTCTGAGGAGCAGGGTTCAAATCCCTGCTCAATCATGAAAACTCACTGGGTGACCTTGGGCAAGTTACAGTCTCTCAACTTCAGAGGATGGCAATGCCAAGCCCCACTAGCAATAGCAAGTACAGTGGTACCCCGGGATACGAAATACCCAGGTTACGAAATTTCCGGGATACGAAAAAATCCCATAGGAAATAATTGTTCCGGGTTACGAAAAAATTTTTGGTGCTTTTTTCGGCTTTTTCGCACGAAATCGCGGCTTTTCCCCATTAGCGCCTATGGCATTTCGGCTTACGAAGGCTTTTCGGGTTACGAAAGCGGCCGCGGAACGAATTAATTTCGTAACCCGAGGGAGCAGTGTACATTTCTATATCAGTGTACTTAAGCACTCCCTAAGTGGTTTAGAAAATGTAAGCAAATTGCCCCCAACAATCTGGGTACTCATTTTAGCAACCTCGGAAGGATGCAAGCCTGAGTCAAGTTTGAGCCCTTCCACTGGTATTGAACTCGCAACCTTATGGTTTGTGAGTGAGTGGTTGCAGTACAAGTATTTAACCACGGCGCCACCAGGGCTCATATAAGTTGAGCAAGTAAAGAAATAAAATGCAGCCTTGCCTGACCCCTTTGCCAATTGGGCACTATTCTGTTTTTCCATGTTCTGTTCCAAAAATAGCCTCTTGTCCTAAGTACAGATTTCACATCAGTTTGTAGCTCAATATGAAATACATATATACATGCAGATGCAGGGACCCACACTGGGATCACAGAAGAGGGGAAACGGTTGGAAAAAAAAGGTTCTCTTTGCCAGAACTTGGCTCTTATATCTGTTATCTGCTTTTTAGAAGCCATTCACACCCTTGCTGATTGCTTGAATGGTTTCGCATTCAGTTTTGCCCTCAGGCCCTCCAAGCCCCCCATATGAAATAATTAAATATGGTTTCTTCATTAATCATTTCAAGTTGTTGCTATTTTGTTACTAATAGTATAGAATCATATGCATATATTAAATTGTTGATGATCTTTCCTCCAGTTTTCATGCCTCTTTCCTCCAAGTCTTATCCTGCTTTACCTATAATATGTTCAGCATGCAAATTAAATGGATAGGGGATAAAATACAGCCTTGCCTTACCCCCTAGCCAACTGGAAACCATTCAGTTTCTCCATATTCTGTCCTGTCAATAGCCTCTAGTCCTGAATACAGGTTACACAATAGGACAATCAAATGTTGTGGCATACCCATTTCTCACAGGGAGAACCACAGTTTTTCACTATCTATAAATCTATCTATATATTATTTGCTATAATCTATAACACAAAGGCTGATTTTTTTTCTTGAAATTCTTTGGCTTGCTCCATTATCCAACAGCTGTTTGCAATACAATTCCTAGCACATCTTCCTTTCCTTAACCCAGCTTGGGTTTGTTGCAGTATTTTGAGCATGACTTTGCTTGCATGGGAGATTAGTGAAATGGTTTGTTGGTTTCTGCAATTCCCGGTGTCTCCTTTCTTGAGGATTAAATGTATATTGAGCATATCCAATCTGTGGGCCATTGTTTTGTTTTCATATCTGTTGACAGATTTTGGTTAGAACTAGAAGAGAATTAAAACCACTAGAATACATCCTTTCTCTGTAGCTTGAAGCAGCTCCATCTGTTTCTAATGATTTATTTTTCCCAAATGCTTTGAGTGCAGCTTCAACTTCACTTTCTAAAATTGGAGGTTCATCTTCAAATGGGTCTTCCTTGAATTAATCTGTTGTTTAAATTTTCCTCTGATTTGTCGCATCTTGTAGAAGAGGTCTCTTGTCCTTCTTTTTTTGTTGTAATGTTCTATTTCTCCAATAGTTGGATCCCTTGCTGGAAGTCAAGAGACCTCACAAATTCATTCATGTGCTGATGTGTTAAGAGTACCATATTGCACTCTATAAGGAATTACCTTTAAATGGTCCAGAAACTTTAAATCTCAAAATGCTGCTAATGAATGATAATAAAAATTAATTATGGTAGGAATGATTTCATTTCACCCCAATTGGCTAAAAACAAAATCACAGTCATATCTCATGAATGTTTACTTAGAAATATGTTGAGTGGGCCTTACTCCTGGGAAAGTAGGCACAGTTGTTAGGCAGAAGGAACTTGAAGGAGAAAAAGGAAAATTATAGTGAATATCAGGTAATGTACTTTGTATTACGTTATAGATAGATAGTTAGATCCCCAAGGCATCATTTATGTGTTCCTAATTTGGATCTAATCTCCAAATCAAAAGCCTTTTAAAACAAACAGTGGCAGACTAGAAATTAATTGAAATGTAATAAAATACTTTCCTTTTAACCTTCTTGATAGACTAGCCCAACCAAATACTTAGACTCAAACAACAAAGGACCTGATTTCTGATGGAGCCTGTTTTCTGTTGAAAATGCTTCCCTGTAGATGGTGCTCACATCCAGCAACTGAACTATGTTGTGTTGCTTAATTACACAGATTCCTCATCAGAAAAACAAAATATATGCTACTGTTAGAGAATGGTGTCTCTCCCCAACCTCTTAAATTTCTTTTGTTATCCTTTCAGAAGGTTAAGAGTGGGATTTGGAATGAAACTCACAGAAACTAAGGTAGATATAGGTAATCTTCTCTCCCTGGACGATTGGAAAGTGACTAGAAATTAATGCTGGAGGTATCAGCAAGCACTACTTTTCAAAGCCCTTTACATTCCAGATAAAACAGTGTGCTATTGGTGGGAACTAAAAGGCACCCTTCTATTTTATTTTATTTTTCTATATTGTATGGCTGTGATTAGCAACATGAAATTCCTAAGTAATATGGTAAGAAAGGAACTATGCAATAAAAAATCTCATTCATAGTACTGAAGACAGAACAAAAGCTGTGTGGTATCCAATCAAAAGCATGAAGCCAATTATTGAGCTGATGAAATACCATGTTGAAATCTATATTTAAGAAAAATCTGTCACAGCTCTGAGCAGCTGAAGTCCACCAGTGGTTGGCTAGCTACACACTGTTTGCTGGTGATGTACATTTTCACAGTGGCAAAGAGCGCTATTTTGTCTCACAATGGGAAGTCAAAAGAAAAAAAAATATTTATAGCAGTCAGAGAAAAATGTGACAATGACCAGCAGAGAGTTGCTATATCATATGCTGCTAGCAGGAACGGATGCGAGCTTAATGGGGATGCCTGACATTCAGTAAAAAGCTGTCACTCCTTAGCATTGGTTATATCAGTATCCAGTCTGCTTGACAATATTATTTCAGATTACCAGAGAAACCAGAAGAAAGCTAGGAGGAGTTGGGGCTTTGAACAAAATGAAAATTAGAGCATTTGAATCCGAGTCAAAGTTCATGCCTGTTTGACTCAGAGCAAATAAGGAATGGGATGGCATCTTCAGTGTGTTATGTTTTGTGAAACATAACACACACTCTTTCTCTTTTTTACTACTCTATTGCAGGGCAATAGGGACATGGTGGTTTAGCAGTTAAGATGCCAACTTTGATGACTGCAAGGTCACCAGATCGGCAGTTCAAGACCCAAGCCCGTGTGCTGGAGTGAGTTAGTCCCAGCTGCTGCCAACCTAGCAGTTCAGAAACATGTAAAAGTATAAGTAGATAAATAGGTACTACTTTGGTGGGAAGGCAACAGCATTCCATATAGTCATTGTGAGAACATAACCATAGAGACGTCTTTGACAACGCTGGCTCCCTTGGCTTAGCAATGGAGATGAGCACCAGCCCCTACAATCGGACACGACTAGACAATCTTGTCAAAGGGGAAACATTTACCCTTTCTATTGCAGGGCAGAGGAGCTTGACCTTTGGTAATGGGGTGAATATGGGCTATATAAATTAAGTGAAAGTTTTAACAATCTAATGATTCATGACTGCTGGTAAGAAATAATCAGGTTCAGCCAGAATCAAATGAGACCCAGGAATTGATTCTAGATATTTTGCATGTTGCTCTGGATAGATTAATTTAGTAATATTTGTAACCTTTGATACTTGCAATGGGCATAAACCTGAACAACATAAAATAAGAAAGGTCTGAGCAGTATAAGAAATTAATTCTCCTTGGTTGCAGCATGTTAAGCAAAAATATTTCAATTACACCCTATAAAATATGCATTAGGTTTTTAAAATCCACAAGATTATCTATTAACAATTTCAGGTGTAATAGTCTCAAAAACCAGGTGTAGGGACTTTGGTCTCATGCCAATATTTGCTTTGACTGGACTGGATGATTTATAACTAACACACCAACCCTTAGGTGATTCCCAGAGCTAAAATTTCCAAAATTCTTACCATGCAGAGCAGATACTGCATGATCTTTTAAATCAAGATGCTTTGAGTATTTTAGTTACTAACTAATTCTTTCATAGATGCATGTCTAAGTCTTAAATGTTCTATACCTCTATCTATTATCCATCCATCTATCCATCTCACATCCTTCTTTATCCTACCTGGCATGATAATATTGGAAAAGCCCAGCTTTCTTGTTATTGAGACTCCATGGGTAAACATGGATGTGTAGTCCCTCCTGATTTGTTCAATGTCCCCATGTAGCAATTGAAGAGAGACAGCCAGCCCTATAGAAGGAAAAAGGGGGAAACAGAGATGAGAACCATATATATTGCATACAAGAATAGCATATGTCTCATAGTGGCATTTATTCAGAAGCACTTGAATCTTTCTTCAAGAGAATCAGGAAAATAACACATATATTCACAACAGCAAAAGATATCCTTTCTGGGCAGCGTCTAGACAGTCCAAAAATAACCAACATCTTTGTTCTTGGGACTGTCTTGAAAGGGAGAGGACCCAAAACAGAACAGCAAGAACTGAACATGCTTAGTGGTCAAAAAGTGATAGCTAGCTCTTGGGAAAGAAAGGGGAAATTGGGTGGAAGAGAAAATAGACCAGAATGCCCTGGAGGAGGGAAGGTCACACTAGGTTGGACATAATAGAAGCACTTTATATTGCATTTTCTTTCAAAATGACCCCTTAATTCTCACTTTTGATTCTCTCAGTTAGTCAGATGAGGAATAGATCAGGAAGGTTCTCATGAACATCAGAAAGGTTATTCCAGACTACATCCAGATACATATGGGGCTGAGCTTGTACACACATCACTAGTTCCCATTCCTCTGTGTCAGCATACTCTTTAATACAAGAAAAGATGAGTGTACTCATCTACACTGGCCACTTAATCCAGGGCCAGTCAGAAGCATTATGCTCTGGACTGGCCCTGGATCAACAATGATGGTAGGCACATGCAATGGACCAAATTTGGTGTGATGGCTCATTGTTGTTCACCTGGGCCAGCTGGCCAACACCGCATCAGCTTCACTGTTCCATCCCATTTTTCACAGTCACCACTACTGCTTCCTTATGAGTTACTCGAAGCTGAACCAGCGGTCCACACAGTCACAAGAACCAGAGCCACTCTGGGATTTCCTGAAAACCCTGAGGTTTTTCCATGACTTTGCTTATTTCATAGCAAAACCAGATTAAGGGCTGAAAATTACAGATCTTTCCCAAAAATAGCCATAAATTGTAAAGACTGATAGCAAAAGCATTGGGGTGAGTACAGCATTTTTCACCAGTATAGACAAGCCCTTTGTGTCAAAACTTTTCAAAGGATTTGGACAGACATAAATATCAGTGGCTGATACACTTGTGAGCTACAGCAACTCCATCTACTTGGCACAAACTCTAGTTTGCAGTAAGAAAAACAGGACTAGGCAATTCTTTCTTTGCTCTCTTAAAACCCTAAATATTCTTAAACACTTGCAGCTAAGACAGTAAGTCCACATATAATTTCATGGATGTTCCTAACTCAGAAAATACCAGACTTCATCCACTGTAGTGGGTGCACCTCTAATGAATATCCCTAAAAACTGGGGTAAAACACTGGCCCTCAGATAAGCAATGATGACCTCTAAAGTCCCATGAAGGGCACAATCAGTCCTCTTTCTACAGATGAGGGCCTTTTTCGGGGGAGGGAATCCCTCATTATTTTTAGGCTCAGAACATTACCATAAGAAATTTGTTCTTTCCGCAACCATGCTAGTTAAAGGAAACAGAAACATACTGGTTTGGGAGTAGCTATCTAACACATCTCTGCAATAGCATGACCAGGGCTGTTTCTGCTACTGATGGTCCCTTGGGTACTCTTCCACATGCCCCCTTACCCTGCCTCCCTGCCCTATGGCTTCCTCAGTATGTCTTTCAGAGTTATTTTACTTTATTTTTATTTTTAATACAGTTTGGAGTTCTGCTAATGTGATTTAAGTTTTTAAAAGAGAAAGAAAATAGAGGAAAAATGTAAAGTAAATCAGCCTGCTTGGGAATAGCGAGGAGGAGGGTGAACGGGGGACAGGAGAAGATACTGACACCATATGACTGTTAATATTGGAACTGCTGCGGCAGCAACATTTTGCACCTGAGGACTAATGTGACTGAAGTGTGATTGGGAACTTATGGACAGGTTTTCCCCATCAATGAAAAGGGAGACTCGAACAACGCCAGATATCAAATCAGCAATGGAGATGATGTCGTGTGATAAGTATTGCCAAAGGCGCTATTCTGTAGCTTTAATAGTGGTTTCAAAAACTTGTGTGATAACCTACCCAGACAGGGATTCTTCTCCTCAAAAAGTAGGCTTATGATCCCTTCCTCCTTGAGGAGAAAAAAATCTTTCTAGACCTGAAAAAAGGTGTGGTGCAGTGAAAAGATCCCAAAACACAGTGAAATTGCCAGAACTACTTTAGACTTTAGGGGTGCTAAGGGCTACTTGAAGAACAAAAATACTATATAATTAAACCCCAAATTTGGGTTTTGCTGGGAGAAACATGGGTGAGATTCTTCAGAGTTCCACAGACAGGCAGCACCCCACCCAACCCTTGGCAACTGTACATACTTGGATTACATCAACTAACATCAGATCACATGCTTCTGAACTCATTCCCAAAATGTATGTAAATAAAAATTTTCCAGCTTAGTGCTCTCCAGATGTTTCGGACAACTACTCAAATGAGTGCTAGTCAGCAGTGCTAATGGTCAGACATTGTGGGAGTTGTAGCCCAAAACATGTGGACATGTAGTCCAAAACAGCATCACATTAAAAATGCAGATGTAAACAGAAGTGCTGTGCAAGGCACTAGCACTACTGCATATTCCTGAAAGATGTTGGTGGGACTATCCCTTGTTTATTATACATAAATCAAGATGAGTGAATTTTTGCTTTAAAAAAAAAGCCTCCTCAGAGACTAAGATACATTTGCTTCACAGTCCAATTATTTTGAGGTAGAAGAAATCTGCTAAAATAATAAGATATTCTGCACTTCCTGGTGCCATTTAAACCTGTTATTCTTCCTAAACACTTCAAAGTTCAAGACTTTAAGTCTAATTAGCATTTAAGGACTTCTCCAGCCTCTTTTTTCATGTCTCAGGTTTCCATTGGGGAATTTTATATTGTCCAGGAAGCTGGAGAATATTAGCCGCAAAAGCAACTTTTAACCTAAGAATTGAAGTTGCTGCCAAGCATTTTAAATTAAACCCCTTTCACTTGTTTAAATATCACATTCCTTGAATGTATGTTGAAGACAGTGTAAGCAGCAGTATAACAGACTCTACCCCGCTTCTGTTTCACAAAGACAATTATTTTGGTACATATAAATAAATGCTGAAACATATTCATTAAATATATAAATAGCATGAATTAAAAGAATGACAGGCATCTATATTGGAAAGTCAGTAACATACACTGTTTTGTGCTTGTGGTTATTGGAGAAGAGCAGACTTGTGTGATAGACTGAAGTGTGGTATGTAGAGACCCCAATGAATGGTATAGTTACAGGTCACAGATGAAGAAGGATGAGAACTACATAACTGATAAAGACAGAGGACACTGAAGGAGAGTAAGTGTTCAGAAGACAAGAGTTCGGGAGACAAGAAATAGAAGATTTTTATACACTAATATGAAGTAATCAAGCAATTGTTGAGCTGCAGACTTCCGGTAATAAGAGAACTGTGAGATCCCTAGGTTTTTTTAAAGAAGATTATAATTTAGAACCATGGGACAAAAGATACAAAAAAGGTTCATATATGGTACTATACTTTCACAGAAGGGCTAATGTAGGCTATAAAAAAGCCTTAGAGCAAGACAAAGAAAACTTTTAAATCCAGACACGTGTGTATATGTGCCTTCAAATCACCTGTTGACTTATGGTGATACCATGAATTTCATAGGTTTTTCTTATGCAAAAAAATACTCAGAGGTGGTTTTGCCAGTTCCTTTCTCTGAAATATAGCCTACAGCACCTGGTATTTATTGGTGGTCTCCCGACCAAGTACTAACCAGCGCAGACTATGCAAGCAAATAACTAGAATTGTAGTGTTAAGGTTAAGATAAAACTGCAGATGGAAAGATGACAGAAGAAAAAAGATGTGCTGGTTGAATGAGCTAGGAGCATAATATCAGGATTTTTCATTAGTTGCTCCCAAGTAATACTTTTATGTAGACTGAATAAATGTGTTAAGATGATAGCTAAATAATGTAATCAGAAATGCAAACAACCTCACTCTAGCTGGCCCAAATTAGACTTGGAATGTGATGTGTTGCTGGAGAAAGAGAGTTATGAACAGTCACTGGAAGATCTCCACTGGGGGTTTGTCTAAATGTACAACATGGATGCCAAGGGCATCCTTGTGAGCATAGTTTGTTGTGAGATGGGTTACAACATAATATGTATCTTGAATACATATATTTATGGCTTAACAAAAATGTCTCAGCCTGTGTCTGAAAGAAAGTACAGTTTTAGCTGATACTGTCACACTAGAAAAGTATATGCCTGACAGCCCAGTTGCCATTTGAAGAGCGTACATCAACTTCTTCAACAAACAAAGCTTCTTCATGGTCACAAGAGTCATCTCATATGTGGATGGAAATGAATTCCATGAGAATTACAATTCTGTATTCAAATATCCATACTGCATCTTCCAAGACTGCTAATATAACATATCTTACCTTGGAAGCCAAGAAAATTGTGAAAGCTTACAATAAATTTTGGAGGAACAAATGTATACTCACACAAAAAACATATGCAACTGCAAAGTGTGCAAAAATGTATACTTTTGAAAGATGTGCCTAAACATGGTTTAGACAAGGTTAAAAATGTGCAGAAAAGGTGCATGTTAGAAAGACATATACAAATATGTGTACTCCTCAAAAATACATTCACAAAATATTCATGATTAGAAATGCGGGGGAAAAGAGAGTCTCATAACCTGATCTAGAAAGAGGAATGGAATGGGAATAGCAGTGGGAAAACAGAGGGAATGTATAATAAAGGTTTTGCATCATTAGTCGCACAAGCTACTCAGAAAGCAGTAAGTAACAAAGGAGAGATGCTCACATGGATATACACACTTATAAGGAAATGCTCACAGAAAAAATTAGAGATAAAAGCACCTACCATCACCTCTGCCTTTCCCTTGGTTCAAAGTGAAGAGACTTACCTTTGGACCAGCAAGGCAGATTTGGTGGCACTTATAGCAACAGCAACAACTACTTCTCATATGCTCTTAAAGCTTTGAAAGCTTTTGTTCAAAGAGCGAGCAAACCCTCAGCCCCTTTCAAGTGAAATACAGGGATACTTTCATATCCTGACATATTACAGTAGCACCCTCAAGGTAAGTGAGACACAATACCCTCCAAGCAAGAATAATGGTTGCTAAGGCCATATATTCTTAAAAGCATTTCAACTCTCTTTCCAGTTAAGATCTGGTAAAATCTGAAATGCCTTCCTGTATTCTGTTGGAGTCCAGTATCCCTTAAGATACAAAGAAATTGACAAGTGAGCCATGTCTCTGAGCCTAATAAATAAAGTAAGGAATGTGCATACTGTATAAATATTAATAATCTCCAGGTAAATCCCTAGGCCACAGAAATCAGGTAGGTGCTGTATTAACTTCAAATTTAGGGAGAAGGTGAGGCTGGTGCCCACTTTTACCAACTTTTTGTCTTCACTGGGGAGAAGACCAATTCTAGTTTAAAAAAACAAAAACAAATCTAATACAAGATACAGACATTTAAAATGAATCAAAATGAACTGGGATTTCAAGTCACTTCCTAGGAGCAAAAGCTTTTTCAATTCTTAATTTTATTATGAGGTCTTTACATGGTAACTGCTGTTTCTTGTACCATTCTGCAGGTCTTCTGTATTTTAAATGCAGAAAATATTCTTACAGAGCAAGTTTCCCAGAACACTCAGCTATCCAATTCAAAGTAACCAATAACTGGTGAGTGACAAGAATTGATGTCTCTGCTACAAGATAAACTAGACATCGGTTTGCTAATGTTTATTATCCACTATCCATTTAAGCCAACATCACTTTTAACAGTGCATTATTAAACACAGTGTGTATGCATGCATATACATATCCACACACACATGAGATTCGGTATCTTAATTGTTGCTTTTACCACCATATCGAATTTATTAAAATCAACCTCAAAGCCTCAGAAAAGTTAATTTTGAGACTACACTCACAGGTCCCCACTGATGATGCTGGCTGGGGCTATTCAGGCAGCTGTGGTCCAAAGTGTAATCTTTCCAAACTTTCCTCAGTTCCTGAAAACCAACTGTTGCTTAGTGTCCATATGACACTAAGCAGCTTCTAAGCAGTTTACAACTGTAAGCTAATTGCACCCAACAAGCTGGGTACTCATTTTAGCAACCTCGGAAGGATGCAAGGATGCAAATCTGACTCGACCCTGAGTCCCTGGCTGCAGTTGAACTCACAACCTTGTGGTTTGCTAATGAGTGGCTGCCATACCGGCATTTAACCACTGTGCCACCAGGGCTCTTAGTATGATTGCTTTCAATGTAAGACCAAGTAAGAACTATAAGTATTCACACAAACATGAACAGAGATATTTTTGAAACCACCTCCCTCCATAGAGAAACTATAGTGTCAACTGCAGTCTAAAACAGAAAATACTCTGGGCCAAAAGCAGTATAAGTTGCTAATAATAGAGCTTTAAAAATATGGCACATTCCAGGTGACCTATATAACGGAACTTTTGTTAAATGCTTTCTATCAATTACCATTCCAGTTTAGCTGTTAAACCATGACTGCAAAGTGGACTAACAGTAAATTCATCCACCAATACATTCTCTGCTTATTTTGAAATGGTTTGATCTTTAAAAAAATTAAGAACAAAACACTTTTCCAATCTAGCAGAATTTAACTGCATTAGAATGTAAACAAGGAGCTATTGCAGGATGATAATCATTACTATGACAGCAGCACAGTTGGCTATGTTAGAATACAGCAGCCTGTGTATATAATGAGAGGAGAATTATAATACAGTGCATTGAAGCCAGTGAAAATAATGATAATAGAATTTGGTAGAATTTCCAACAGACAAATCAGCTGTTCAGACTGAGTAGCACTAGCGCAATATGTTAAAAACGAATGAAATGTTCACCATAATATATGCAGGACGCAGGGAGGAAAAGATTATGCAGATTAGATAGCCCTTTAGTCTGTATATAGAACCATATTGTATTATTACAGAAAGTTGTGTTAGCAAAGACAGGTCACAGAAAATGAGGGCCTAGCAGATACATTCTCCCAGATTTTGGGAAACTGGCAGTTTGAAACAACAACTCCAGTGCCATGCTGGCTGGGCAATGGTAGGATTTTATGTCCATCTCATAAATTATGATGCTTTATTGGCTAACAATAAATAGGACAGGTATGTTGTCTGAAGAGCTTACAGTAAAACTTAACTCAAGGGGAGAAATACAAAGAAATACAGGAATGGCAAGACAATGAGAACAAGGTTCACCAGAACAAAGAACATACATTCAGTTCAGTTTAAATCTAAAATTAGTATTATTATATTTAAATCTGTCTTTTTACAAGTCTGGGACCCAAATTACACACAAGTTAAAATAGATACAGCTTAAAAACGTTAATTGTACAAAAGTTAAAATTGTAACTAAACCATCAATAAAATTGAAAGCTGCTAAAACAAACCATTAAAAACAAGAGCTTAATTTCATTAAACATAGGGGCAAAACAGACCGCCTCTTTGCGCCGCTGTCTGGGTGGGTTCAGAGCATGGCATTTTGACACCATATGCTCTGAAGCCACCCAGATGCCAGCTTCCAGCTGCACAGCTGCCCACATGTGTGCTGGCTTCCAGGCTTCTTGGGGGAGTGGTATTACATGCCACAAGCCCCCAACATGCTGGGAAGCCACCATGGGGCCGCAGAAGAGCTGCTAAAGGCAGCTTTTCTGCAGCCGAAAAAGTAATGGTTGAAAATTGCTCCTTTTTCAGCCAGCGCCACAGGAGATTGGGGCTGCGGCATGTGGCTGCCCTGACCCCAATCTGTCTTCAGGTGGGGCGGCTTTACGCCTCCCCATCCAGGCCATCTATTTTGGCCCTAGGTTTCACAATACTCCCTTCCCTTACGCAGGGGATCCATTCCGGCCACGCCTGTGTAAGGGGAAAATCGTGTATGCTCGCACGTTATTGAAAATTATGGGGCACATGCACACGGCGCTGCACACCCCATTTATTAGATTCTCCTGCAGCTTCAGCATATGCTGAAAGCTGTAGAAGTGAAGCCAACATATGACACGGGCTCACTGTATTATGAGTTATAGTTTTCTTATAAATAGAAAAATCTAAACATCTGAACCTCAAAAGTACTTCTCTTCCTCTATCAAGTTATAAATTAAACCTAATTGAGCAATAATTATTGAGCAAAAAAAGTCTCTATCAAAGTTCAGTTGAACTGGCTTTTCATTTATTGAGAACAAAGATAGATGCTCTCACGCTGTGTGTATTTATGTTAAATCACAAGATCTCAGCATCATTCCTGCTTTGAATTTCTTTCAGAGTGCAGCCTTCGGTGACAATTGATACTTAAACACATGAAAATATAATGTACATAATCTCTTTGCCCCAGAAGTGTAATGAAGGATTTAAAATGGCAGATTAACATCCTGTCACAAGAGTGTAAAGCAATTAAACAAAGGCACTCTACAGACGTTAGTCAGAGTTAGTATAAAATACAGCACTCTAAACAGTGTTGATATATTTATGAACCTAGGCAGAGGGTGAAGCAAAAGACCTGGCAGAAGATAGCCTGAGATGATTTAAACAGGGAGAGCCCTACTATTAGGTAGATTGGAGCACTTAATTTTGGGTTGCAGGAAAATGAAGGATATTGTTAATTATTAATTGATTATTGTTGAATTTGCACTGTGAAGACTCTGAAAAATCTCTTGTGTGATTTTTACTTCAAGGTGCCAAAAGAACTAGTCTTAGAGGATTCTGTAATGACAACAGTTGGTGTGGCTGTCTTTTGTTGATCAGCCTTAAACAGCAAAATGTTTTTGACCGTCCCCAAATTAGCAAGGTAAAGAATATACTCAAATTTTATCTTTTTTGATTTAAAAGGAAGATACTTTGTAGGAAACAAATGAACCACTGTGATATTTTCCATTTTAAGACTTTTTTTAACACAAACTCCTCAATGTTTTTTGCACATTTTTGGTGCAAAAATCCCCTTGAGAAAATTTCACAAAAAATTAAAATGAACAGTAAAATAATTTAAAAAAAACATTACCTTTTATCATCTTGTTCAGTGGAGGATTGTGTTATGTATACCTGCTACCTGTCCTCTTGATCCTATTCCTACTCGTCTTCTAATCTCTATAGCTCCCTCCTTTCTGCCCTCGCTCCTCCATATCTTCAATCTCTCTCTCTCTACAGGCTCCTTCCCCTCGGACTTCAAACATGCTCTCATTTCCCCAATTCTGAAAAAACCTTCTCTTGACCCCTCCTCTTTGTCTAGCTATCGTCCGATTTCTCTTCTCCCCTTTCTTTCTAAGGTTTTGGAACGGGTTGTCTATTCGCGCTGTCTTGAGTTTCTTGAAGCCAATTCCATCCTTGATCCCTTTCAGTCTGGTTTCCGCCCAAGGCATTCTACAGAGACAGCTCTCACTAAGATCTCGAATGACCTTTTACAGGCCAAGGCTAATGGCCTTTACTCTGTTCTCATTCTTCTCGATTTGTCTGCAGCCTTTGACACTGTTGATCACTGTCTCCTAATTGACATACTCTCTGACCTTGGGTTCTCAGACTCTGTTCTCGACTGGTTTAGATCTTACTTGTCTGGCAGATCTTTTGCAGTAGTTGCAGGGGGTCAGACTTCATCTCCTGTTCCCTTATCTGTTGGAGTTCCCCAGGGCTCTGTTCTGGGTCCCCTTCTGTTTTCTCTCTACACACTGTCCTTAGGAAAACTCATCAGCTCTTTTGGTTTTTCCTACCATCTGTATGCCGATGACACCCAGCTGTATCTTTCTGCCCCTGACTTTTCGCCAAGGCTTGAACAGCAAGTCTCATCTTGCCTTACAGCTGTCTCGCAGTGGATGCGCCATCGGCGTTTGAAGCTCAACATGTCCAAGACGGAGCTCCTTGTCTTTCCTCCTAAGCCCAACCTTCAACACTCCTTTTCTGTCTCTGTGGACAACATTTCCATTCAACCAGTCCAGCAAGCCCGCAGTCTTGGCTTTATCTTTGACTCTTCTCTGTCGTGTATCCCTCAGATCCAGACCACAGCCAAGGCTTGTAGATTCTTTTTGTACAATATTGCCAAAATCCGACCATATCTCTCCGCCTCTACTGCCAAGATCCTGGTCCATGCCCTAGTGATCTCACGACTGGATTACTGTAATGTCCTCCTGGCTGGGCTTCCTTTTTCTCACCTCCGTCCTTTAATCTCTGTCCAGCATTCAGCTGCACGCATTATCACTTCCACCCACCGCTCTGACCACATTTCTCCTGTGTTGGCATCCCTTCACTGGCTCCCTCTCCCTTTCCGCATTCAGTATAAGCTCCTGCTGTCGACATTCAAAGCCCTCCATGGACTGGCCCCTCCTTACCTATCAGACCTTCTTTCTCTTCACCTTCCCACCAGGGCCCTCCGTTCTGGTAGTCAAGGGTTCCTGTCTCAGCCCAGGATTTCTTCTGCCCCATCCCGGATTCGCCCCTTTTCACTTGCTGCCCCTCACTCCTGGAACCTTCTTCCTCCACAAGCAAGAGCCATCACTTCATTAACCAGCTTCAAAACGGAGTTGAAAACCATCCTATTCAGAGAAGCTTTCCCAGGCATCGCATAATTGTCGCTTACTATCTGATGTTCTGTTGTTGGCTGTTTATCGATCCATTTCCTGTATTCCTTTGTACTGTATATGTATTATCCTACTTGTGATTATGTATTTTCTCTGGATAATGATTAACCATCCATTATGAAGCCTTGCCCTCCCTCCAGTCCATCTGCCTTGGTCCAGGCCTCGGAGGTTGAGAGGAACTGCTGGACCTCTTACCCTTTCCCTCCACCACTCCCTTCTCCTTCTGTGTCATGTCTTTTTAGATTGTAAGCCTGAGGGCAGGGAACCGTCTAACTAAAAAGATTGCATGTACAGCGCTGTGTAAATTTACAGCGCTTCATAAATAAAGGTTAATAATAAAATAATAATAATAATAATAATATATAAATCTAGTGAAATAGTCTCTACAGACTGAAGCCAAATTTAAACTTTAGCATTCTTAGAACAAAAAATGTTTGCTGGATAATATAATGCAGTTTTGTCTTCAATCACATTAAATGACAACTTAAGTTAGAAAAAGGATAACTTAGGGCACAGTAGCCCAGGACATCTTGTACAGTATGCATCAAGAGGAACTAAAATATTAAATTAAGAAATCCTGTACTGTACTTACAAGCCATTTTCCTTAAAATCATGCCAAAGGGATTAAAATACACATATTACTTTGTTTACAAAGCACCTTACAGTAAATCATAAGTCCCTAGCTGTGAATAAGGCTTGGAGAACCTTAGGCCATAACTTCCATATTTCCCCAGTAAGAATGATCCAAGGCCCGTCTGCTTGGGGAATTCTGGAAATTTTAGTCTCAAACTCTGGTTATAAATTAAGATCCCACTTGTGATGTAGAGGAGAAAAAGTTGTTTGCTATTTGTTCACTTAACCACACACTGCACATTAAAAGGTCTTATCCATCTCATGACCAATCGTCTCTTTTCAGACATTTACCAACAGACACACATTTCAAACCGAGAAAGGTATGTGTCACTCCACAAAGAATTTTAATAAGCAAAGTGGGATAAATGCCACTTTCAGTGTGATTCTATGCACATTTCCTTGCAGATAGGTCCCACTGAGTTCAACAGTGCGTACACTCCCAGGATATTAATGAAATAAAGAAAAGTGATTTTTAAAAGAGATGATAGGAAACTGTATGAGGAATAAAAGGTGTAAAGCAGAGGCTTGCATACATTTGATTCAGCCTCTTCCAGATTCTCCATGATGCAAGCAGACAAGATAGTGTGGCTGAGACTCATTCTAATTATCATAACCTTTGTCATGAGGAATACAAATGATGCAAGGGTTATTGTGAGTATCAACAGCTGCTCTATAACTTTATTTTTGTGAAATGCTAGAAAAATATATATCAATTTTCTTTTGGGGGGGCGTTAAAAAAAGGTCTCCCATCACCAATCAATTTCTTGTAAGAAAAACATTCATTCATTTGGTGGTGATGTTATTTTGAGATTATAATTTATGAAGCGGATAAGAACCACAAAAATTAGGCTACAGCTTGATTTTGCCTTACATTAAGCATCCTGTGTCCCATAGGAACACAAATACACACATGCGTTCTCAGCATCATAATGATAGCTCCAAATATAGCTTAAAAATTATCTATACCTCATCCAGTGAACTCTTGGTTACTGAACAGCAACATTAGTGGCATGAAAAATTCACATAAATTACCCAAATCTAACCAACAGCCCCTGTAACATTTGCATAATTAAAGGTAGGCGAGGAGTGCTTTTTTTAGATTAGCAATATATAATATAGAAGACAATTTAAAGCACATCAAAGATTAAATGCAATGCCTGGCCCCAACATATTTTAAGACTGCAGTGTATTAACTCTCCAGTTACATTAACTCTTTCCAATCTCTCCTGTCACCAGGGTTCACCTGTACTGTTAATTTAAACAGTAATTTGACTTTGTCTCAAATGTGCCCCACAACACATGGATATGATCACTGTAGTCACCAAATGCCACTGTACATAAATTTGACTGCTAGTACAGCAAAGTAATAGGGAAGTGCTCTCTCTCTCTCTCTCTGTGTCCCTCCCTCCCCCCTCTCTCTTTCACACACACACACACAGACACCACAATGATATCATGGGATTTACAATAAGGTTGGACTAAATGTTATCCTCTAAAAGGTGTTGGACTGCATTCTCACCAGATCTCACCACTGACTATAGAATTTGGATCCTCTGTGAATTCTTTTTTTAATCACATAGTACACAATTTTCTGAGTACACTAATCACAGAGTACACTATTGTCTTTAGTGTAAGAAGTATGTCTAAATTTCACGTCAAATATTCTTCTGTCTACTGTAATCATCTGTTAGCAACAGCTCCTCTGCACAAATTTTCCCCTCAGTGCAGTGAAGTATTTACCTATTTATCTAGTTGTATTTGCATGTTTCCAAACTGCTAGGTTGCCAGAAGCTGGAACTAGTGACAGGAGGTCACCCCATCATGCAGCACTCAGCCTCAAGCTGCTAACCTTCTGACCTTGCAATCGTCAAAATAGGCATCATAACATGGATAAGTAATTTTGAGCTGCTTGCCAAGCCAAAACAGCACCTATGACACCACACTGGCATTTCAAATTTTGTCAAAGAAAATCAGGGAAATGCTCTACCTGCATTGGATCCTGTTAGGTTATAACGAGCATTTAGTTTTTTGATGATGTTTTCATGGATCTGATACCAGTCACTTTCCGTGTTGCACCTACAAAAGAAGGAACATTTTAAACATTTTAAATCAAGCTGAGAAAATGTTTAATGCTGTAAGTACAAGCCTCTCCAGTTAGGAAATGCATGCCAGCTCTGCTCCAGTGCCCCAACAAACTAAATTTACCAGAATTCCATAGCACTGAACCATGGCAGTTAAAGTGATGTCAAACTGGATTATTTCTGTAGTACAGATGCAACCTCTGTTGGATTTAGGCCACTATTCTGGGGCACTGGGGAGAACTTTTAATAGCAAGCACTAGGGCTCTTGAAGATGTGAGGTGTTACTAGGTATCTGGCAGACATCATAGGAATGTTTGCTGGGCAAACAGAGGCCACAGACACTATCACAGCTGTAACAGATTCTAGCTAACGTGGAGATCTTTCTGTATGTTACAGGAGAAACATTTGTTCCTAATACAACAAAAATCCAAAATACATATCATGATAGTACCTTTATTTGGTCAAACAAAAGTGTAACATACAGTACACTAGCTTTTAAAGTGTGACAGGCTTCTTCACCAAGCAAAAGTGTTAGTAATCCAGGAGTGTGGGTTGGAGTTGTAACAATGAGAGACTTACATTTTGCTTGTTTGTTTAAGGTTTAAGAGTCTGGAAGGAGAGCCAATGCAAGTAGTAGTTACACCCCTCTGAGGCCTTTGGAGGACTTGAAACAAAGAAGTTAAAAGGAACACAATGAATCCTTCTCCACTAGTACATCAGAGTAACCTTCTTTGAGATCTGGTTGTGTCCTGGCCTCACATTAGCTTTGCAAGCTAATTTTTTTTTTGTGCCTTTTGGTTGTCCAAATGGATATACCATCATGCTGTGTATTTTGGATTTTATTGTAGGACCAGAATAGCTACCCCAGAACAACTTTTCTCTTAGTTGACTTCCAGGTAGCAGAAGACACTGACAACTATCTATAGATGGTATGACACTAGTGGTTTAAGAAAATTGTAGTGGTACTGTGTTTACTAAAAATAGGAAACTACTGGAAGCTAGTGGCCAGCACGGAATCCAGCCAAGAGATTATCAACCCAGGAAAAACATTTTCAAGTATTTTTGCAACAAAACTCATTCAAATTATACAATTCAGTTAAATCATTTTTTTTCTATTTAAAAGGGAAGCCATAATCCTAATTTCATTTGTCTGCTACAGAGAAAAGAATACTATTTAAAAAAAAATAAACAGTCAAAAGTACAAAAGCAGAATGCAATTGGCATGTAAACCTCTCTACTGCTGAGGAATCCAGCAGAGAACACTTTCAACTGAACTGTCAGAAAATTAAAGTAAAATAAGAGCACACTAAATTGCTCCCAAAAACATTGCTTCCAGCAGCTATAATTTAGCACACTGGGGAAAGGGAAAAGGCTAGTGCAGTATTGACCTTGACACATTGAGGTGATTCAAAAGTAGTAACCCTGAAAGTAACCAAAGTTCCCAATGAGTATAGATGATAACACCTCACTCTCATTCTGTGGTTTTCTATTATTTCCCAAAACATTTTAAGTCTGAGGTCAGGAAAAAAACCTATAAAACTCTTTGCCGCTTCCAAAAAAAATAAAAAAATAAAAAAACCTAGTTCAAAAATATGCACATTATTAAAACAGCGATATGTAGAATCCTAGGAAGCTGTCTTGTTCTGAGTTGGAACTTTGGTCCATCTAACCCACTTTGACTTTTCAGGGATGGAGATAGTAGTCTTTGCCAGGGATTGAATTTGGGAGCTTTGCATGCAAACCATGTACTGTACTGCTCAGCTACCTAAGTCTATGATCATTTTTCAGTACTAAAAGTTAGCACACTAGTATAGCTGAAAATAAATACCCACTAATTCCTTAATGAACTTTTGATAAAAAAAACGGTGATGGTCTTTCACAAAAAAAGAAAGAAAGAAAAGAAAGAAAAGAAGATGGACATCAATACTGCTTGCTAGAGGCTGTTGCAATGAATTCCAGATACAAGTTCTCTTACATGTATACTTTTAAAATAAGGTCATCTTTCGTGTCTCCTGCTAGTAGGTCTGCAATGCTGAGGACTGCACAACCAAAAGGTCGCCGGTACTGTACATTGCAAGCATTTTTCTTTTCCCCAGCTCCCATTCGACCTGTCAAAACAACACAAGAAATGAAGGTAGTATCTTTCCAAATGGGTACAAGGGAAAGAAGAGAACAATCATACTTGCTGACATCTGCAATAAATTTCATGGTTTTATCAGATTACACCTGAAATTAAGATTTCTAACCTCCCTACTAACCCTCCTCTAAAAAGGTGGAAAATATACAAAGTGCTTCCATTTCACCGCATGCAGACAGAACAGCCAAACTTTGTTTTACCATTATCAAGTTGTATCCACAATCCACTACCCACAGGCCTGTCTCCTACTGCAGCCTGTACTAGAGGTTTCATAGCAACAAGCAGCATGCTCCAATGTCAGGCTTTTCTCAGGGAAAGAAGCTGTCTGTCTTTATACCATAGATCAGGGGTAGGCAACCCTTTTCAGCCGGGGGCCGGGTTGCTGTCCCTCAGACAACTGGGGGGCCGAAGCCAAAAAATAAATAATTAAATAATTTTTTAAAAAAATTAAATAAATAAATAAACCGGGACAAACGTAGGACAACATTTTCAAATGGAGGGCACTTTTTAAATAAAAAATGGAGGACACGCAAAATTTTTTGCTGATTTTTTAAAAAAATGTTAAGATAAATGCATGTTTCTGAGGCTTCTATAGACAATTGCCCCACCATGCCCCTCGCGCAAGACGCCAAAGGCCCCAGCGGCAATCGGCGGCAGGACCAGGCTGGGGCCGGTCCCAAAGCCTCGGCGGGCTGCATCCGGCCCGCGGGCCGCAGGTTGCCTACCCCTGCCATAGATATTGGGGGGGGGGTCAGATCTCTCAGCTTCTTTCTAAACAAGAGATGTGCTGCTGTCCAAAACTAGATGGCAACAAGAGAACATCAGTTACCCACTCCCATCTGTGAGGACAAAATAGCAAGATGTGGCTATACAACACTGTCAAGGTAAACACCTTTTGAATCTGTTGCAATGTTAGATCAGATATGTGGCTCCTGAAAGACATAAGCTGTGCTTACTCTTCTCTGAGATTCATTCTTTATCAGAGCAAGGTCTCTCACTCTTGTGAAACTATCCATAGTTCTGCATTGCCTGCCACGATCTACACTTTCTGCCTACTGTGTAGTATCTTTACAACTCTGATTGTCATAGTGAGACCCTGCTTGGCTAGTTAATAGGAGGCTTTTGCCCCAGCTGGAACAAGAAGCTCTATATGACAGCAAGAACAAACAGGAAAAGGAACAGAACAAAAATAAGAAAAACAAAAGATTCTCAGAAGAGAGAGAAAAAGAAAAATGAAGAATTTAAAAAACAACAAAAACAAGAATTGTCCAATTTTGCATGCCCCTTCATGTAAGAATACACAGAGACATCTGCTGATTTTCATCTGTGTGCTATCAAAAATTTTCATAGCTAATGTTTTGACCATTTTTTCAGCAGCTCGTCTGCTCCCTGGCTCAATCACTCCCTTTTCTAAATCCACATGATCTATATGTTTAATTTATGTGGTGACACAAGACACATTATTCCTAACAATCTCCATTTTTGCTTGCTCCTTTTGTCTGCCATGTCTTCTTTGTGTTAAAATAAGCTGTGCTGCATGGCCTTAAAAATTTCATTGAGGTCCAGCTGGTGAAATGAAAACATATATAAACAGAGAGTCTATTCTAGGCTTTGCAAGATCAGAAATCATAAGCAGCTGAACAGATGTAACTCAAACAGAAAATGTGGTGAACAGAATACCAAGTCTTCCATTTAAGATTCATAGCTAACATTTCTAAAATTGCAATCAATTCATAGCTATCTTCTATTGCAAGGTGACTTTACCACCATCTAATAGTAGAGATGAAACTCCTGTTTTCTGCATAATTAATATGCAGTCTAGTTATTGGCCCACAGTGGTGAAGTCGTTCCCTGAATACTCTTTAATTCTTTTCCGGTTAGTATTGGAAAACCTGCATGACACTGCAGTTCATCCCTTCAAAATACCATAAACCAATGCACTTTGTGATAGGAGAAAGTTCTGCAGTTGGCCCTCCACATTTGTTGGTTTAATTTTCACAGATTCAATTAGTTGTCGGTTTGCCACTAAGCCACCATTTTATATACTGCATAAGGACTTGAGCCCACTTGCCATTTTTTATATAAGGACTCACCCGCTTACTTGCACATCCTGGCAAAGTAATCCCAAGGATCGGAGGCAGCACCAGGCCCCAGCCACCAGGTGTGCATTCTTCCTGTCTCTCCCTCTTGAAAGTCTGCCAACTCACCTCTACCTATCTGCCTTCTGCTCATTCATTCCAAAGGTAGAATTGGGCAGGTGGCAGACTCCACGGGGGAAACATAAAGAATGTGTGCCTGGCAGTCAAGGCTTACCATTACTTGCCTATGCCATCTATCACCTATGCAGCTTCGTGTCTGAAGGGTAGTCTGGTAATCTATAGTCTGGAGGATAGAGACATGAAGAATGTGCACTTGCAGCCAGTACTTGCCATCACTGCACTACACCATACTGTATATTGTGTGTGGAGCCTCACCTGTGAAGCCTGGAAGGGGAGAACACAAAGAATATGTGCCTGGCAGCCTGGGCTTGCTGTCTCTTCCACTGCTGCCCTGGGACTGAGTTTTGCCCTGGTTGCTTTTATTCATTTATTGTGTTTTATTCACTTTCGGAAGGGTCCTGCGCCCCTAGCCCATAACAACGTAGAGGGCAGTTTGTATCTGAATTCATCCTCAAACATTTGCTGTACCTATAAGAAAACTATATATCTGAAAGGGTGCATAGGTCTTACATTTAACTTCACAACAATGCAGTGAAAAAAGAACCACAAAGGGTATTCAGAAAGCTTTATCACTGAGTCCAGGTTTGGACTTGCCTCTTTTTGCTTACATCCTCTAAACTACAATAGATATGGGAAAACAGATATGAAATGTATTGGCAGATCACAGAGTGATTTCAAGATGTGTCTGCAAGTTGATTAGAAAGTATTTCGGACTGTTACTTGTTTTAAAATAGCTCCAACTGTGAATTAGACTACTAAATCAAAGAATATTTGGGATGCCCAAGAGTGGATATTCATGTGGCAGGAGAATGTGCTTCATGCACTTCTGATACTCAGTACAAATTCCTGGGCTCAGAATTTTTAATTCTTTTCATTCACACCAGATTCCAATCCAAGAGCATGAGGATCTAGTGTTTTTGTTTTTTTAAAAAAATGTAGGTCCCAGAAACACATAAACCCAATCTAGTGGCTTAAATCTGTGTTTATTTCGTTTTAATACACCAAAACAACAACAACAAAACCCCACTGTGTTTCTCTCACTGAGTGAGATTACAAGAGTGCTGCCCATTTCTTGATCATTTTTTCTTATCTAAGGATTTATTTTACAAAAACCTATTTTGCAAAAATACAGAGATTCATTTTGAGCAAAAAGCAATGTTTTATGGGGGGGGATGCTATAACAACTGATGGTGCAAAAAGATTGTCTTTTTGTTCTCACATAGGGTGAACAAACTCCTAATGGTTGATCCTTTTTTTGCTCCTATCAGGGTGTCTCAATGTGCCAAGACACCTTCTCGCATCAAGGACAAGGAAGCCACTAAATATTATTCACACCCCTATCAAATATACAATTGAAAACAAACAACCTTGTTTTTTTCGCTACACATACACCAAACAGACAAATAAATTAACAGCAACTCCAGACATAAAGAAGAAGAAGAAGAAGGGGGGGGGCGAAGGAACAAGATGGGAACCAGAGCCCACCAAAATAATGTGCTGCATCTTACTAACTGTTGTTGGGGTGTGGATATGAACATGTGTGCATATTTACTGATATATGTTTTAATCTGGTTTTATTTTGTAATTGTGTAATCTCATTTTAATTTTTGTATCTTGCAGATGTTTACCATATTGTTTTAATTTGTTTTAACCTGCCCCAAACCTTAAAAAAAATCAGAAAAAGATGGGCTAGAAATAAATATAACAGCAACAACAACAGCTCCTCACATTACTGAGTCATAGGGCAGCCAACTTGAACCCATTCCTACACTTTAGGAGTAATAATGCTATATTACATTACTGCTTTCTCTATTACTCGCCCTAATAATCTTTTTCTCTTTCCAGATCACTCAGCTGCTTGGTTCCCGATTTGCTACTGAAATCATTTTTAACCTTTTAAATGTTTAGAGGAAGAACTCAGCACATACTTCCCACAATAACATGGGAAGAAGGTTTTGCTTCCACCTCAAGAGGTTTTTACACCAGTCTTGGCAGAAAAACTGCTTGAAGGTCCTAAAAAGAGACTATAGTATTGCTTAAAAGGCTATGAACATTATCATTTTGCCATTTGTTAAACTACCAAAACACAAGTAATTGCTGACTGCCAGTGATAACATACACTCAATAGTAGTCATGAATAGATGAAGGCATATTCAGCATTCTACAATAGAAAGCACAATATTAAGATACAATTATAGCTTTAAAATCTACACTAGTGAGATGCTCTAATGGAGTCGGTGGGAGAGAGAGTGAAAGCAAGAGAACACCACTGTGAATGACAGGTAAGGATTACACTAGTTAAATCAGTGAAGCCCATATGACAGCTTCTTTAAATAAGGAGATTAACCACTCTTCTCTTCTATACTTCCTCAACATTGTCTTTGGATTAAATCAGATTTGTCTAAAATAACATTAACCATTATGTTAAACCATCTAGGAAGGGAATAATGTCTTTATTCATGTGCACATTCTTGTATCAAAGCCTAATGCTGTAAGAATAAAGCAAAAACAAATGAAAGCTAAATTCAGGGACCAGAGCAGGCCTAGGAAAAAATGGAAGCTCTTGGACCACCAAGGGTTAAAACAGGTGCAAGGAATCTTCAGCTCTCCAAATATTTTGGCCTACGACTCCCATGAGCTCCATCTCCCATGACTAATGGTAAGAGATTGTGAGAGTTTCTGCCCAAAACACTTGGCAGGTCAAAGGCTGCCCTTCCCCTGGGTTCAGGGATCAAGGAACACTCCTCATCCATGCTAATAAGTGTGATTCTGCTTTCCTTTACCTCCATTGGACATTCACTAATGTTTGCAGTGAGCAATTTTAGAATGTTAGACCAGCACCAATATACACAAAATTGATTTCTGCCCTGTATACACATGGTAAAATACAACGGTGTGCATTTTTCACATATTACAACTGATACAGATGCAAAGAACATTTGCTTACAACAGGCATGGGGAACATGTATGCATCTATATGAGACTAGCTAAGGGTGAAGGATGATAGAATTGAACTCTAGTATTTAAAGCTCCAAATGGTCACCTTCCCTGTCATAAGGGACACATAAGGAAAACATTTTTGTGTACAGCCATCCAAAGCAGACAGGCAGTTTAGGGGCCATTTATCAGGCACTAGATGAATTTGCCTAGAATGGGCATCTTCAGGAAAGAGAGATGGAGAAGATACATAATCTGTAATCAACAGTAAAACTCTTTAAAAATATTCTGGCTGTTTAGTGATCACTGAGACCTATTTAAACAAAGAAACAAGAAAAGACTCACTACTGATTACAATCAATGTACCATTCGCATTTTCTCTTCTGAACATGCCCAGTCTAGGAAAACAGCTTAACTTACAATAAAAATTGCTGCTGGACAGTATCATTTCAGACTGCAGGTAGATGCTTCATGTTTGAAAGTTCTCCAATAGCAGAGGGGGGAGCCTACATGAAGGGGGAAAACTGAACTTTATTTCAAGGACACTAGATAACCGTTCATGTTCTTGATGAAATGGGCTCAAGGGCTATATTTCTTTTGCTATACTAAATGTATCAGCCTTTAAAATGGAAATAAATGGGCAGATTGCAGCCTTAAAAATGAGTTTCTGAGCACTGAGTATTGGAAATCATTCCAGATGGAACTGAAAACGTATTTCCACTGTGAAAGGTGAAAACACATACAAGCTTTGACTCTGTAAATTATTTTCAACATTGTAACACTGTACTTATGGATAGGTGGTTTCTCACTGAGTAAACTCTCTTTGTAATTCATATTTTATTTTACAAATAAATTAAAATATTACATGCTTTAATATACAGCAGAAAAGAAGGGAGGGAGGGAGGGAGGGAGGAAGGAAGGAAGGAAGGAAGAGCAACAGACTCATGATGACATAATGAAATGGTTTTAAAGATCCTGGAATAACTCTAAGCTTAAGGGCCTTTAAAAGAACTACATACAGTAATTGAAATTTAAAGAACTTACAGTCTGTATGTAAAATTAGTGGACATTTCAGTTTTCATGAGGATAGATTTGTATTATAATTGACAGCACTATATCGTTTTTTGAATTGGATATTCTAAACCTTAAGGATTTTATGCCTTGTGTTGTTATTGATTTTGAGTCATTATTATCTACATTTTTGATAGAGTAACAGAATGTATTGTTCCAACTGGATTACTGTGTATTTACATTTCAGAACAGATGTAATTTATAAGAGTTTATACATCATCGTAAATTGGTTTGCAGTCACACTCTTAGTAGGTAGCATCAGACTTTCCTGTTAGCCTTGTAGTATTTAAAGTGCCACATGAATCTTTATTCTTTTTAAAGCAACAAATGGTCATGGCTACCCCCTTTATATGATAGCCTTTTGATGATGATTATGACGTTTCCTTTTTTGGATACTGTGGATACTTTTAAAACAAAGTGTTGTATAAACACAATAAATAAATAAATAAAGTGATTGTTTTCAAACCACAGTGTGAGGAACATGTCACTGAATCATGTGACTTTCCACCCACAGTCTGAAATCTAGATCAGCCCTTAAACTGTTGCATGGCTTTGTTGTTGTTGTTAGCTGCCCTTGAGTCCACCTCAGTTCATGGCGACCCTGTGGATCAGACATCTCCAAGCCTCCCTATCCTCCACTACTTTGCTTAGGTCTTGTAGATTCAGCCCCACGACTTCCCTGGCTTATTCTATGCATAATACTAATTGTTTTAAACATAAGACAGACTGAATGACTACCAGGTGGGCTTAAAGTATTGACAACAAGAATAGCAACTACTAAAGCACTAAATCATTTTTCCTGTCATAATGAAATTGTATTTATTGCTATTAATTGCTGTCAACTTCAATTTATGGTGATCCTATGAATAAGAGCCCTCCGAGTTTCCCTTATGATCAGCCCAGCTCAAGCCCTGCAAGCTCAAGGATGTGACTTCCTCAACTGAGTTTATACACCTGTAATGCGGTCTTAACCTTTTTTGTAATGTAAATGAGCATACCAATGCGAATAATATGGACAGTGATGTAGATGTCCTTCCTGAGCTCACTGCTTCCCAAATCCTGGAAAAAAGTCAGAATAATCTATGATTAGCATGAAACAAATTTTGTCGCTATATTTTTAATGTACAATAATATGATTTACAATGTACAATAACATCCTAAATCGACAACACAGTAATAACTTTATCGGGCCAACCAAAATGCATGAATACATGAAGCAAACTTTTGAAACTCCACTGATTTCTTCAGCAGGCAAATGTGTTAAAAATCATACAGGATAAAGAAAAAAATGACTATGGACCAAAACACACTGCAGAAATAATCCAGTTTGAGACTGCTTTAACTGCCATGGGTTAGTGCTAGGGGATCCTGGCAATTGTAGTTTCTTGGGGCACTGGAGCTCTCTGACAGAGAAAGTTAAATGTCTCACAAAACCACAATTCCCAGGATCCCCTAGCACTGAGCCAGGGCAGTTAAAGCAGTCTCAAACTAAATTATTTCTACAGTGTGTTTTGGACCTAAGTTAAGAGGCATAGGCCTACATTTTGTGAAGATGCTGTCATTGTTGGCTATGTGGGCTGTGGAAGACAAAGTATTGTAAAATCCAGCAAATAAAAATTAAACTCTATTAAAAATACAAAAAGAAATTCCTTTTTGATCCAAGCTGCCTCTGTCCTGTGTGAGACAGAGACAAATACAAGAAAAATAACATATTGACAAAATGTAGGCCTGTGACTTTAGCATCATTGTTTTTTTTTTCTTTGTCTTTTGTGATTTTTAACTCCTTTACCTGATGAAGAAGCCAGTGGAGCTTTGAAAACTTGAATGATGTATTTTGTGCATTTTTGGTTGGCCCAATAAAGGTATTGCTGCTTTGTAGAGTCTGGATTTTATTGTACTGTACTTTGCTGTATGGCTAGACCACCTACCCCTGGAAATGTCTAAAGTGTTATCTAAAAATGTAAGTGTGAGTTTATTTCTTTTTAATTATATCAATTCTCCTCACATGGCATCTTACAATAAAATTAAGGCAAGATAAAGCTAAACACTGATAACAAAAAGTTAAAATACAATGAGCTTCCATCCTAGATACTGAAGAAGAATCAATAAACAAGAAGATAAAGGGTAGTTTCAATATATTTCAATTGTCTAGTCTTAGTTTATTGATTGACTAGCTACACAGTGCTATATATTTTTAGCCAGGATGATTCTCAGAGATATTAGGAAAAACTTGACAATACGAATTCTTCAGTAGTGGAAACACACAGAGGTCTTCAAATAGAGGCTAGACAGCCATCTGTTGGGCACGTTCTAGGCCTGGTTTTTATGCATCAAGCACAGATGAAACCTGTTCTATTGCTGTGATTCTACTAGAAGTAAGACTGACAGTGTGTGCTCTTTAATGTGTGTTTAGGACTGCATGCTGAAGTAATAAAGACTTATTCATGGAATACTAGCGCTTTAGCCAAGTGTAGACTGGTACTGGTTCCAACCAGGATTTTGAAGCTGTGTTGTGGCCTATTCCATCTGATGTATCTAACTGAAACACATCAAGTGTCATTCCCTAGATTAGAATGTGAGGTTCTCTCTGAGAATCAGTAAGCACAAATTAAAAAAGGAATGCCCCAAACTATCTTAATCATGCATATTAAGCTTGTAATCTATACACCTCAATTATCTGTATGTTTACTTGCAAGTTAGTCCTGCTTCATTCAATTAAACTTACTCCTAAGTAAATCCCACTGAAATGTTAAACACATCTTAAAATACTGTATATCTTTGTATTTACTTCTGAAGAAGCAAATCACACTGAAATTTTGAACAAGCATGCTTAGGATTTAGTTGAAAAGCTGTCCAGGTAGCCATCATATCCATTTGCTAAAACTCCTTATAGCCACTGAAAAGATACTAAATGAAAGGGAGACTGAGTCTGCACCATTAAGCTGTTTTGTTTTTGTAACTTTCTCTAGGACCTGACAGTTCCATTTTTTTTTCCTGCCATGGTTTCCACTCTATTCTTACAACTGGGCAACTGGCAAAGAGACAAAACTGTAATAAATAAATAAACAAGTCATAAATAAATGAAGAAGTGAAATGACTCACCACAAAAAGAGAACAATGTCTTTCTGGCTTCTCTGGACATTTTGGCAAACCATTCCGATTAAGTCTTAAAAAAAATCTCTCACTGTAAAAAGAAAAGATGAACAACATTAAGACAGTTTCAACATTTTTATTGTACGTGAAGGAGAAAATATATTCAGTACATCTGAGTAAGACATGTTTCTGTCACTACAGTATTTCCAAATCAAGCCCCTGCAGATTGCAAAGTGACACTGACTTTTCTTTTCATCTTTTAAACAAAGTTTAATCCTCCTGGTATGTGGTGAAAGAGAACTAGTGTTAGATGAAAATATAAAATTCCATGAAGTTAGGATATGGCTGACGGGGAACACATTGACTTTAAATCAAAGCCAGATGGTACTGCTGGGAAGAGGCACTGTAAGAAAGTAATGCATTAAGAATGAGAAATAGTATAGAGCTATTTTTAACAGACTTTAAATTATAAGTTCATGTAGGTCCTTCAAAAAAGTCAGTGACATAGGTCAGTGTTATTTTCTATGTGACAGAAAAATTATAAAACAGAACAATCAACAAATCTCTACTGTTTAACCTGAAGCAGTAGAAATGTTCATGGGACTTAAGAAGAGCTCTGCTAGATCAGATCAAAGTCTATGTATTGCTCTGTTCCTACAGTAGCTAATCAGATTCTTACAGAAGCTTTCAAGCAGAACAAATGCAATGGCATCTTCTTATGTCACAGATGCACACCTATGCTATGTCCTACTACTTCAAGTGTTTCTCACCAGAGATGAACATATCACATTGGTTCTCTCCATTTTACCACATTTTCATTATGTCCAAAACCAAGCACTGGAGGGCCAGTGGAATCTTGGATCAGAGACTCCTGTCAACTTTCTTCCAGGGACCAGTAAGAAGAAAAATATAGCAACATATCCAGAATATGCTAATATAGTAATACAGACAGAAAACCTGACACTCTCCACATGTTTTTGACCACAACTTCCATAATGCAGAGACAGTCTGGCCAATGATAAATGAGAACTTTACTCCAAAACAGTGTGGTTTGGTGTCTGGAGAGCTGGATTAGGGCAGTGGTTCTCAACCTGTGGGTCGCGACTCCTTTGGGGGTTGAACAACCCTTTCACAGAGGTCGCCTAAGACTGTGGGTAAACACATATTTCTGATGGTCTTAAGAACTGAGACACCACAATTTTATGGTTGGGGGTCACCACAACATAAAGAACTGTATGAAATGGTCGCGGCATTAGGAAGGTTGAGAACCACTGGCTTAGGGAGACCAGGATTTGAATCCCCACGTGAAAACCCGCTGGCTCGGGCAAGTCATATTCTCTCAGAGAAGAGATGGCAATGGCAAACCTCTTCTAAATACATTTTGAAAAGGGTTATCTTAAAGGATTATAACAACAAAAACTCCAGGCTCACCTGGAAGGGGTTAGGTTGTATAGCCCTGGTGGAATATATAGCATACTAAGAAATAATTATAATCTACTAAAAAGAAAAAAAAAGACTCAGTAATCTACACAACCACCTTAGAGCAAAAGCACTTGTGACACCAAGTTGCATGCAACATGTCCCTAAATTCTGGGTGCTTCCAGGTGATGTTTTATTGTGCAATCATCCTGCCTCAGTCACAAGGCGACATGACTGCAGTACATTCATAACCTTCCCACATTTGTCAGCTGATTGTTACATCTCTTTTTCTTACACACATGCATATGTACGTAGAAAGATAGACATATGTACAGAAAACACAAACTGGAAAAAGTTTAATAGTTTTACAAGTGTCCTTTGCCTTAGAATGCTAGGAGCCATCAAGCTGGAAGAATTACTCTTTTGACAAAACACAGTCATAGACACTGCGAGCTAAACTGAAAGCATATTGAGGGAAAGGCAGGTGGGCTTTTGTTTTTCTTCCACTCATGCTTTCAGGTATGCCATCCACTCTAAAAAAAAAACAAACTGCAGAAGAAGGGAGAGGGAGCATGTGTTTCCTTGAAGGGCTAAGAACAGATAGGGATGAACAATTTTTAAAGAAGAAAACAGCACAGAAGAAAGGGTTTAAGATGCTTCCACTTCCACTTGTAGCTTAGGCTGGTGTATTTGTCAAACAACACAAGCAAATACAAATTACTCATGATTAAGAACTGCATGTAGCTTCTGGCCCTCAGTCATCAACTATACAATCCACAGAATCAGTTTTATGAAAGTGGCACCTAATTTTAGTAGGTGACTCAGTAAACATTGATAGGAGCAAAGTGGCAAATTTGCGAGCAAGAAGTCCCCCATGCAACATCTTCTCATTTCTAATCATTTTATTAAGTGATGCCAGTATAAACAAGAGTTCCCTCTGTAAATTCCTTTTTAAGTATAGCCTCCTCAGCTGTTTCCTTGGCTTTTGTCAAGGCCAAGTGATTGTTACACATGCCTTCTCTCCCATAAGCAACAGTAAAAACACCCAGAATATCTATGCAAGTCTTTTAAGGGGCACAATAGAAGGGATACTAGTGTTGTATTCCTTGTATATTCTCTAACTGTGACACCATTTAGTTAAGATTAGGTTCTTATGGGCTGCATCTCTAAGAGAATTTTAACAAGCTCTTCCTCCACTTCAGATATTCACAGGCACTAGAACTACTTTTGTTGCTGGTGTTCTGTTTCAAACAAGTTAAAACAAACATGTCTAATTTCTAACTTTGGGGCAATAGCAACTGTCAGAGGCAGGAAGGAGGTGAGGCCTCAGTTGGTCAGGGTTCAGATTTCAGAGAAATACACATTTCACTTTGAAGGGGTCAGATGAGCAACATAGTCCAGGGCAGGCAAAGGTCAAGCCCTCTAAGCAACAGCCATAGATCAGAAGAACAAGGAAAACCATCCATGTTGGCAGGCAGGTCAAATTTCTCAAGCAGCAATTGCATTAGGGCATGTGGGAAGGATGAGGAAAAGAGAACAAGACATTAAACTGGCAGGATCCTCTCACTGTTATGTCTTACACTAGAACTCTGGCAGGATTCTCTAACTGTGAATTAACAGAAGAACTATCACTTCCCATAACAAGAGAGAATGTCTAGGCTCTGTTCATGAGCAGATTGATGCAGCACTCGTTCTGGCTTATCTTTGAGGCTCTTACCAAGAGCATGCTTCCTAATTCAGGACTACTTGATGTATGTTTAGACAACCTCGAGCTCCAGGCCTCCACCTGGATGCAGTGTCACTTCTGTTTCTGGACATGGGACTAATGGGTCTGAATGGAGGGTAGAACCAGTAGGGACACTGGTTCTTCCAATGGCATGAACTCCAAGTGTGGCATCACTGATGTGGATAGCCTTTGGATGGTCATTAGCATCCACTGACTCCCCTCACTTCTGTAGAGCACCCTCCTGCACACCTAGGGAACTCACCCAGGTCTCTGATAGGATTCCTGTGGCCATGACAGTTCTACGTTCAATTTACAGATACCAAATGTACAGTGCTTGGGATCTTACTAATTTAAGGGCTAACATTAGGCCCAGCTATATGCTAAATTCTAAGTTTCCATATTTTTATATAAATGTCTTATATTTTACAAAAGTATGCCTTTAGCTTGTGGATCTCTGTGGATCTGCCAGGTTACTAACAGGAAATGAGCAGGTGCCTGCAAGCATTTGTATGTGTGTATCATCAGTCTCCTGGGTTAATAAATGATGACTAAAAGACAGCAAATTGTATGATAGCATGCTGACTTTGCCGTGAAAAGAGGGAAAGATAGATACAGAGAGAGAGAGAGAGAGTTCACAAAAACAAAAAACAGTTATTGTGAATGCCTGCAATATTTTCTACTCGATAACATGATCCTGTGAATGTAAAAATACATAAGCATACATGTGCATCTAAATTGTAATATCAACTAAATGTTGTCAAGCTTAATATGTACATTTATTTGCCAGGGTAAAAAATATTTCATCTGTTGTATTTCCTGACAGTCACCATCATTGCCGCCCTCTCACCTTTCAAAACTCAACCTATGCAAACTGAAGAAACAAAAATCATGCCCCTTTTATTTAGGTATGGTATTCAAATTTAGGTGATTGTCTATCACCTACTTAGCAGCCTTGTTTTAAAATGCATTTACTAAAACAGAATGAAACACCCCCATGGTAACACATGTGCCACAAACTTTGCTTCTAATTCGTTATTGTCATCCAGCTCATCTCCATCATTTTCTACACTGCATCTTCACTAGGTCTCCAAATTCTGTCCAAAATAATTCCTCAGACCTGAAAAATAAATTTTATACTGCAGTTGCCTCCTAGATTTCTCCTTAATTGCTGAAATATGTTTTCCCAGGGTTGGGGTGCAAGCAAAATGACCACAAGTTTTTGCATCAACCCTACCGTTATATAAACACTCTAGTTCCCCAAAATATGAGAAGGTATGACAGACCACTAACAAATACCAGGTGCTATAGGCTGTATTACAGAGGTGAGAACTGACAAAGCCATGTGTGAGTGTTTCTTGCATAAGAAAACCCTACTACATTTATGGGGTCATCATAGGTCAACAAGCGAGCTGAGCCCTCCTCACAACACACAACAGAGATCCAGAATGGATTGGACCACACAGACTGTATTCACATGAAATGTCTGAATATTACAACATGTGAAAAAGTTGCAACCAACATGGCAGAGAGAAAGAGACCTCAGAGTATTTTCTTTGCTAGCTCAGTATACAAACAGAGAATAAACTTGAACAATTATTTAAAATGTTAAAATTTCTCACCAACCATTTGCAGTCCAATACCAAAAATATTATGCTGGACAGCTCATTATGTACAACACCAGTATCCCCCCCCCCCCAAGATTTGTAAACTATGTAAACAGCCTCAGTTCACATTGGATAATGGATCCTTTTACACTGCCTAGTTATAGCACAGTGATTATATTTTAACTGCCATAGCAACATCTCAGGGAACCCTGGGATTTGTAGTTTAGGGGAGGGGTATCTGTAGTTTGGGGAGGGGTATTTAGAATTCTTATCCAGAGAACACTAGCATCTCAACAAACTACTCATTCCATGACTCCATAGGATGTAGCATTGGCTGTTAAAGTGAAATCATAGCACTGTGACTGTCTATTGTAAAAGGACTCTTTAAAAAAGGACAGCCCCAGACATTTTATTGTATTAAGGCAATGGACAGGATGGTACCCTTCATTATTCAAAGAGCAGTTGGCTGAAGTGTCCATAAAATCAATTTATATAATTCAAATCTAGATGGACCAACAGCCTGCCATGATACAGTTAGCTCTCCATATCCATGGATTCTTTATCCATTGATGGGTTCAACCATATATGGCTTGAAAATATTACAAGAAGATATACATTCCAAAAAGCAAACCTTGATTTTCCCCTTTTATATAAGGGACACTATTTCATCACACCACTGTATTTAATGGGATTTGGGGAGGCTTCCATAGATTTTGGTATCCATGGGGGATCCTGAAACCAAACCACCGCAGATACCAAGGGCCCACTGCATATGGCAGTTTCCCATGCTGAGGAGAAAACACAAGATTTGTAGTGATTTTGCAAAGGTTGAAAATGCAAAAGAAAGAAGTTGCATAAACAGGCAGTGCAGTAATCTAAACCAGTTCCAGAACTATGTGCTTTGTTTGAATGGCCTCTTCTCCACAGGTCAAAATTTTAATGGTTTAACTTCCTCCAGAGATAGGTGAGTGTGTTCTACTAGCTTTGATGTCACATTAATAAGCATTTACTATCAATGGCCAAACCATTCCCAAGCCAAGAGTTAGGATAGCATGGCACATAAGAGTGTCTGTTGTTTCTGGATGTTAAAAAACAAAACAAACCACTTCACACTCTTGTCTCTTAGCCCCGAGCTTTAGTCCTGAGATTTCTAGTAACTAGGAATCTTCTCAGCACCAACTGTCTACACAAAATGCTTTTCATGTTTCACTGCTTCTTTGAAGAAGAAAACCAAGACCAGACACAAGACAAAGAAGGTGGAAAGAATGCTGAAGAGAGCTTACTACTGCTCAGCAAGAGCAGTGTGTGGTGTGATAGCCTGCAGAAGTGGACACATTTGTGGAAATCAGTTTTCCAACAACAGCAACAAGTTCCATGCCACTCTAGAAACAGCTTCAATAATTTCCAGCCTCCATGGCAACTACCAGTTTCTAAAGGCAGATACACACATGACACCACTGTTTCCCTGAGAGGGACATGTTGACATTACATGGGAATAGCAAACACAAGTTCATGCATCTTTAAATTCTTGTGTATTCACTTGTCCTGAGACAGCAGTTGAGGATTAATCTATCCGGCATCCACACAGCTCTAGAAAAAGGACAATTCTACCTATCCATCCTGTGGTAATGGGCTTTCTGTGTGTATGCTCCTATCTGCGAAGTACACTGTGTAGAAAAGGGGCATTTCTACTACTTAGTCTCTTCCACACCACTCAACAAACCAGCCACCCACCCTCTATCCTTAGTCAACCAAAGCTTTCTGACTGCTAAAATGTATGTTATATGAATAAGTACGTAACTGTACTTATCCCACTCACCCAGCACCTTTTGAAGAAATGCTGCCGGGAGAAGAGTTGAACAGAAACAGAACTAGTAAGATTTTACCTTAAGTGTCACACCGCCAAGTCTTTCTCCATTTCACATCATTTGCCTTCAAATGCAGCTTTTAAAAGGACAGGTTGATGAGCACCCCATCATACGTGTTTGTAAGTCGCTCGCCATTTAGCCAAGCTTTGATAATCTCCCTCAACCTCCTT
>NC_056526.1:66755594-66870255 GCF_019175285.1 Sceloporus undulatus
TCCATAGCAAAGGGTCAAGCAGACTCAAGCGAAGAAGCCAAGCCAAAGGTGCGGGGGGAGGGGGAGAAGGGAGGCATATTTCTGACTTACATTATCCAGAATCTGACAGTCAGCATGGCCAGTGGTTGCAGTAACCATCCCAAGCACTCCTTCCCCAGCCCCACACATGGATCAAAACTAGCAAATTATTTTAGCTCATGGCTTTCTGGCTGTAAATAGAGAACAACAGAGTGGCCAAGGCATGTCTCTGCACCAGCTGCATGGGTAGAGTTCCAACTGCTGTGCAAAGACCAAAATAAGCCTGTGTGACTCCACTGCTCTGTGCAGTACCTCAGAGACTCAAGCTCCCATACCCTCCAACATTTCACAGATGAAAACCAGGACATATATGGCTAAGCAACATCAGAGTGTGGTCAAGACTGCAATAGTTATTAATGAATATGAACACGTAAGCTAGGAGAGGCTGCAGCAGTTTGTTTTCGCCTAAGCCTGATGGGAAGGACGCAATTCTGCCATCCCCTCTCTTCTGCCCCTTACTGAGTTAATTGCAAACTACTTGGAACTCTTCTGCAGCAAGGGAAGTAAGGCGAGGACAAAAGGAGAAAGTGAGAAGGAAGAGGGAGAAACTGGGACATTTTAAAAGCAGATGACAAAGTGAGATAATAGAGGACTGAGACTATCCCTGCCAAATTGGGACAGTTGGAGGGTGTGACTCACACATTGTCACCCTTGAGGCATCTAAGGCACCAAATAATACAATGAGACGATAAAATCATTATGTACAATAAAAACTAGCCTCACTCTAATTAAAGAAAGAAAAAGAGCAGCATCAGTATAGCTATTGAACAGAAAATCCAAATGATATGCAAAAGCAAATCTGCTCATAAGCAACAGTTCATCAAGAGTGTGCTGAAGAGGAAACATGTAGACACAACAGAAACACACACACACACAAACACAGAGGAGGAAATCCAATGCACTCAAAATCCCAAACACCCTTTCTGTGCTCAAAAGAATAACTAATGCATCAGGGATGTGGGATTCTTTTTCCTCTAAAGCAGTATTATTCAAAGTAGTGGTTCCTGGACCAGTGCCAGTCCACAAACCATTGACTGTCAACCCACAGAGAGTTTCCAGGAAAGAAACCAAGAGTTTTGGTCAATTGGCCTGAATATGGTACCAGTTCCAGATATACAGTATTGGGGAGGAGAGAAATCCAATAGCCTGAGAAGCACTGCTCTAAACCACATAAAGCCAGGATAAGGAACTATCATTCAAAGTTTAAAAATGCCAAAATACTGCACAGCGTCTTATAGCATCTTCTGCCCTGTTGCTGCAAAACTAAAGCGTTCTTTTTTCTATTTCAAATGTGGCAAGATTGGGGGAAAATGCAACAGAAAAAGAAAAACATAAAAAATGACTCAGGCTTCTTACAATCAGGCTAAAAAGTCATTTTGAGTCAAGATAAATAAGATAGCACCTATTTCATACAAGGGAGCTTCTTATCCAGGTCAATCTCATAGTTGAGGAAATGAATTTCTAAACACATTTAGGCACAGCTTCAAAGCAAAGACATATAGGAAATTACAGCATAAGCCTATACATGTCAACCCAGAAGCCTATACATGTCTACTCTTAAGCTACACGGAGCTTATCTGCAAGAAAGAATGCATAAACTGCAGCTTTAAAAAGTGTTTTGATGACAATAAAATGCAATATTTTCCATATGGGTTCTGAATAGAGCTACAAAATGAGAATAAAATCCAAATGGGGAGACTACATTGAATAACTTTTTCCAAAATGATATGTATTGCAAGAAGATGGATTTGAAGAACAAGACATTTCCTTTCGAATCATTTCAGTTTTATTTCATTCTCCCAAGCATGTGACAGCTGAAATATGTCATACACAGTCTACTTCACTGCTTTACAATGAGAAGTATTGGGGGGAGGGAAAGAACCCTAACACTAAGGAGATTAACGCAAGCAGGTCAACAAGGGATTTGGGTGTTGAAATTTTGTGTCCATAACTAAAGCAACAGTATGCTCCCAATATTTTATGGTTCTTCACAGGAATAATGCAGCTCCCATTTCCAATTATTCTCTCCATCTTTAGCTACATCTGTGACGCCAGGCTAAATAGATTGTCTGAGACAGGCTAAATGAATCCTATCCTTGACATCTGTTATGCAAAATATTTGTGTCCAGAAGAAAACATGACAAACTGACATTTTCTGTTAAAATAAGGCTTATTTCCATATTCCCTCAACATATACACAAAAAGGACCTCAGACTGCATATAGGAGCAAAGTTAAGCCTGTGGACCTTCCTTACTCAGCTGGTATCCTTCTGTCCACTGAAACATGGAATAGTACCACAAAACACCATCTTGGCGCACATGAGACGAAGCCTTAATTTCGTCTTTAACCAGCTTTAAGTACAACTTTGTTCACCCTTTGTGACAATACTTGCTATAAGAAGGCTTGTGCAATTCATTTATCAACTTTAATTAAACACCTACAACACAATTCAGTGATTACATTCATGATTTAATGACTACTGATGTTGTGAAACCTCTCCAACCTAAGCATTGGAACAATACCTTTATTGGCAGCACAGAATTCTTCCTTAGACTGCATGTTAACTTGCACCATATTGTGGGATGGGGGAGAGAAGGAGGGGGGATGCTATTGGCATGGGCATTGTATCTGTGCAAATTTCAATGAAGTGAAAACTGAGAGAACATTTTTACTGTTATTAAGAATGAAATATCTTCACATATACAAAAGCATAATGGGTACTTTGCCCCAAATGTGCATTGGTTCAAGGATATTTTTAATTGGGAACTTTCTGTTATTCCCAAATTATGGTGCTTTTTAAATCATTTCTCATGAACAAACCTGACTTTCTGCTTTGGAGGCTATGTAATCTATGAAGCATAAACTGAAATTAGAAAAAGGTGTCTTTCAACATTATATTACAGGAGCACTACTGTCCCTGTTTTGTGAGATTGCTAGCACGGTCCCTGACTTCCAAGGGAACGTTCCCACTATGAAATATAGAGCAAATTGCCGATCAGTGTAAATGACCCTTGTTCCCATTTGAAACCGGTTCTTGTCGCAATGTGATTGATTCCTGTTGTGATAAAGCAAAGCAAAGACAAAAAAATTGGTAGTTTGAAAGAGGTTCTTTTGAGAAGAATAAATTCTGAAGCGAGTTCAATAAGTGGGAACAACAGATCAGAATCAATTCATTCTAGAAGGGAAGGACTAATGGCAGAGGGGTGTTTACTATCCCTCCTCAGTTTTGGTAGATTCACCATTTCCTCCCCTCTCAGCGCTGCCTTTGTACTTGTGCCAATGCATTTTTTAAAAGTAAAATTGATAGAATATTCAATTGATTGATCAACTGATTGATTTATTGATCTATCAATCAATTGATCAATTAATTGATTGATCAATCAACTGAATATCCAATTTCATCCTACTGCCTCATTCCCTGGCTTCTCCATCTTCCCCAGCTGGCTCTTTCTCACTCCATTCCCCGGTTTCCTCCTTTTGTTCCCGGTCTCTTCCTTCTGTCCCCGGCTGGCTCCTTCTCCCTCTGTTCCCCGGTTTCTTTCTTCTGTCCCCAGCTTCCTCCTTCCTCCTCTGTTCCCCGGATTCCCCCTTCTATCCCCAGCTGGTTCCTTCTCTCCCCCCACCCCCCGGCTTCCTGCTCATCCAGAACTGATTTGAAGTGGTGCAACTAGAGAGGATGACAACCATGCAACAACAAAAAAGTGATTACATTCAGGTAAGAAAAAGATCCCCTTTGATAGTGGGAATGAGGGGCCTTTTGGAATTGATTTCCAACACGGAGCATGGGAAAATCAGGAATCGGTTTAAACTGCAAGTGGGAATGAGTCCCAAATGTTCAGACTGATATGCATTCAAGTACATTCCTTGTAAAGCCAATTCTCACTTAGGATTGGCCCTATTATTAAGAAGATTGAAGCAGCTGCTTCAGGTGATTGTTGGTTTCAAGGCAACAGCTTGCTAATCTGTTATTATATTTTTGCTACCAGGTGGGGATGTAGAGAAGCACTTCTGACGTTTTCTAAGTCATGTGTGAAAATAACTTGATCATCTTTATGTATTATGTATCGTGATTTATGGGGAGAGAAGTGCCATTTTTTACTCTAACTCATGCAGCCAAAAGTTTTGGCCTGGCTCTGCCCTCACCTTCTCCTAAACTGGGGCAGTGCAGGTACAGATGCAGACGTGTGGAGGTTAGAATAGGGATCTATTATGATTGTCCTCCATCATCCATGGTAACACTACAAGAGAAAGAGTTTAGAGATGTTAGGTATAAGCTTACCATGTTATCCTTCCTCCCACCGGAGTATTCAGTGTCAGCTGCAGAACAGGGCAGCAGGTGTAGACTACTTTCCCATTTGCAAGAACGCAAATCAAGCATGAAAAATATGGGTCGCTGCTTTTACCTGAAATATTTTCTTCTTTCAGAATCTCAATTAAGGAACACATATTTCTTGGCCTTTTTAAAAAGGATGTTCTCCAAGCAATAGAATGTTCAAAATTTTAATGAATACATATGTTGTAAACATTCATTATTACTTTTTAAGAATAAAAAAAATCTTTACACCTACAGGTCAAACCAATAAACTCTTTTTTCAAGCAAGAGTATCTGACTACAATGCAGTTTTACTGGTTTTGTTTTGCTTAGTTTTAAAGGATAGTAGCAGTAGCTTTTTGAAGAAGGAACAGAGACAAAAGAGTCTGAAGCATCCACCTATCTCCTCTTTCACGCTCTATAAATCACTCCTGCTTACACTACAGATGCTGACAACTACCAAGAGGAGCTGCCAGAAATAGCTTACCTGAGACCTAGGAAAAAGAACAGAAGCTTCCAAACAAGTTTTTTTTCCCTCCACCCAGTTTAATTAAGCTGAGCACTGACATATGCAGCTGCCTTTCTGGCAAGATTCTGATGGATGGCAGCTTCACACTCTATGTGGGAAACATGTTTTCTGCATTTAGACTGCTTCCCACAGCAAAGTATGGTAGCATATTTTAAAAATGGGAAATCTGTGACCCTCCAAACATTTTGGATTACAGATCCCACAGTCACTTACCATTGTCCATGCCAGTTGGGGTTTCTGGACATTGACATTCCAAACATATGGATAGCCAAGGCACATGCGTGCACGCACACACACACAACGTAACAGGAATACACAATCATCTTTAAAAACATCTGTTTACCAGGAACTCTGAATAGGTATGGATTGTTGTTGTGTGCTTTCAAGTTGTTTCTAACTTTATAGCAATCCTAAAGCGAACCTAGCATGAAGTTTTCTTGGCATAATTTCTTCAGAGGAAGTTTGTTGTTGCCTTCCTTTGAGGCCAAGAAAATGTGACTGGTTCAGGATCACCCAGTAGGTTACATGGAATTTACATGTATTTTTTAACCTTTTCAAACTGTGGATAGCTGAATTCATGGATAAGAAATCCATCGATACAGAGGGATGACTGGAGCCAGAAATGGAGGAATTTTCCCAGAACAATATATTTTTGTGAGCTTTCCCTTTTGCTGTATGTTGCAAAGTATGGCTTGGTTTTTAATGGGCAATTCTACTCTGTTAGCTTTAGAAAAGGCCTGCTCCTAATCAAGATAAGAACTTCTAGAACTGGTTTGTTGATACAGATCAACACATCCACCTGCTTTTTTGGACTGTTCTTGCGAGTTCAGAGATTTTTCATGAAGAGAGTACAGAGACATTTCATGATGAGTGCCCACATTTCATCACTGCTGGAGGGAAAATGTCTGAAGTAGGGTGCTTATTCCAAGACTATAGACTCTTTCTACAATTTCCAAAACCAGAATGATATAGATACTGAAATTCATGTAAAGTACACTCCCTGCTTCATAGGCTCCCTCTAAGATATACAGAAAGCAGTGAGAGACAGCTGTCAAGGATGCCTCTGCTCTTCTTTCTTTGCACAACTGTAATGATGTGAGGGAGAACCCCCAAATATGGCTAGGCTTGCTCCTAAAGAACTGCTTTGGCTTTGTTTCTTTCCTAGTGCTGCTATTGCTACTGATGCATGCATCGCCTCAGCCTTTCCCCTTGCAAAACAGCCAATAGCATTTTGTGGCCTCGGTCCCAGGTTCCTAACAGTAAATATGAGGTCTTATCATCTGCCCAGCAAAGTGTGAAAACAGACTGAAATCAATGTAAAATACAATGGTGCCTCCAAACACACTCCTTCTAGCCACGCTGCACTGTGTGTCATTTTTGCTGCTGCACTGCTACTTTTCAGGTATGCAAGCAGGATCTATCTTAAGGCTCCAGCCTTAAGGCAATAGGACTCATATATGCTGGGACCTGTGATTGCTCTGACAGCTCAATTTGTGCCAATTCTGACTAGTCGAGTACTGACAAGAGGTGTTCTCAGCCCACACACAGTTGTATGAGATGCTGATCCACAACGGGCTTTTATTTCTTTTTTATTTCTTCATTCTATCTCTTTCTTGGGAGATCCATCTTACTTCAAAAATGCTTAATAACTCATTTTACATTAACTTTGGACCCCACAAATCATCCTATAATATAGGGTCGAGATTGTTCTGTTGCTTTGCTTACTTATTCCACCCTTTGTATTTTTATTTCTTTTGAAAGGCCTTTGGTATCTCCTGGTGTTTGGTTCCAGGACCCAACCTCCATAGATACCAAAAATCTGTTGATACTCAAGTCCCGTGATATACAATGGAATAGTAAATTGGGGTCCCTTATATAACATAGAAAATTTAAGGTTTGCATTTAGGAATTTACATATTTTTGGAATATTTTCAAGCCGTGGATGGTTGAATCCATAAAGTGGATCCATAGAGTGGATAAGGAATCCATGGATATGGGGGGCCAACTGTACACTATAAATGCTGGAATCACTTAAATTACAAATCAATGAGGAAAAAAAGAAAACACTGCAAAAAACCTTCTTCTGTGGCCTGCAAAAGGTCCACAGGAGTCAACTGTCACCTTCTGAACAACACAGCATGCCAACTTAAGTCTATATCATTGTGCATTGGGCTTCTACTAGAGAATGAAAAGCTTTAAAAAATCTGTACAAGTGTACAATGAGGAGTGGGGATGGCACTGAGAAACTCCTAGAAGTGAATGGCAGTGGTTCCTTGTGGTTGAGAACTCAACCATGACTCCTCAGTTTCATCCCTTGTGTTTGTAGTTCCCTTGAAGAGCCCAGCATTCTTGAGAGAAAACAGTCATAGCTTGGCCTTGAGCCTGTGTGTGTGTGCCGTCAAGTCACCTGTTGTCTTATGACATCCCTATAATTTCAGAGGGTTTTCTTAGACAAAGTTTACTCAGAGGTAGTTTTGCCATGTCCTTCCTCTGAAATCTTGCCTACAGCACTTGGTATTCATTAGCAGTCTTCCATGCAAGTACTAACAGACAGGATCTGGTACCTTTAGAGTACAGTGCTCCCTCGGGTTACGAAATTAATTCGTTCCGCCGCGCCGTTCGTAACCCGATGCATTTCGCAAGCCGAAAAGGGCTTTCCGTTAGCGCTGGCAAGCCGTGCGTTTGAATTTCGCGCCGAAAAAAATTTCGTAACCCGAAAAAACCTTCGTATCCCGGAACAGTTTTTTCCAATGTAACTTTTTCGTATCCCGGAAATTTCGTAACGCGATCAATTCGTATCCTGGGGTACCACTGTATTTAGGCCCTATGTACAGACATGTTGTTCTTGGGCTGTAAGCATCTGCTGGAACATTTGAACAGGGTGAATCAGAGTAGTGCAGTTTAAAAAGCAAAGCAAAACTGCAGAGTAGTAGAGAATCTTTAAATTATATATACAGTAGTAAGAGGTCAGAAAATTTTCAGTTTGTGGGAGACATGAAACTAACATAGTGTGAGCTCTTTGTAAGGGAAGAAAGAAATTGCAGCCATAATAAATCTTGTTCTTTCTTTCTTTCTTTCTACATGGATGATATATTTGTGTTCATTTGAGGGCAGTGTGATATATGAAGGAAACAGCATTTAAGTTGACAGAGAGCAGCAGATTAACCTGACGCTGAAGGAGCCAAGAACTGTCAATCAGCAATAACAGGACGTTCATATCTTATTGACACAGACCTGAAATATACACATGCAAGCAGTATATCTTATCATGACATCATCTTCCACAAGCAGTGGTTGAGAATTTCCACATTTACATTTGTCTTTCCTGGGAGAAATGACAGAGTGATTTACTGGTAATTTTTTTTAAGTGCTACACATAAGTAAATTCTGAGGCACACCGTGCAAGATAAGCAAAAATAGCAAATCTAAGACACTATGCAAATATGCACCATAGATTTAGTAAATGGCTGTAACCTAGATTTTTAGTCAACCTTTATAACTTAATGGGATTCTAGACATGTGTGCCTATTGATGGTTAGGATTTTGTGAGCCCCTCCAAGTGCTGATGATAAAACACAGATATTTTTTTAAGTCCATTAGCACCAGACATCAGGTGTTTTAAAGGCATGGTGACATTTTATTTACACAGCTCTAATATACAACAGAATTACAAAAACATATAACTGTTTAATAAAGACATAATTTTAGACCCTTTCCCCCATAATCCTATAGCAAAAAATTTATTGCAGCTATTAGTCAGTAGAACTGACTGAACCTTGAAATAGATGGGCCAAATAACCCAGCTTCTGGCCACGTTTGAGGTGTAGCATTTAGATGACGCATGTCTTGAGTGTGGCCAGAAACCACTGAAGCCTCATCTTTGCTGAAGAACTGGGCCAAAAAGGAATAGACAAGATCCATTCCTTTTAGCTCTGCTTTTGAAATCATCATAAATGGGTGTTAAATATTGTCCTTAGTACAAGTGAAAATTGCCACAAGGATCATGACTGATGGCTGATATGATTCCTAGCCCTGATTTAAACATATTGGCTTCATCTTGTATTGTTATATTGTTCTTTCTATTATGGTTATTGCCATATTTTTATTCATCCAACTCTTAGTCATTTTCCTGGAAGAAATGATGAATTTTATGTATCTCATTTGCTGGCAGACTAGTGTCCAACAATAACAACAAGAGTGGCTAGTTTTTGTGCAGCAGTAATGGTCTGTCGGCATAAGATGGTTTCTTAAAATTTCATAATATTTTTAATCTATTAAAATTTTATAATGATTTCATACATTTATAATGATTATATACTTCTAAATTTTACTTTTTTTTCTTTTTAATATAGTTTCATAACTGAAATCTTAACCATTACCTACTTTTACAATTTGATGGTTTATTGTGATGTTTGATTGATTGACGTTTGTTGATTGATGTTTGTTGATGTTTGATCAGTTGATCGTAATAAATAAATAAATAAATACTGGCTTCATGCTTATGATTCAATCTTTGTGTTAGACTGTAACTCCCAACAGCCTTAATCATCATAGACAATGATGAAGAATGTTGAGAACTGTAGTTTAATAACATCTACAAGACTGCATGATTCAACAGGGAGAATTGTAAGCTACTACACTTGAGACACAAAAAATGAAAAGACATAGGATGGGTGACACTTGACAACAGGCATCAACAACAGGCTTTCATTGTGTATTCTTGCATGGCAGAGGGTTGGAATTAATGGCCCTTGTGGTCTCTTTCAACTCTGTGATTCTAAAATCTCTATGGTTTTTTGCTATTGAATCAGATGCATTAAAAACACAACTAAGTGCCTTGTTGTATTCTAAGCCCTGGCTACATGAGCAAGGAACTGACTACAATGAAGTCCCATTAACATCACTAGTACAAACCTAACACTCTTTAGTATGCCCAGCATTCCCTTGATTTAACTCCATATTAATGACTATCTCGTCAACAACAAAAAAGAGCCAGTGTGGTAGTTTGAGCTTTGGACCAAGACTCTGGCGACCAGAGTTCAAATACCCTTTCAGCTATGCAGACCCGCTAGATGACCACAAGCAAGTTACAGTCTCATAGCCTCAGAGGATGGCAGTGGCTAAGAAAACCCTGTGATAGGTTCGCATTTGGGTGTCTGTAAATTGGAAATGACTTGAAGGCACACAGCACACACACAGTCAACGAAAAGATTTCAGGAGCTTCAAGATCTCAGATTCAGTTTTCTGCCTATGTGATAAGAATTTTCCTGTTGTTGACAGATACAGGAAATTAAATTGTTGACAGATACAAGAACCTGAAATACATTATTTTTAATGCTCAAACTTTAAAAGAAATACAATATAAGGGATAATATTTACATCTCAAAGTTCTGGAGCACCATATCCATTAACCATTATCCAAAACTGGCCTGATTAATTCATTGTCCCTCAATGATACTGTTCCCTGTCTACATAATGGAAATAGAAGTGAGAACTACTTCACCAAGTTCTTGTGAAGGCAAGTAATAAAAAAGTACAATTCTAATTACTACGAAGTGCTATGTTGATGAAAAATCATCATAATTTTAAAGACAAGCCACACACCAGTAAATGACTTTTCTTTTTAATGAAAAACCTGACAATTTCTCTTGTGGGAATTCCTAAAATGCACACAGACAACCAGAATTTATATGAGATCTGATAAAAAAAATCAATGTAGCTTTGATTAAGGAATCAGGCTTATCTGAAAAACACTGTAATTGGGCCCTCCAGCAAATCTGAGGTCAAACTGCCTTAAGATACTATTGCAAATGGCAAAATAATAGGGGTAACAGTCTTCAGGTTCAAATGGAGAGAGAGAGAGTGTGTGTGTGTGTGTGTGTGTATGAGAGAGAGAGAGAGCAACATTAATGAAGGCAACCACTGCATAATTAGCAGGTTTTGATGACCTTAGCATTTTTACAATAGACACTATTGAATGGTGCACAAAAAAACAAATATTACTGAAATTTATAGTTCATGTAATCCGCCTATATCACTGTAGATGCCAATGTACAATAGAAAAAGGAACTATGTCTGCATATCTATGTAGATATCACATCAGAATGTTAATGCACAGAGTGCCTTAACAACTAGGCACACTTCAATAAAACCAGCAGCCTCTCTGCAAGAAAGCATCCTTTAGTCTTTACTGAGATAACCTGAAGAATCCATTATTATCTGCCAATTTCAGATCATATAAATCCTTCCCACTTTTCATATGACTAAGTCATAAATGTGACTTGGAATAATGAACAGAATTGCCTCCTCTTATAGCCAGTATTACAGTTATCCCATTAACTAAGAATGTACTATGTGCCTAGCTATCTTCCATTATAATCAATTAGAACTGCAACTATGTTCAGTAGTAAGGTACTGGCATTTCTTTCAGTCATCCACTCTAGTGTTATTAAACGGTACACAATATTTATTTTTTTGTAAAAAACTACAATTCCAGTCTAATTAGTGTCCTTCCTTAGTAACTCCACATCAACCTGAGGTATGATTGCTATTATAGCCATATCTAAAGCTAAATGAGTTAATTAAGGATGCTATCAGCACCAAGTGGACATTTATCTTATGAGCTAGAAGGCATTGGACCATGTAAGTGGAAATATTCCTATCATAACTGAATAGGAGTTTCATGTACTCTTCTAAAGTATGTACTCATCTATGGGTGACCTATATAGATCTTTTTAAAGGTAACTTTTCTTAGTACATCTCGAACCAGCTTGGTCAGTGTAAGAGCCAGTGGTTCTGTTGGGGATGTGTGTGATTTTTCAAACTCTTTTCCCACTGATGATGGGAATACAAGTTATCCAGTCCTTGCCGCTGGCGTGATACTCTCAGTGCATCTACAGCACTGTACTAGAATAACTGGTATATGAGACCATCCAAACAATTGTAATGAATCTCAGCATACTCAGAGTATTGTCTATAAACTCAAAATATGTTAGAACAGCTCCAGTTAACTGTTTAAACTTTATATAAAACCTCAAACAACCCAGAAATAGCAAATGATGGACAAATGAATTTTAACAAAAAGCCTGTGGTGATATTGTAATTCTACAAAGTGCAAGATATTCATGACATATTAATGAACTGTGGACATTACCAACAGACCTAAGTATAGCCCTTGGTAAAGTGAGGGCAAGTGCTGATTTTATATGCATTGAACCATTTTCTGCATTATTTTTAAAAGAAATAAATTGATTTATAGTATTAGAGAACTCTGGTTAGTGCATATTTTGTAGACTTTTTCTCCTCATCCTTCCATTCTCAGTAACATTGATTTTGAGCATGAAGAGTGATCATAACCATCCAGATTCTCTACAGCTCCCATGAGCTGTCATGACTGACTATGATGGCTAGAACTGATGGGACTTGCAGTTCAACAAATCACAGAGGCTATAGTTACATCTTGCTGATTTATCGAATTGCCAGATATTTCAAATGCTTCTTTTTAAATTTGGGGGAGGGGTGTTTCTGAATATTTTGTTAGGGCAGTGATATTGCAAGAAAATAGAAAGCCATGTTGTGTGGCTCTGAGCAAATGTGATTTGCTTTCTATTGCCCTTCTTGCACTTTACTACCCTTGCTTAATTTACTCCATTACTCTTCTGCAGTGTAATGGTAGTAAGAAAGTATTTCATTCCATCTTTCATAGGTCAAAGACTAAACGATCAATGCATCAGAGTGATCTATAGTCTGCATTCTTCATGGGGAAATCCAACAGCTCATTTGTTCTCACATGAATCACAATCTGTCTCTTCTGCTTTCTTCTATTGCTGTCACTGGGACCCAGCTGCAAACTGACTTCATATATATGAGAATATGGTCTTGATGCAATTACAGGTTTGTGGTACAGCCTAAAGCTACATGACTTTTTGCCTCTCAGAAACCATCTACTATAAACAACCCTTCTTTTTTTCAATACTATTGAACCTCATTTTCCTGTTTGTTTCAGTGATCTGAGTTCTCCCGCAGTTTTCAAAACAATAAATGATATCCAGGATAATTTCTTTCAGATAATATGATTCAAAACAAAGAAAAATATCATCAGGGATAGCTGGCAAAGTTTTTGTTAGCTTGTAAGCCTATGCTATAATGAGATGAAAGAAATGATCAGCTTCTGTACAATTTAGATTGAAAAGAATGACCAAAGTGATTTCAGTCACTTTTGTATCTCAGTAAAGGACTGGATAATATGGCAGTCTAGTTGCAAAAAGATTCTGAAGAGAAACAGGTAACAATTCACTAACACATTTACTATTACCAGCCTCACCATTAATAGGCAGTTTTCAGTGGCATGCCTCAGCACATATGGTTCAAATCTTGTCTGTATCACAAGCCACCACATCTGGAGAAATCTTTTCAAAAACTGGGTCAAAGTAGGATGGTAAGATATGAAATGAAAGGTTAACATCCATGGAGTGGAGGGGAATGAGGGGAGGACACACTGCAAATAATACTGGTAGCTATCACCATCATCACTGTATTTATTAGATTTATTTATATCCCAGTTTTTTCCCGGTCCAGCAGTTAAAAAATTTTTAAAACTGACACTGCTAGAATAGTTCACAACATACAAATGTATTATTATATTATATTATAATATAATTATAATTATCAGCAGAATTAAAAGCTGTTAAATGCATGACCATGCATTTGTGGCCCTATGTAGATTTGTCCGGAGCTGCATGGTATGCGGTAAACTCCTGCAGCCGCAAGAAGGTCTCTCTGTCATTTGCTGAGCGCAGCATTTGCTGGATTTTCTTGGTCGGTTTGTAAACCATTTGGAGGTTGTGTTTCCTCACCAGTTTCCCTATTCTGTCTGTGACTCCTCTGATGTATGGTAAAAAAAAACACAGAAATAGTTTCTTATTGCTGTGTTTTCTGTTAATTATCTGCTGGCTTATTCCTTTATTAATTAGTTTTTGCTTTCTTTTCTTTTTCTGAAAGCAAAATTTACATAATAAAAATAAATCTGTGTATCTAAATGAATTCAAATACAATAAAGTGGACAGTTTAAAAACAAATATATATTTACAGTGCTGGAGAACAATCACTGAATAAGATACAGTGGCAAAGTTTGCTGTTAACAAGAAAGCTGAACAAGCTCACTGCTGTTGCTTTGACAAAGAACGGATTAGGGCAGTCAGCCTGTGGTTTTTATTCTATTTTCCAGGCCACGTGGTCCTAAGCACTGTGTCATTCTGAGCACAACAATGGATAAGAGATGAAGCTTACTCTAATATGTTAATAATGGGCATTCTATCTTCAGACAGCTGGTGAATTATTTATTTACAACTCAAGTATCTGCTTTCCTTCCCAAACATCACACAAGCACATATCCATTATAAACAAATCTAGAAATAAAATTCTCAGCAGCTAGCAGTTATAATACAGCTTAAAATTCCACTAATGGCTTTTAATGCAGAAGAGGCAAAATCTGGGAACAGTTATGGATTTTCCTCCACTGTGGAGATAACGTTTTCCATGTTGCACATAATCTGGCCTTCCTTATAGTTTTAATTAGATGTAATGCACATTTGATTGTTATCTTTTGAGCCTTGCAAACAAAAGCATAGCTTGGCAGAAACAAAACAGGCATTTTCAAAGGTTTTGATGGCGTCTAGGACAAACATCTTCAAATTACTGCACTCCAGATATGTTGGACTACAAGTCCCATCCTCCCCATCCAGCATGCTATAATCTAACGTATCTGGAGGGCACAGAGCTAGATAAGGGTAAGTCACTTCAGATATTTAATTATTCACTGCTGCTATTAGTAAGTATTCTGTTCTCACAAAATTTGATATTTTTAATGTATATATAAGTTTAACAAAATGTAGCAGCACTTTTATGCCACAAAATATAATGGGTAATATGGCTGCCAAGCTCCTTAGACTAGCCACACAAAGATAACTTTGTTAGAAACTGAGAGAAACAGAGATGTGGATAGAGAGTACGCATTACATTTCACCCTCTTTATGAGGTTTGATTAAGTAGTCTGCCAAGATTCTAATTTGGAACAAGCAACTATTCTTTCCAGCTCTGTAGATAAATACTAATCAATAATAGCCATGTTTTACAGAAAGGTAGCCCACTGATCTAAATAGAACTTATTTCCAGGCAATTCTGATGGTTGAAACTTTTCATAGCTACTCACATAAATTAACAACACTGAAAACCAACTTCCTTTTGGAATAATTTCACAACTTTATCAAGAAAATGTCCTCTTATCCATTTAATTTGTATTGGCATCACCTTTAAACTGATTTTACGTGCCTTCAGTGACATCATGTAGCCAAATTTGGTAAGTTACAGAGCATTATAACAGTCTCTTGTACATTTTCAATTCTGATTAGCTGCAAGCACCCTGGTGAATCATCCAGAACCACTACTCTAATTCTCATGTGCCCTCAGTAACACATATCCATATGTCCCTTTGTACATGTGTACCTATGTACAAGATGTGTCAGAAGCATCTTATTTATAATACTGTTTCTAACTAAATAGGGCCATCAGTGTGAGTGGTCAGTACAGAAGAAGTAGTGGTAGTTATGAAGATAACTTGCTAAATCAACAATGGCTAGACATAATGGCTCAGATATAATTAATATTTGCATAATCTAAACATGTTCAACAAATATTTCTTCCCTATCAAAAATAGCACATTTCAGCTGCAAAACTGAAACATGAATATATTTTCGGCAGTTGAATATGCTTTGGGTTGTTTAAAATGTCTGTTTAGTTTGTTTTTAGGAACTATGGCAGTGTTTTTCCTGTTCACTACACCATTGCCTTCTCACAGTACTATGGTTTCTATTTAATAACTGATGAAATAGTATGGAGAGGGAACAACCTGTCAGCTGTAGAAAGATTAGACTTGCAGAGGTGAAGGGAGAGAACCTGAACAGGAAGAGGGGTATTCAGTTACATAGAAAAGATTACATTGCTGAAGACTTCCATACTTTTTTGAACAACTAAATGAGCAGTCACATATTAGCACAGAGAAGCACTTTCGCAGTAACCAAAAACAGCTCACTACTCAAAGCTGTTCAAAAGGAGAGAGAGAGTGAGTGTCAACATGCATGGTGACACTGGAAGTATCCAACTGAAAACCTATGGGGGCTGCACAATGACTTTACACACAGCTACCTCAATGGAAACAGGGGTGTGAGGTGCAGAGAAAGTTAACTTACTCCAAGTACTTGAATATGAAACCTATGTACTGTGTTGACTGCAACAGTAGAACAACCTAAAGTCAAAAGATTAACCAAGTAGGATTGTACTAATTTCAATACACACACAACCCAAACATAATACCTAGCTCTAATCAAGTTCACCAACTGGTGGGATTTACAATGCATTCACATCTTTACTGTAGGCTGAGCAAGAAAGAAAGAATCTGGATTCACTTCTCTCCCTGCCCCCAGCATGCTCCTGGATGGGGGAGACATGGGTGGCAGAATCAGGATTATTGGTAGTTCACCAAGGTGAAGTAAAGTCAACCAATTAGGAGTCACTGTACATTTTGCAAATGCATAACTCTGTCAGGGACTACACTTGGAGCCAGAGCACTTGTCTGAAGCAACCCACCTACCCAGCCTCTTTTTCTCAGAACAGCATGAGTTTTCTAGTCATTTTTACTGAACCTGAGTAGGAAAGTTTTGCTTCTGTTCTAAGATTTCCATAGGATCACATTTATTTCTGCCCAATTCATACTACACCCAGTGACCAGGAGCAAAAGTTCATTTAATCTTGATATGGCTGATTTGGCATTTAATTGTCTCTCATTTGGATGTTTTGGCTTTTACTTAATCTCTTGTCCATCTGTTTGGCATTTAATTATTTCCAGTTTGGGGTTTTTTTTGGCATGCAGTTAACTCTTTTGGAAACAGGGATATTTGCTTTGGGCTGTTATGAACATATGGGGGCATCCATGCATGAGGGATTTGCTCATCCTGAACAACCCTCACAACCACCAGGTGTGAGGAGCTTTGCAGAGAGAAATATCCTTGGGATTTGGCAGCCAATCAGCATGTAAGGGCTTAGCAGTCATGGTGTGCTTTGTCTGCTAAGTCCACTCTTCTGCTTACTCATTTGGGAATGGGCAATAACAAGGCAGACTGGGGATTTTGCCTCAGCCCACTTGTGAGCCAGTGTGTTTTGCTCCATTTCAGCCGGTCAGTGGGACACATTTTAGCACACACCTCAAGATTAGGATTCCTGCTCTGTTTGAAACTAGACTTGGTACCATCATCACTACATTGTCTGTTAAAGGTTGTGTCCTTCCTGAAATCAAGTACTGACTCAACTGTATTCATTCCTGGTGGAAGGACTATGCTAATTCTTCCAGGTCTTGTAGGAACTGACAGCATACCTCTATAAATATCTGTGCAGAAGTCAATAACAATTGATCATCCAATTCTAGAAATGTCTATTCAGAAGTAAATCCCAAATAGCGGCACAGTTCTATAGATACCTTCTCAGCAGTAAATCCCATCTGACAGTACAGTTCTACAGATCAGTTTGGTCCATTGCTTGAGAGGGTTCAGCTGTCTCTCCTATACTCCTAGCTGCACCAGAAGTAACACTGGATCACTTCTGGTAGCCATCTGGATTTTCTTTAAAAAAAATTTTTTTTTTGATTTTTTTCCCCCAGGGGGTGGTTCTAAAGGTGTAGGTGGTCTAGACCAGGGGTAGGCAACCGTTCTAAGCCGGGGTCCAGTTGCTGTCCCTCAGACAACTGGGGGCCGAAGCGGGGGGAGCTTCCACCCTCTGGGGGCAGAGCCGCCCGTCCCAGGCCCTTCCTTCGGCTCTCGCTTCGGCCGAAAGGCTTCCAAGGGGCCCTTTCGGCCGAAGGGAAGGGCTTGGGCACCCATTCCAGGCCCTTCCCTTCAGCTTTTCCCTTCGGCCGAAGGGAAGGGTGGCTGCCGGAGCCCTGCTGGAGGGCTCCGGTGACCGCAGCAGGCCTCCTACAGGCCCGCTGCGACCCCTGGAGCCCTCCTGGAGGGCTCCGGTGACCACAGTGGGCCTCCTACAGGCCCACCACATGGCCTCTTGCGCGAGAGGCCAAAGGCTCCGCGCGTGAGGTCCTGCCGCCGATTGCCCCGCACCGGCAGCAATCGGTGGCAGGACCAGGCTGGGGCCAGACCCAAGGCCTCGGCGGGCCGGATCCGGCCTGCGGGCCGGGGGTTGCCTACCTCTGGTCTAGACTATCACCTTTTGGGACAATTTGAGGTCTGGTTTTGATTAAAAATCAGCACACACAATAATTTCACATGCTCAAAAAAGTCCACCTAGATTTTTTTTTTAATGCACAACAAAAATACAATACAAATGTAAGATTATATATACCCACTTCACAAAATCAAAGAATCAAAGTCACAAAAGCAAAACAGCACAAACCCATTGGCTAAATGGAGTGAAAGCAAAATGGGTAATGCAACAACCGTTTTGCATTTTTTTCCTCATGAAAATGGGAGCACTACCTGATTGGTCGATTCTCTTTACTATCAAAAAGTGAGAATATTACTTCCAGTTCTTCTCCCAGGTTAGAACACATTAGGCTCTTCATCTGAACAAAGAGGTGGTGGCTGCTTGCTGGAACGGGTGTGTCTTTCTTGCGATGACGGTGCTCCATCTAAGAATGGACATCAACAAAAAGTAGCAATCAGTTTTTATTGTTTCAAATGGAAATATACTATGGAGGAGTGGCAGCTGCTAATTTCCATATCAGTAAGTGATAGATATACTTCAACTTTTAGACCTAACTTTAAAGGCACTGTCTTCCAAGGATCAGATGAGAACTACCACCTACATAGGTTCAGAACCTTGGATAGCTCTTCTGAAATTGAAACTAAAAACGTGTAACACATTGAAACGCGTAAAGCAAGGGCGCACTGTATCTGCCAAGGAGAGTGCAGAATTTAAGATTATATTTTTCTCAACACAAGTCACATAAACTTTGTCCACAACATCCATTATTTTAACCTCACAAACTCACTAAATTTTAACAGTTTTCCTTGTGAAGTCATACTGAGAAGTGCTTTAACACCCCTTAAAGGGGGTCCCCCACTTGTGGTTAAGTTTGAAAGCCAACCAATACTTTGTCTAACCAATTAGACAACACTGGCCCCATTGCATTTATTAGTTTTCTTTATTTGTTTAACTTATATCCCATCTTCCTCCCAACATGGGACCCCATTTATCTCAATTTGTGTTTACAGATTTGATTATTTGCTTTATCCTATCATTCCTCCAAAAGGCTCACAGATGGCATACCATGTTCTCCCTTCACCCATATTATCCTCACAACAATCTCTGAGGTTGGCTGGGCTGAGGGAAAAGAAGCGAAGGAAGAAAAAATAGGAGAGGAGGGAAAGTGAGGAAGGAAACAGGAAATGGGATTTACCCAAATTGAAGTACAGTCAGCCCTACACAGTTAGATATTTGACTTTTATTTCCCACTTTCACAGGAGTCCTATACCCCTAACCACAGTAAATCTGTGAGGGTCCACTGCAGTAACCTTCAATGCTTAGTGGAGCCTTGTACCTTATCCAATTTTTGTTTTAATCCAGCACTCCACCCTATATCACACTCTGCATTAGGGTAAGGTTTGTTTCTTTGTTTTTTGCAACTGTCCCCCTTCACAGGGGGGGAAGGCAATGGGCAGTGTGTGGATGTATCTGGAATAACCCCACCAACCCATAGATACTAAACTTGAACTCCAGCAGAACAGATTACTTGATATTTTGAAACAAGCATGCTATGCCTCTTTGTGTTTGCAAGCTAATTTGTTTTTAAAACACCTTAGTCTTCTGGCAAGAATTATGGATTTGCCTCCACTATGGAAATATCTTCAGTACCATGCTACAAATTATCTGGCCTCTTCTGCTGTTTTCATTACACGTAATGCATATTTTAGTGATATATCTTTTCACCTTTGGAAAGCAAAGCAAAGCTAGGCAGTAATGAAATGGAAGTTTGAAAAGCTTTTCATAATGCCTGCAAAATAGTCACCTCAGCAATTTAGCCATTCAATGGTGCTATTTCCAAGAACTCCCATCTTGCATATTCTGATGTTTTGACATAAACATACTTTTTTAAAAACAAAAAGAAGCAGTGTGTCCGATAGCTTTAAAAATGCATTACTCTCTAGTGAAATTATACTGAAGACTTTGTTAGGCATCTGATGCTTGAGTATTGGAGAATCTCGCCTTTTTGCAAAGCATATAACTCTCAAACAAGTCAATTTAATAATAATTAGTAAAGAGAGCCAGCATGGTGTAGTGGTTTGAGCATGGGATTATAACTTTGTAGACCAGGATTCAAATCCCCACTTAGCCATAGAAATCCACTGGGTGAGCTTGGCAAGTCACACTCTCTCAGCTTCAGAAAAAAGGAAATACAAACTCCCTCGTGGCAAATCTTATAAAAAAAATCCATGATTTAGGGTCACCTTAAATTGGAAACGATTTGAATGCATGCAACAACAACAACAAAATAAGTATTTAGGTTCACTGTGCATAAAGCCATTTTTTAATTGTTTTTGCTGCATATGAGAAATAGCACGTTGTTGAACATGTATTATTTTGCTGCAATATTAAATTGAAAACTGAGCATTTCCTGTCCTTTAGAAAGAACTTATAATTCTACCAAAGCAGTTTATTTTGGGTTAATTTTGAACTGGAATTCAGTCTAAGGAAGAGCAAAAATGCAGTGGTTTGTGGGAAATCAATATTTAGCATGTTGTGGCTGAAAGCCAATGGCTTCAAAATCCTCACAAGGAATTTTTCCACACAGAGGGTTTTTTTCCAGGAGCAACTGAACATGGAAGAAGAAATCCTTGTGCTCATTTCCTTTCTTGTGACATACAGTATTTCAGAACTACATTCTTGTTTGGTTTTAACCACAGTTAAAGGTGGTCAAGTAAAACACCTACTCACGGTAAAGGGACACCTAGTCAGTGTACAAGGAGAAAGTGTATGTTCCTATGACCCAGTGCCAACTGCTTAATCCTAGTTAACACCTAGGTTACATCTGCAGCAGTAGTCCCCTACTGACAATTTCAATTAACAGAGAGAGCTGGAGTACTTACCAATCTATACAGCTCTGTAATACTGATTTCCTCTGGATCTACCATTCCATATTCCTTTCTTGGAACCAAGTCCAATCCCAGTTGTCTGTAAGTGAATATGGAAGATCTGGTTAGTGAAAAACTTTCCAAGGTACCCTGAGCAGAATCTTCTAAAAGCATACAGTTTTTCATTCAATTTCTCATTACCTTTATATGCTACAATATTTAAAAATCATCTACAGTAACAGTGTGGGGGAAGAAGAAATATACATTTTGTACAGAATGAAGTCCAGTACAGTACAAGAATACAGTTAGAAGCAATCTCAGTTGCTACCATCAATGTAAAACATGTGATGGTTTGAAATGTTTCACATGCAGTTATATTGTAATCTTTACAACGAAGATTAATTATTTTCTAATCTAGCAAACTCATTTCTTTTATAAAAGAAAAGACAGCTGGAGGTTAAATAATAATACTGATGAGGAGAAGTCACAGAGTAAATAACAGAGAGAGAAATCTGGCGAGGGAAACAATGGTGATGAGAATATAAGAGTAAAAAGTAAATTTTGGAATTGTTCATTAGGCTTTTCTCTACAACTCAAATGGTTTATCAACTCTTTGTATCTCCCAGGAAACACAGTTTTCGATCAGTGTCTTTTAGAACTCTTCAAGACACAGACAGACAGACAGACAGACAGACAGACACACACACCTTTTAAAATCTTGCTGTTCTTTCCAAGGCTTGGATCCAAAGTTCTACATGGAAGGTATGTCTACCCAAGAGCATAGGATCACTGTACTAGTACCCCATTCTGCAGCCCTTTCTGATGAGACAGGGCTTGCTTATCATAGAATAGCAGCTTTATTTATATACCGCTTCATACCACGCTAAGCAGTCTCTAAGCGGTTTACAACTATAAGCTAATTGCCCCCAACAAGCTGGGTATTCATTTTAGCTACCTTGGAAGGAAGCAAGGCTGAGTCAACCCTGATCCCCTGGCTGGGACTGAACTCACAACCTTGTGGTTTGTGAGTGAGTGGCTGCAGTACTCGCATTTAACCACTGCACCACCAGGTTTCATTTAGAAGTGGATGGGTTCTAAGGTATTATGATGAGAAGGCAGTTCAGAAAATTTTTGTGCATGTACCTTGACTCAGTCTTCCTTCTGTAACTAATTGATGCAACAATTAACTGAGTAAAAATAATGTTACCAGATGGCATAAACATGATAAACTCATTCATTTAACCTTGCAAAGCAATAGAAACACTTAAAGTATCTTTGATTTCTAAACTGTACTAGCAGCTCCTTTGATTTAGTAGATTAAAGCTCTTGCAGGAATGCCTGCCACTTTGCTTCTCATAAACAACCAGTGGCAAACCATTTATGCAGAAAGATAAAAGGTGCCAAATCTGTTCAGGAAAATGTTCTACTTTTAAACAAATGCATCTCCAAAATCTTCTTTCCCAAGCAAGCTGCTTATGATGTGAATTAACCTTCATCCTCTCTACCACTCTCAAAGATCTCTAATTCTGTAAAATGCAACTCCATATCACCAACCATACTTTACCCCATATTTGCTCTCTGTCCATTCTGCAAATTAAAGGAATACTTCTCAAGCTATCAATGTGAAAGACTCAAAATTGTTTTTCTAATATGTTTGGTACCAGTCCCATATCATGGACCAGCAACTGATAGTTCATGGACCAGTGCCAGTCCAGAAACTACCACTTTGAGTAAGAATGTCCTAAAATAAATTGAAATAAAGTTTTGATTCCTAAAGTTGAGAGGTCTTAGCAAAATAATTCACATAGTTAACGATACAGATGAGAAATATTTCATGGGAATTGATGACAATAGGAACAGAAACTATTGCTTAGGTTTCTGTGTATGTTTGTTTGTCTGTCCAGGACTAAACTTTAGTACTTAGAATGAATGACTCAAGATTCAGAGATGTAAAGAGTTAATATTGTCTTCAATTTAATGGAAGTTTGTGATACCTCCTTGAGCAATTAGAACACATAAACATATCTCACACATACACAAATCAAACTCTGTCATTAGGTAGAATGAGGCAACTGCCTTAGGCAACAAATTTCGGGTATCTTGAAGTAACATCAAATGTTTGTATTGTTTTAACTAAATTTTTACTATTAGGATTTGTAGGATTTTCCTCCTCCTGTGCCATAATAAACTGCCTAGATTTGGGTAGGTACTATGCATCTTGACTGGAGTGCTACAGAAGAGTGCCACTCATGGTTCCACCTCAAGCAGCAAAATGTACTCGGTTGCCCCTGAACATACAGTCCGCCCTTGTTTTACGCAGGGGATCCGTTCCGGACTCCCCTGCGTATAAAGCAAATACTGTGCATGCTCAAGCCCCATTTAACTGAATGGGGCTCGTGCATGTGGCAGCGCGGCGGCACACGCGCACCACAGACACGCACCCCATTAGTCACAATGGGACGCACTGCCCCTTGCGCCCTGCATGGCTTTCAGCATATGCGGAAAGCCGCGTATAGCGCACCCGCGTATGACACGGGTGCACTGTATTATAAAGCCAGAATAAATGCATTTAGTTTCCATACTGAACATTTTGAAATCAGGAAATATACCCTCCAGGCATGTTTCTTTCACCAGCATCTGCTCCATTCATCTGCTAGGAAAGTAGATAACAAGGACTCAACAGTTGGCTTCTTTCAAAGAATGAGTCAGAAGGGCCTTATGTCCCATCAGCTTACGGCAGGAACACATCCCTGAACTGGAATGCAAGTGCCAATGTGCTTTATGTCTGTGCTGCCATTCTCTCAAATAATATTGAACTAGAGAAGCCAATCATGTTTATTTCTTCCTCAGCGACATGATGCATGGATAGAATAGCAATGAGCTTGTCGGCTTTTCAAACTCTGCAAGGTACTGTCAAGAGCAGCAGGAGGCGTACCTGGCAAGATTCAGATCACACTCAACGTCAACACATTGCTCTATGAATTTTTCATTTTCCCAAACAAGCAACGGCATTCTGCATTTAACAGCAGAGTGAAAGGGATGGTTTTAGCAAGCACAAACACATAAAGAATATGCTTGTTTGCTGTAAAAACTCTAACAGGGCGTGTCAATTTACTCAGCATTCTCAAAGCAAATATTCAGATAAAAGAGAGGGGGGAGATGGGGGGGGGGAGAGAGAAACAAAGGTTTCTGAATTATTTCTGCCTGTAGGTTTTCCCTCTGGTTTACATACACTACTGGAAAGAAACTGATTAGGTTGTAGTTCTAGCAGGATAAAATGAAATCTTGATGCAAAAAAATCTCTGCTAATACCAGAGCAGAATCGAGGTGACTCACTAATGACATTCAATCTAGTATAAAAAAACTGCCACCAGAAACATCCAATATGCTTCAAGACAACACCACTATACAGAGTGCCTCCTCATACACTAACTTGGAGCACTGGAGTTTCATGAAATAACCATATGCTGCTTGGGAACATACATAAATATCAGGGCTTTGGAAACTTGTTTTTTGCCTGATAGCTCCCAGAAAGCTGGCTGTGCATGATCATTGAAAGATTCTGAGATTTACAGTCCAGAACAGTAAGTGTTATTGGAGCAGGCAGAACATGAAGATCTTTTATAACCTCTTGCTAGGGTATCAGTATGGTGAGAAAGAACTATGTAATGAAACTCAACAACTGGAACAGTCACACATTCCCCAGAGACATGAGATCACAGCACTGTACATGTTTTATACCCTAGTTGGAGGATGGGCAGGGGACAGACCCTGCAGAAAGTGGGTAGGATTGGAATTTTGCTCATTTAAGCAAGCTTTCTTGTCTTCTGCTTTTCACAGCAGCTCTTTACAATAGAAGTTCATGAAAGTCATGAGGCAAGGCTTGGATGGAAGAGGGGGCTATATATGAAAAAATGGGGGAAGGGTGAGATACTCACTCTTGCCCATAAGGAAGTACCTTCTACTTAAAAATCCTTTCTTGATACTACCCATTTGATTTCCAAAGTTAGCTAGAAAGCACCAGTAATGGGTTGGAGACTTAAGCCTTCCGGTGGAAAATCTGGCTCCTTTTCAAGTTTTCATGTTACTGATGTACTGCTCAGAGAATTCAGCTTCCTTTTAGTCACCTTATCATGAATATAATATGCACAGTAAAGGTAATATAACTTGTCTCTTACTCACTCGTTGCCCCAGTCCAAGCGGGCAGTGATGTGCCGTTTGACATCCTTCATCCTATCATGAGTGAGATGGCCCACCAGTACTTGCCGTCGTAGGTCTAGTATTTCATTCATTATGTGCCATAATCGGTGAAAGAGATCCCCTTCATTTCTCTGTCAAATACATAATTACATTCTTAAACTGCCAAAGTCATTAAGTTTGGTATAGATGACTGTTGCTGTTTTGATTCCAAAATACTTTTTTAAAAAAAATGAAGATCAATTTTTACTGAAGGATGAGGCTACAATCTAAGGCACAGTACAGACTGCCGCTTTGGGGCAGCCTGCACCCGGTCATTTCCCTGGAAGATTGGGGCCAGGGCAGCCATACTGGCAGCCCAGAGGCCCCAATCCGGCGCTTCTCCAGGCCATGGAGAAGCGGCAAAATGCCGCTTCCCTGTGGCCTTGAAAGGGGGTGTCCTTGGGGCTTCATGCCCCAGGACACCTCAGGAGCCAGAGCCAGGGCAGAAAGGGGCCACTTGGCCCCTTTCTCCCTGGCATCGTTCCCGCAGCCGTTTGGTGGCTGTGGGAACGAGGCGTGCCCACTGAAGGAGCTCCATTTCAGAGCTCTTTCATGCACCGTGCCCAGGCTGCCCTAAGCAGCCTGGGGCGGCGCAAAGATGTCATGCCAGCACCACGCCGTTTGGACGCGGTGTGGCCGTGATGTAATAATGGCACCACCCGTGTACACAGGGTGCTGCTATTATGCTGCCGGCGGCACATATTAGGGTTAGGGAGTGTGTACATGGTGCACGCACCCTAACCCTAATACCGGCGCTGGCATGCCATTTTTTGGTGGTCTGTACCACACCTAAGTTAATTCCATTTAAATAAAACCTATTCTTCACCTGTTCATAATCCAACACATCTTGGCAAAAGTAATACTTGTTTTGATATTGGCTTTGTTTCTTTAACCCTCTTTATTGTGTGTGCTTGTATTAGGAGAGAGAGAGAATGAGGGGGGTAGACAATGTGTTCTAACAGTAAAGGCTTTTCTTGTCCTTACCCTATCTAACCTCTTCCTGCAGTTGGCTTCCTCACTAGCCCACTTTCTGACCAATAAACAGGTACTTTGTGATACTATGAACAAATAAAAATAATTGATCTCTTAGCTCAGATTTCAATAGAACAGCATATGCTCTTGGATTAGAATTTAGTATAGTAGCATATGCTTTGTATGCCAAAGGTCCAAAATGCATTCCTGCATATGTCCAGGTGGAGCAGGAATAAACCTTGCTGACACCCTAGAGAGCCATTCTGTGTAGACCAGGGGAGAGACTAATGTGTCCCTCCAGATGTGATGGGAGTTCAGCTCCCAGCATTTCTCACCATAGATTATGCTAGCTTGGACCTGCTTTCATAAACATCTGAGGGAGCATGTGATTCTCACTGCAGTGTACATGGTGTTGATGCTGAGCAAGATCTAACCCACATTCTCTGCTATTTCAAGGAAACATGGAAAAATCAGAAATAGTCAACAGCTATCCAGAGTGGCAGAGGGTTCAAGTAAAGGATTGTTTCCCAGTGACTAAAACCTAACTCCAATCATAATTCCATTATGCAATTTTGGGATATGCATGGGATCATTGGTACATTTGATTTTTACTTCAAAATGTGTTAGACACCCATTCCTAAAAGCACAATTTCCCACTTTGAAGAATCAAGGTCAGTTTTTTCAAGCTACCTTTGTGTATCAAAGTGGGCTTTTTCTTTATAAAAACGTTTTCTTTATCTTGAATCAAAGTCCAAAGATGCAAGACACTGTTAAAAAGTCGTATTTCAATCCCTTTACTAAACAGCTCATTCCCTTGGTTTTCTAAAATTAAATCAGCACCTCAATTTTAATTTCTTGGTATATTTATTGATACACCATTGAAAAAGCAATAGCATCTTCTTATAGAATAGAATAATATAAACATAGTAATCTTAGAGAAATATAAGATTCTATATTTTATTTTTGTTGCTGCTATATGTCTTTCCCTTATTCATATTATTTTTAGAAAGTATGTCTTTTTCCAGACATTCTAGAACAGAAATCTTATAGATGAATGGTTGCTGTATGCATAATATTTATACCTATAACATGTTAGACTTGTATTAATTCTAGATGCTGGACTAAAGGCGTATCTACACTACACATATACATCAGTTTCATAACAGTATAATTGTCATGCCTCCATTCTAAGGAAACCTGGAATTGGTTATTTGATGAGGTAATTAGAAGGTGCAAAAATACCCTGGGAAGAAAAGAGAGATTGGGGGTTATGTCCATTTAATTTTATAGTGTAGACAAGAACTTATACACTTTTGGAACTCTAGTTGACAGGGTGTTCTGGGAGAAAATTCCAAGTATCCCATCTCCCACGATTTCTTAGGCTGGAACCATGACAGTTGAAGTGATGTGAAACTGGTATAACTGTGCTATGTAGATACACACGGAATATAATATATAGGACTCAACAGATTGCCTAGACCATTCGTTTTGAAAGCTACAACTACCAGCGAGGAGTGTGGGTGACCTTATTCAAACTTCCTCTTCCCCTTTCTTTAACCAGGAGTTTGTAGGTACTCAAAGACTTCCAGTTACCTCTGATGTGAAGCCTAAATTGAAAAGGTTTTAAGAATGGTGGTGAAAATATCCACATGGTCAAAAACACCAAAATATCTACAGTTCACAAACCAGGATATAAGCAAACATAATTATTCCAGATCCTCCATTTATTTGTGCACACTCTGTTTAAAAAAATGAGAACAGAAAACAGCACTGCTGTGTAGCATTAACACCACTGAAATATGATGGTAAAATGAAAAGTTAACTTTAAAAAAACCTGAAATTATTCTGATTAATTATGTTGTGTAAATAGGTTTGAAGGGCAAACTAGTCTTAATTATGTTTCTGACCCTATTCCCTAAATTAAATTTCTTAAAAGAAAAAAAAGTTAAAGACAAAGATGATAATAATATTATTGATAGTAATAATATCTTTGTACAGATCCTAAACTCCAATACTGAATTAGGATCATTGAGATAGACGTGGGAGATGTCTGATTCGAAGCAATAGTCTTCCAAAGTGTCCAGATCTCAACAATCTTGATAAAATCATTAGCAATTTTAAGTATAATCATTTACCACATAAAGTTGTTTCCACATTGTCCCCCAGTCTCTTAATGTTGATGTCATCTCTGTAATAACAGAATCCTCTGTTGGAACAACCATTTCAAATTGCCTGTTAGAACAAGAAGATATAAGATATGAAACAAACATTTTAACCATACTGCTGTTAAACCTTAGCAAGAAACCATTCAAACTGTCTTAGATATCTTGGATTTCCTTCAGCTCACTATGCTCTGCACTTTGGAATCAAGAACAAAGACAATAAACCATGTTGTTATGTGAGGACAGGACTGGACTGGGACATTTTGCTGCCTGAAAAATGATGCCTGCTCCCAGTCCACATATGGTGGTTTTGGACTGGCAGTTAAAACATACTTCTACACAGCAGTCAAGAATGTGTCTTCCTTCATATCTCAAGCAAGCCAACTCCCTTATGAGGTACATGACACACAGAGCTCTGTCTTCAAATCCTTTGCACCACTCTGGGCCACTTGGCCATCTACCTGAGGAAGCTGCTTTCTCTGCCACATGGTAGGGCCAGCCCTGTGTTCATGACTTTATAACAATCATTGCACTGGAGCATCAAGCATACTACTAAACTCAACTTGGTTCACATTGCCTTTTGGAAGTAGCATCAAGTAATGTCCCAGCTTGGGGATGAAGGATTTGTTGCTGTTGTTGTGTACCTTCCAGTCATTTCTAAGGCAAAACTATAATAGGATTTTCTTGGCAAGATTTGTTCAGATGGGGTTTGCCATTGCTTTCTCCTGAGGCTGAGAGCTTGTGATTTGTCCAAGGTCACCCAGTGGGTTTCATGGTCAAGCAGGGAATCAAACCGTGGTCTCCATAGTCTAACATTCAAACCACTATGCCATGCTGGCTCTTACAATTATAAATTGTAATTAATTAGAATCAACCCTTTTGCTTAACAAATATTTTAGAATTGGCAAGCCATTCAGCTGCAGTCCATTTAGCCCTGAGTAAATTATGTTAATCACCAGTAATACTTTCACTCCAGCCGGGCAGCTGTATTCAGACTGGTGTAAGGAAAAGAAAGAAAGAATCCTGTGGCAGATTAGAGATTAACATTTGTTGATCGTACATCCATAGCAAACACAAGCTGCCTGCTTCTTCTAATCATGGATAACAGATCAAGAGCTTGCATACTCCTTCCCATCCTCCATATGAAACACACACATTCACACACAAACACCTCACCTTTGAAATTAAACATTGTATATTTCCACTGCTGTTGTTTTCCCTGTTTGTAGTTAGGTCAACCCACAGTTTAAAAACCCATTTCTAACATGTAACATGTTTAGTGGCGGGGGGCGGGGGAACTGACACTGAACCATAGTTACCTTAAAAATTAGAAGGATATTAGAATGGGGTGGGATATGAAAGGCTCTGCACTAGGTGCCATAGGCCTTTTTGCTAGTCCAATACTTTTATCCATCTCTAGCATGATTACTTCGTCAACACACACTTTCCCTACAGTCACTTGTCATTTGCTAACATTAGGAAGCTCACACTGTTTACATACCCTTTGTTCTTAACACATGCATTTTTCAAGTGAATATAGTTGGATGGGAAGATACCCTGAAAAAGAAGAGAGTCCAATAAATGCAAGAAATTTTCAAAAGTAAAGAAATGGGCATAAATGAAGCATATGCATATGTCTGTCCATGTGTGAAAAACACAGACACCTATCTTTTATGATTGAAATAAAAAGTACTTTGTTGTTGTGTGCCTTGAAGTCATTTCTGACTTAGGTAAATCCTAAAGGGAGCCTATCACAGCATTTCCTTGGTAAGATTGTTCAAAGAGGGGTTGCTGTCACCTTCATCTGAGGCTGAGAAAATGTGACTTGTTGAAAGTGAACCAGTGGATTTTCATGGTCGAGCAGAGATTTGAACACTGGTGTCTGTCTGGTGTTGTAGTGCAATGCTCAAAACACAACACCACTTTGGCTCTGTACTAGTGAAAAGTAAATAGCAGTGGAATTTCATGCATTTACATAGACTAAGGGGACATTTAAAATAATTGATGGCTTTTATGTGGTTAAAATTTACCATTCTGAGGATAGATTGAATCCTCAGAGAAACACTCAAGTATAATTACAAAGCAGGCACAGAAACAGGGAAACTTCTGCTATCTTCTTTATTTCTACCATTATTATCTCCATACCACCCGTAGCAGAAAGTCTGGGTATTAGTAAGTCCAAGAGTGGAGTGAGCCTACCATTCTTCTCTCATGCGCTTTACTGCAGATTCTACTATCCGCCTTCCTGATCCACTCAGTAAGTTTTCACACTACATGTGTGTGGCACTATGGGTTCATACAGACAGGCCAAAATTGGGTTACTTTGGAGGTATGCTGTTTAAATGATACACACATCTTAAGAGGTTAGAAGTTGCACCAAAGCTGCGCCAAAGCTGTGCTCCAGTTCTTAGGACTGGAGCATGGCTTTGGCATGGCTTCTGGCCTCTTAGGACGCATGCATCATTTGAACAGCATACCTCCAAAGTGATCTGAAGCAGTTTTATTATGACCTGTCTGTACAAGCTCTAGGATTCCACTTTAGCTGCCAGGAATCCTGGGTCTATGTTTGGCTGAGGCCCTAGAGGTCTCTGGCTGAGAATGCTAAATGACCTTTTCTAAACTGCAAATTCCAGGATCCCCTAGGATGTTATCATGGCAGTTAAAGTGAAACCATAGCACTATAACTATGTAGCATGAAAGTCTCCTGGTTAAACCAGAGCATCAACGCAACTGCTGGATCATCTGTACCTTATCTGTTTCTTATAGGATAGACATTGGCATTGGCAGGAAGACATTGACCCATTTCTGCTCTGGAAGACTTCTTCCACTCTTTTATAATCTGACTTCCCAAGCATCTTACACAGTTCCCTTTACAGTGTCTCAACACTCTTTTCATGTTACATCCTACTTTCTACTGCTTTAATAGAAAGATAGCATCCAGCTTGTGGCATTGCATCCTCTTCTCCCAAAACCAACTGTACACTGCAATGTTAGTAACTAGGGCTTGGACTACAGCTACTGAATGAACTTGCTCCATCTATGCGGCACTCCCACCCATCACCCTAGTGCATGCAATGGGATTTTTCCACTCATGTACTTTGTTTCTCTGTATTTTCTCCCAAGCACAACCACTAACAGTCTAGCAAGGGCTACAACTCCCTTTTATGTTTAAAATTTAATTGCTATGTTGTTATGTTGTTATAAGGGTTATGCAGTGGCTCAAATAGTTAAGACGCTAATCCTGTTGACTGCAAGATCAGCAGGTTAGCCATTCTAGGCCCGCATGCCACATGATGGGGTGAGCTCCCGTCACTAGTCCCAGCATCTGCCAACCTAGCAGTTCGAAAGCATGCAAATGCAAGTAGATGGATAGGTACCACTTAGGTGGGAAGATAACAGTGATTAGTGCAGCCATGCTGGCCACATGAGCACCAGAGCAGTCTTCAGACCACGATTAGAAACAGAGATGAGCTTAGAAATAAAGATGAGCAGCACCCCCAACAGTCAGTTACAACTAGGTATTCATGTCAAGGGACTACCTTTACCTTTATCTTTACCTGTAATCTTATTTTATGCCAGACAATATATGTGTTGTGTGACAGCTCAATAAACTATCTACCTATTCAATGCACCAAATTTAATTTAGAAAAAGAAGTAGTTTTACCTTAAGATGTGGGTTTTTTAAGGCAAATCCTCTGTACCAGCCTGCAGAGAAGTAACAATTATTGTAAACTTGCATTTATATTAAAGCAGAATGTCTCATAGATAGTTGGTAATAATCTAGAGATAATATTATCTACAATGACAACAACTTATTATTATTATTATTATTATTATCATTATTTCTTACCCGTCTCTCCCCAGAACTCAAGGCAGGGTACAACATGGAGTAAAACATATGAAACCATTTAAACACAGAGGTTAAAACACATAAACACAGGACATATTAAAATCATCCAAACACAAAGTTAAAAATATACCAATTTAAATTCATAGTTTAAAATTGACTGGGTTAGATTTAGATAAGGGTCTAAAACTAGGTGATTTAGATATGGGTCTAAACCTAAGGCCCAAAAACAGATGGGCCAAAAGGTGTGGCTTCCAGTTGCTTTAGGGGCGTGGTGTGCAGATAACACATGGCCTCGACGCAGCCAGAAGTCTCTCCTTGCCAGTGGCCCATTTGGGACTGTGGCGGCAGCCCACTTTCAGAGCGGGCCATCTAGTCACCCTGGTCCCTAGCTGATTTGTGGGCTGGTTGTGGCTGGAGCGGCCAGAGGCCGCTCCAAACTACCAGCTCTAACTCTTAATGCCAGCTATAGTGGATCCATTAAATCAATGGTCCCCAAACTTTTTGGGGCTACCATCCCCTTTCCTCTTACACAACAACCTAGCACCCTCCATGAGTATTTCTTGATATTAAGTCTACTGTTCTAAAATCAAAACAACCAATCTCAGTTGCTTCTCTCTTTGCACCCAAGCAGGTGACGAGGCTCATGCAGATAGGTGACAAGCAAGAGACACCATCACAGGAAGAAATCAGGGTGGCTGTGCAATGGTTTTAGGGGACTGAAAAAAGAAATTTCATGTAACCCTCATCCCCACCATGGTCCTACAGGCCATTGGTTCCCCTTGACGTTCTTACACACCAATACTTTGACTGAAGGCCTCCCCACAGTCCAGTTTTCCTCTCACCACCTCCCTGGATCTTTCCACAGCCCCTATGGGGCATACCACCCGCTTTGGGAATCAGTACATTACATCAGTATACAAGTTCCATTGATTCAAGAACATACTCTAATTGGGACTAATTATCTAAGCCACAAATATTTCACAGAAAATGATACAAACAGATTTGTATGATGTCATTGTTACATAGCTTTGCATCAGCAATTCCTTTACCCTTCGGTGGAAATTGTGGATGAGAAACCATGCTGAGGATTGAAGTCTTTTTATATATGAGTGTTTTCGCCTGGAGCATGTTAATATCCATTTGTGACTCATACCTCTAGCCTGATGTAGTTCCACAGTGTTCTCTAGAATGTCTAATGAACTGACACCATACTGTGTTGCCAGAATAAAACCAATGCTAACTTTTGTTTTCCAATAAGCATCCAGAACTTGAACTTTTTTAAAAAAACAACAATCTACTCAGTTCAAACTGATTTATTTATTTATTCATTTATTTATGCCATGATTTAAAAGCCATTGCAAAGGTGAATCCAGCTGCTAAGTAATCTTATCATTTAATGGTTAGATCATTAAAATAAATGCAGATGACACTGCACTATCACTCAGAACAACAAGCATTATTTTCTAAACAGGTAGCTTTTACTGAACTCTCATGAAAAGAGCATGCTTATTCCCCTGACGTAATACCACCTAATCAGAGGTCTCTTCCACAGACCATCTTGCATAAACTCTGAAATCCAAATAGGACACTAGAAGCCTCATCACATGTGAAAAGGAAACCGAAACTGAATGGGAAAGTAATAGCTTTCTCCATGCTTCTCTGCATCCTGTTGTCACACTTCCTTTCTCATTCCAAATGAAGACAGTCTTAAAAGCATGCCTTTTGCCAAACATGCTCCCTTGATGGCATGTGGAGAGGCACAGAGAAAGCTATTACTCTCCCACTCCATTTCAACTTTCTTTTCTTATGTAATAAGCCCTTTGTGTCTATGCAACATGCAACCAGCAGAATGCTCTATGTCTGATGGTTGCCTTTCCTTCTTCCATCTTTTTTCTCTCAGCAGTTTTTACAATCTCTCTAGTTTTTACAATATTTAAGTGTCTGGCCTGTGTTACTTTAAAAGATGATTTTTCATTACTCTTCCCCAATGAAGGATAATAATTCCCATGTTATTAGGATCCTCACAAGCTTTTGTTAACTTCTGGGGTTTGAGGCAAAAAATAGCAATAGCAATAGCAAGTATATTTCTATACCGCTTGTCAATGTACTTAAGCACTCCGTGTAAGTTAACTGACCGCAACAAGCTGGATGTTCATTTTAGTGACCTCAGCAGGATGCAAGCCTGAGTTGAGCCTGACCCCTGGCTGGTATCGAACTCACACCCTTATAGTTTGTAAGTGAGTGGCTGCAGTACAGGCATTTAACCACTGCGCTATCAGGGCTCCAAGAAAGTCCAATGGGCTTCTTTTTCTCCCCTTTTGTTTTCTGGATAGACCATGGACATTTATTTCAATTAGTGCTGCCTATCAGCAATTCTTTTATTAGGGAAGCCTTGTAAAGAAGAGATCCATAAGTAGCAAAAGGCATTCTTCCTCTCAAATGCATAACAAAATTAAGAAGTTAGACAGTAATTAGTAAATAAAACATAAACAGAATCATTTCCCACACTTGTATAAAAATGGGCATCTGAAACTTATCTGTTTATTTAAATTATTTCATTTCATTACATTACATTTAAAGTACATTTACATCCTACTATCCAGGAACTCAAGGTGGTTGACACTAAACATTTAAATCATGAGATGAAATAATCCTTGAGGTTTGTAGATTTGCTAAATTCTTTTTTTGTTATCCAAAAGAGATACATACACAACATTTTCTTGAATGCTGTATTTTTAATTTAACCTACTAATCCAGTTATGATTCTTACAGATTTCCTGTTCTAAGATTTTGGAAAATTTCAAGAAAAAGAGGGACATACACACATAAGGATATATTTGGGCATACATTAGTGCTTGCAACAATGTACAGATTTTGCTTTCCACACATCACAAGAACTGAAGATGTCAACCATATGGTTTCCATAACAAACATGGTTGCCTTCCCCATTGCATCTGGAGACACTGACTTAATCTGAAATGTTGTGGACTGAGTGCATTTTATTGCCACATTCTTTCATATTACACAGGCACCCCTGAATTTTATAGCCTTGTGGTCATTAAAACATAGCTTGCCTAGACCTTGGAAAAGCTAATTTACTGGACTACAAGAATCCCCAAATATGTGGCTACTGAGAGCCACAATCAAAAAGTAACTTTTACAAGCTTTGGCTGTTTAGCTGTGAGGTCTGCAGCCTTCAATATATACACGGAGGGGCGACCTCCATAATTTTCAATGGGGCACACCCCCGCGGCACACACCCCACTGAAGCCTACGGGGCTTGAATATTGGCAAATCTCCATTTTCACAGGGGAGGAGTCCGGAACGGATCCCCATGAAAACGGAGAGCCAACTGTATTTCCATTTAGACAGATTATCCTCTATAGCAGACATTTGGTTCTTGCACTAGTATAACTAGAGGAGATGACCTTGATCTCTCTTCCCATCTGACAGTTGCATGCTAAAATGTCAACACTTACCATCACATTTCTCCAGTATTTGAACAGTGTCTCCAATCTCCAGTGATAAACCATGTGGGACTGCTCCTCGAAAACTTGCAATTACTGAAAGAGATATTAAATTCCAATTAATCATAATGTTTTTAACAGGCCACATGTTAGGTATTACACATTCACACGGCAGTATTTTTGTAAGACTCACATTGCCGCAAGCTATATCAGTTATAATAGGGTTTGTGGGTAGTTGGTAATAGCCTGCTTTTCTCCTTAATCTTCCCAAACTAAGATAGAGTCCTTAAGATTTTAAGAGAGGAACAGTGTTGCTCCGTTGCTCCCTTCTCTCCCCCCTCCCCCAACCTCCTGTTTCATTCCCTTTACCCCTGTCATCTATATCTAAATCAACCCTTCCAAGCACCGGAAGCAAATGGGGCAAAACTGCAGTGCAGCATCATGGGAAATGTGGGACCTTGGAGGTTTGGGGGGGTGTACTGGGATGGAAGCAAAGTTGTATTCCACACCAAACCAATTTGGGGTAAAATCAAAGTGAGCATAGAAGCAATTTTTGTGAATTCGCTTGTTACCGAATTCACCAAAATGAGGAGTCACTTCAGATTCACTGTAGATGCACCTCAGAACGACCCCCCATAGAAAGCAATCACGTGAGATAATACATAACCTTATCACGTGAATTTGCATCGTTGGACCCACAGTGGCTTAGATCTGAAATGCAAAAACCTCCGTGTGATAAACATCTCTGATGTCCCAACTCATGGATGTGCTTTCTCTCTGTTCCATATATACAGTCTGCACATCTTTTTAAGCTCTCCTTTTTAGAAATTGAGAGTGGACTACGATTCTGGAGATCCCTGCTTGGCCATGGAAACTCACTGAGTGAATAACATACTTTCAGCCCCAGAAAATCACATCCACCGTAATGTCACCATAAGTCAGAAACAACCTAAAGGCACAACATCATCATCAACAACAACAACAATACTTTTGTAAATTAGAGTGGCAATGTGTACATCATGGCCTCCCCCAGAAGGAGAATGTTTCAGCTCAAAAGACTACAAATATAGATGTCTGCGTAATAGGTAGTTATAGATGAAAATTTAGAATTAATTGCTGTTGTTTAGATAAAACACAATACATCTTACTTACAGGACGTCTCACCATCACACTCACATTTTGCAAGTTAGGGATGGGTTTCTAAGATATAAAAGCCTTTCCAGGCAAAACCTCTTTAGTTCCTTTTTATGCATTAGTAAATACTTCTTATTTTAGGATTCTTTCTTGCAGATTCTAAAATTAGCTAGCATGGTGTTTTAGTTGTGATTTCAAGTACATTACACACCTCAGCAGACTTTGTGGGAAAGGAAGTCTTTCTCAAATAGAAACACACACTGGATCCTGATACAAACTGCTGGGTTTTTTTTTTTATTTTCTAATAGGTATGGGAGGAATCCTGATCACACTGGGCCTTTGTACAACAATTTCCAAGTATAGTTACATACATTTTATTTTATTTTAAATATTAGAGACAAAATAATTTAATAGGAAAGGAAAAGAAGTGATTTTTCTCTAGATACTAGATAAGATGTTTGTTCTAAGCTTCACCAAGGAATACCGATAGTATTGTTACAGTCTGCACCGAAACCTCTACTAGCCTCCAAAACTGCAAAGGGAGAGAATAGGCTAGAAACTAAAATCAGTGACTGTGGGTTGCTCAACAGATGAAACAATGAGAGCGGGCAGAAAGGAAATCCATCAGACTGGCTGAGAAAGCAAAACTCCAATAAGGAGGAAGCAGCTGTGGATTGCAGATGTGCAGAGAGAATTACTTATCAGCCCAATCAAGGAACTGCAATGATCTTTCGAGCCTCAGCTACATGACAAATTGTCTTTAAAATACCAGCTGCTCTCTCAAAGACACTTCTTGTAAGCCCCACAATGGGAAGTGAGGGGAAGCAGGGCAGCACGCAAGGTCAGTGGTGCCCTTAAATTGTAATCCCAAAGACACTTCCTCTTGAGCCTCCCAGCTATGAGCCAAACAAAACAAGTACTTTTACAAAACAATGTCTTGGAAGAAACAGGCTTGAAGGACTGTATAAACACGGTCATTATATTTACACATAGCAGTATTTTAAATGAATGTTTAAGAAAAGAAAAGAAGCTTGCTACTTTTGAGCGCATTGCCACTACTGAGGAAGTGTGTTCAACATGACTAAAGACAGATCAATGGATTTTTGGTTGCACATTAAATCTACACGTTCACGTGTATGCATGACACAAAAGCACAGTTTCAGATTTCAACAACTGTGGAGGTAGTTGGTAGGAAAAGAAATAGATTTCAGCTGAGGAAGAATCAGTTCAAGGGCTTGCTCTTTGATGTCAAACTGCAAAAACACAGTGGCTTGGACACGAAGATAAGTGGAAAAAGGAAGTTCGTGCAAGGAAAAATCCCTATCCTCTATTTGCCCTGCAGCTGCCTGTGTGAACTTCACAAACACACACCCAACAAAGCCTCTCCAGAAAGCCGGGGATGAGGGGGTTCTTGAACAATTTGACTGGGGAGTTATGTACCATTCCTTCAGTTCATGTCCTTCCATTCACTTATTTTAGGATAGAAACCAGGAGATTTTAAGCACATTTGTTACTTTCTCTCTCCAAAACCTTAGAAAATCTGTTTGGCCATGTCGCCTCAGAGCAGTCACAGAGCAGATGATGATGATTGTAATTCAAAAATGCAAAGAGATTCATGATTTGAACAAGAATATGTGTACAAGTCCATTTAACTCTTCATAATAATAGTTATTCTTCAGCATGCAGTGCAAGCAAGCTGTTACTTAAAAGTGTGCATGGTCTGAAACATAGGTAGGGTGCTTTGCCCTGTTGCTGAACAGTAGTTCTGACATGCCATGAGCCACTAGCTGTTCCATCCTCAACTGTGCAACTAAGGGGCTGTACAGATGGGCAGCATGCAGCTGTCCCTTTCTTGGCCGGATCGGGGCTGCAGCAACCCCATGTCATGGCCCTGATCCGGCCCCCGGAGAGTGCAAAAAGGAGCCACAAAAAACGGCTCTTTTTTGCACCCTCCAAGGGGCGTCATAGCCACAGCAGCACAGCTTTATGATGCCCCTTCAGTGCTGCATCATGTGGATACAACACCAGAGGGGCGTCATCATGGTGCACACTGTGTAGACTTGTGCACGCCAAAATAGTGCCCTGGAAGTGGGGTTAGGACACACAGCGTGCGGATGCTGTATCCTAACTCTGCCCACAGGCCATCACTTTGTGCCAGTCTGTATTGGGCCTAAATAAGTAAATGTTCAGATCTAATATTATATTGAGTTTTTATACATATTTAATATTTTCAACTGGCCCTGTTTATTGGCTTCAGGATTGTGTATATGGGGTACTTTTGTTACAAGTGTTATTCAAGAGCTCATTATTTGACAACTAGTTCATAATGTATTCAGCATGTACATTCTACTCCCAGAAGAAGCAAGATTTAGCCTGGTATTCCACTCTTTCCCCATATACAGAATCATTGCACCTATATAATTGTAGATACATATAACTGGGTCCAGCCCCCAAACATACTCATGCAACAGAAGACCATCCAAGCTCTATTTAAAGACTTATAAATATGATGACTCCATCAACCTTTGAGAGAGTCTATTCCACTGTCAAATAGCTCTTACCACCAAGGAAGTTCCACCTAATGTTTAGATAGAATCTTTTCTCCTATAATTTGAATCCATTGGTTCACATTTTGGTCTCTGAAGCAGCTGAAAATAAGGTCATTCCATCTTCTACATGACATTCCTTCAGATATTTAAAGGAAACTATCATATCACCTCTCCTCTTCTCCAAGTTATCACATACCCAGTTCCCTATGGTGTTCCTCACTGGGCTTGGGTTAAAGACCTACTTGAACATTATCTATGTAGTTCATCCACCTTTTTTATTGTAGATTACAGAATATGCTGATGCCCCCCCTTCTACTGATCCATGTGCATAGACCTCTTTCATACTAAATAAGAGCAGGCTACATGAACCTGAAGATCACTCTTGCACCCTATTAAGTTTAGAAAATGCACTTTCTCTTGATCAACAAAGAAACAAGTGTGTCAGTGTAGCTTTAAAAAAGACACACACAAAGCATGCTCTATAGCACCTGTATATTTCAGAGGAAGGAACCAGCAAAACCACCTCTGAGTATTCACTGCCTAAGAAAACTCTATGAAATTAATGGGATCATCAAAAGTCAACAGATGACTTGAAAATGTGCGCACACACACACAGAGATTTGTACCTTAAGCTTAGGGACAACACACTTAATGGCAGCAAACATGACAGACTTCACTTCCAGCATAGGCTTAACATTCCATCATGATACATTAGGATTCCTTCAGTAGGAAGGAGATGACATTATAAAAGCCTATTTCTATTTGTAATGCAACCATTTTATACAATACAGAAAAATAGTTCATGTAATAGTATAAAGACAGCCAGAATGGCATAGTGGTTTGAGTGTTTGCCTAGGATTCCAGAAGACCAGGGTTTAAATCCCCACTCAGACATTAAAACCTACTGGGTGACTTTGCACAAGTCAGCCTCTCTCAGCCTCAGAGGAAGGCAAGAGTAAACCCCTCTGAACAAATTATGCCAAGAAAACCTTGTGATAGGTTTGCCTTGCATATGCTGTGTGATTCAATAGGCTTCTGGCCCTAGTTAAAAAAAATCCTCAATGTTACATGACAAGAAATATTCTGGTTCAAGAAATTTTAGGACAACTGTGAAATAGAAAGAAGTTATAAAACTTTTTGAAACACAGATAAGAATAGAATATAGGAACATCTGTCAAGGAGGTAGCCTGTCTAGAGTGAGTGAGCAAAGGGCAAATAAGAGAGGCATCATTTGATCCAGCACGTTCATGTGCTCCAAAAATACAGAAGGAATTCTAAGAGAGGCCTCCTGTCAAGCTTCAACACAAGTAGCCTACCATCTTAGCAGAATTACTCAAAAGGCAGTAAGAGTACATAGCAGAAAGGAAAAGATATTTTGAGTTTGTCAAAGAAAGCAAACTGTACTTAGAAAGGACCAAGAAAGGGGCAAACATGAAATACATTTAAGAAATTAAGCTCAGGACCCTACAATCACAAATCTACTTTGCAGCCAACTAGGAACAAGTACTCCCAATCATTTGGTGAACAGGACACTTGATAACACACAGTTTCCCACTTGGCATACTGCATTTCTAATGCAATTTCCAAGCAAGTAAAGAGCAATAGGATTCATCTTCAAACAGTGGGAAAATCTGCTATTTCTTAGCTTTTGGTCACTCATACAAGTGGGACCAAAAACACGCTTCTCTTCAAGTCCTCAGTGCATGTCACAGGATCCAGAGGAAGGAGCTGGCAGCAACCACAAATAATGACTTAATTAGAAGCCAAGTTCAACGCAAGCATGGTATAGTGGTTTGAGCACCAGACCTTGACTTGTGAGACCGAGTTCCCACTCAGCCATGGAAACACAATGGGTAACTTTGAGCAAGTCATACTCTCCTCAACCTTAGAGGAAGGCAAAGGCAAATGCCTCTGAACAAATCTTTCAAAGAAAATGCCACCATAAGCACACAAAGAGAATAAAACAAGCCAAGCCTATGGCAAATTAGGATTCAAGCTAAATAGTCCTATTTGGAAGCCACCTCCAAAAATGCCATATTGCTTTCCTTGGAGCAAAGTGGTTATTACTGATTGTTGTTGTTGTTAACTACTATCAATCTGACTTTGACTTATGGATACCTCCAAGTCACTCTATCAATAGTCTTGCTCAGGTCTTGCTGGTTCAGGACCATGGCTTCTTGATTTGAGTCTATCCATCTGGAATTGAGTTTTCCTCTTTTCCTACTGCCTTCCATTTTACCAAGCATTATTGTCTTTTCTTCCCATGTCTTCTGATGTTATGGGCAAAGTACAATAGTCTCAGTTTAGTCATTCTGGCTTCCAAAGAATGTTCACGATCGATTTGTTCTAGAAACCATTCACCCCAAGCAGCTTCAGTGTGCTCCTGGCCTCCACTCTGAGCCTGGATGCCCACGTTTCATCAGTGGCCAGCAGTTCATTTGCACAGTTAAAACTAGTGTGCCAGCTGCACCCATTCCTTGAGACATCAGATTTAGCTATGATGATACATGCATTGATTACATCCTGTTTAGGCTACTGTAACGCACTCTACGTGGGTCTATCTTTGGAAACGGTTTGGAAACTTCAGCAGGTTCAAAATGCCGCAGCTAGAACGCTGACCAGAGCCAGTTATAGGGCGCATATAACTCATGCATTGAAACAGCTTCACTGGCTACCAATTCATTTCTGAGCACAATTCAAAATGCTGGTCATGACCTATGAAGCCCTACATGGCTTAGGTCCAGACTATTTGAGAGACTGTATCTCCCCATGCAAACCACCTAGATCCTGAAGATCCTATAGAGAAGGCGTTCTCTCAGTCCCACCACCATCCCAGGCTTGTTTGGTGAGGACACAAGAGAGAGCCTCCCCAGTGGCTGCTCCCACCCTGTGGAACTCCCTTCCTTGGGAGGTTAGGCTGGCCCCTGCCCTGCTGGCCTTTAACTGGCAAGCAAAAACATTTTTATTACAGCAAGCTTTTTAAAATCATGCAGGCCTAGTTTTATTGGGGGGGGGGTTAAGATTATTTTTAACCTTTGTATGTTTTAAATGTAGTATGTTTAATTTTTTAAAATTTTTTTACTGTTTTAATTAGGCTATATTAAGTGTTTTTAAAATGTTGTTTTAATGGGTTGTTTTTTTTAATATTGTGAGTTGCCTTGGGTCCCTTTTTGGGAGAAAGGCAGGATAAAATAATAAAATTAAATAAATAAATATTAGTCTTTCTAGCTGTCCACTGTATCCGCAGAACTCTAATCCAGTACCAAATTTAAAATGAGTTGACTTTCTTCCTATCATCTTTCATCACTGTCCTGCTTTCACAACCACACATAGAAATTGGAAACGCATACTTTAGTATTCAATAATATATCTTGATAATATATCTTGGGACATCAGGATTTTGTCTATTTCCTTCATAGCTGCCCTTCCAAGTCCCCGTCTTCTTCTGATTTCTTGACTGCAGTCACCATTTTGACTAATGACTGAGTGAAGGTAGGAAAAATCTTGAACTATTTCTATCTCTTCATCATCTGCTTTAAAGTACTATTGGTATCAGTAATTAATATGATAAGAAAGGAAAACAATCACATTGGCACAAGACAGCTTCCAGCAACAAAAGCAACAGAAAAGCTTGTGGCAAGAATGTCCATGAAAGCTTATAACAAACAAAATCAATTAGTCTTTAAGGTGCTAGGAGGCCCTTTGCTGTTTCGTCACCTCCTTAGCATGTGTCTCCATATCTGTCCCCCAAAGCATTTTCTTGCTGTTGACAGAATAGCTGATGTTGAAAACTTTCACTCTGTAATTTCTATATGCACAACAAAGTTCTACATTTATTTATTTTTAAAAATCATTGGCAGAAAGAAGCAAGGCTGTCTGGTTTGGAATACAATTTGATGAATATGTCATTTATTCAAAACGGAAAGATTTGGAAAAAGTAATCACTCTGACATTTCTTTACATATATGTTGGCATTTACCAATTGATTTTCTTTCTATTCACATTAAATCTATATTTTTTTAAAAAATGCCAGCACTGTATTTTAGTAATTTCATATATTCTTCTACAAACTGTTTTGCTTTTCTCACACTCACTCACATGCACACGCGCGCACACACACACACACACACACACACACACACACACACGAAAAGCAAAGTTGTTTGTAAAGGAATGTATGAAATTACCAAAGTGCATATGGAGATGCTGGTGTTTTTTTTTAATTAGATTTAATGTGAATACTGTAGATGGAAAATCAACTTATAATCTCAGAGCCTAGTTATGTGGGATCCAAACAGATAACAGAAGCTCTAGTGGCTTATGTTGGATTTGTCTCTGAAAATGCAAGAGCAACTTTGGCTGGAAAGAGATGGGCAGGAAAGAACACCTTCTAGCCGCTCTGGGAGTGGAGCGTGCCGATGATACACGCTCCCAGAGCAACCAGAAGCCACGCAGAGAGTGTGCCCAGCTAGGAAAAGCCAGCCGGAAAGAGTGGACAAAGTCTACATCCTGTTAGGGACCATGGTGGTGGCCCAGATCAGGACCAGGCCATGTGGTTGCCACAATCCCGCGCTGATCGTGTCTGGGTGGGGGGGAGGAAGCTTGGCCTGAATAACCCCTTCGCAAACTTTTTTCATTATACCAGAACTTCAAGCTGCATACACAGAGACATGTGTGTGTGTGTACAGCTTGAAGATCTGGTATACTGAAAAAGACTCAATGTTGTTTGTGCATTTTCAGAGACAAATCCAACATAGACAAAAGTCACAGCTTTTGTTCAGATTTGTTTGGATCCTACATAAGCAGGCTCTGAGGTTACTTCATACCTTCTTTATCACACTGTAGCAGGCAAATTCCCTTTTGCTCAACTGAAATCCTGCCTGTGGATAAGAATAAGCAACAACATGTTTGTGAATCCTCTCCAGACTGATTTTGTGTCCTATGATATTTTACTGTCCAATATGAAGGTGTGTGAGTGCACACACACTCACACCCTGAACTGGTCAAGGTGAGATCTCCCAAAGACCACTTAGAACAACATCAGTGGGTGACTGTAAGGAGCTTCCAGGTTTAGGAACTGCCAATCTGTGGTTCTGTGTGTTTGGCGCCCACAGGTGTGCTATTCGAACTAACTGTGCTTAGAACATCTTGACAGTCAAGCGTTTTTCAGCTCTCCAAAGGATCTGCCAACTTGGGCAAGTGTTTTGGCAAGAAGGGTTATAAAAGACTCCCTGCTTGGCTGGGAACTTACCTGAACAAGAGGCCTGGGTCTAGTGTGCTTCTGTCCATTTCTTGACTAACCCCTGGCTTTCTTTCTCTGTTCTAATGCCTTGGCTCAACTTACTGACAAAATATCTGGTTCCTGGCTCATCTGGTTACCGCCTATATTAGATCAATAGCGACTGATGTAAGAAGATATCCGAGTATGAAGTTGTGTCTCAGACCTACACCCAATATTTTACTCTCAGACAACATGATACAACTTTCTGCTTCTCCCTGACATATTACAACAATCTACATAGCCCCAAAACCAGCTCCAGAAGGTTTCTCACTGGCTGGGGATGGTCCTCACCTCCCTCCAGGTTCTGCAGACAGAAGCAATTCTCTCATTGCACCACTCCTTGGATCATGCCCTCACCTTAACCTCACAACTGAACTCTTGCAGTCAAAAGGAAATCACCAACCAGAAGAGTTTCTCAATTCCATAACAAAAATGTTAATTCAGTGCTCTGGACCCCTTACCATTGGAACACACCTTTTGAGATACACATCATTTATATACTGTCATATAGTTATATACTTTAAGGACCTAGATATAGGACTACAAAGGAAATGGTAGACCTGCAATGAGTAAATAAAGAGGATTTACTCAATGAATGAGTTCATGAATCCCTGGAAATAGTGTATTTTTATTATGCATCACTAAGTTGAATTCATGTGATTTTGAAGCACAGAGTGAGATAGATATTTTGAGGGCTCCTGATCAATAGCAGAATACATGCTCTGCATTCAGAAGGTCTCAGATACCATCACTGGCATGTTCAAGTAGGGCTAGGAAAGAATTCTACCTGAAACCCCTGGAGTATATAAGATACTCTCCTATCGTCTGAACCTTGTTTTAGAATACAATAATTAGAAAAATGTGGATGTGAAATAAAGAATTGTAAAAAGGATCAATTTAATATTGCACAGTTTATATGCAGAATTGAGTACAGTATACTGTATATACTCGTGTATAAGTCTAGAAATTTTAGTCAAAAATTGACTCCCCCCCCCAAAAAAAAACCCAAGTCGACTTAACCACGGGTAAATGCAAGTACAGTACTGCACTTTAACTTTTATTTTAAAAGCAACCATCTCCTGGTGAAAGGCAAGAGCATAATCTGACCTGGAAGTACTGACTCCCCTCTGCATTCTCATCCATCTAGCCTTTAGTGTGAGTACAAACAGTTATGCCTCCTGGAATTTTATAAGTTGTTTGGCATAGTTTTTCTTTGCTATATCTTTTACATCCTTTGCTTCATCCTTTACATCCTTTGTTACATGCCCCTAAATTTTACCCTCGATTTATCCATAAGTCATATTAAAATCCATACTTTTGGCCCAAAAACCTACCCTTCACTTATACATGATGTTGACTTATAGTCAAGTATTTACAGTACTTACTGGGGATGGGGCATAAAGGACAACTGGATTTATTTTACTGCTCAAGACATTTAAAGTTGACTTGAACAATTATCTAATTATGGATCTTCTTTTCAAGAAATATACAATGAATGGCTCGTCAATTACAGGGGTACCCCGGGTTACGAATTTAATTCGTTCCGCCGCCGCGTTCATAACCCGAAAAGCTTTCGCAAGCCGAAAACCCATAGGCGCTAATGGGGAAAAGCCGCGATTTGGTGCGAAAAAGCGCCGAAAAGCACCAAAATTTCTTTCGTAACCCGAAATAACCTTCGTAACCCGGAACAGTTTTTTTCAATTGATTTTTTTCGTAACCCGGAAATTTCGTAAGGCGGCGCATTCGTATCCCGGGGTACCACTGTATACACAACAAAATAGGAGGTTGGACTATTAACTCCAGTAATAAAACCTGGAATATTTCTAGCACCCCTTTTCTATGTGTGCATGTGCAAGCATGTATGTGCATATACCTACAATGAAGTCTTATATACAATGAAACTACTGACACACAAAATTGCACATGCCCTATAGTAGTAAAAGCCCAATGTCTGATTCTTTTCTGGCAAGCCACTGTATTACCCTACCAATGAACAGGATAACTACAGACATCTATTCTCATTACACTGTAGGAGCAGTAATGGTAAGTCTCATATGCATTGTGAGAAAGCTTCATATCAACTGCCCAAGAAGAGAAGGATAGGGGTTTCCATCCTCAACAACTGAACAAAGCTGAAGGCTCAAATGCCTACTAGCCTCTAGATATAAGTCATAATCTTTCTAAGCTTTAGCTGCCTTTCACTGCAGCAGGGATAACTATCACATTGTGTGCATTTCTATGCTGCAGTCCAAATCCAACATAATTTATGTTGTCTCCTGCATATGTTTTGGATGGAATGATTTGTTTGTGTGCTTCACCTATTTAAAAACGAATCCCAATTTGCATTTTCAGATAACAAAGTTTCATCATAGCTCACAGAAAAGCAAATTTCCTTTCCTTAAAAACATCTTTGAAAACTAAGATCTCTACATTTTTGCAGAACATTAGCTGTTCAATTGCCAAACATTCACACCCAAAATTTCAAAATGCTATTTCACACCCAGTTATATCTAACAGTATTTGCTAAGGGACATTCAGTGCTTTTTGGCATGAGAAATGTGGTACACAGTGCTGTTTACAGGACCATTAAAACCAAAGCAATAAAGAAATAGCAATCTGAATTTCTTGATAAAAGGTTAATATTCAAAATGTAAGTTATCCATTTGAAATTCATAATCAAAACAAATGTAAAAAAGTGGGAAACATATAGGACTTCACATGGTTACCAATATTAATTTCAGCTCTAAAATTACACCAGTCTTACAGCATGGTGTAGTTATTTGAACACTGGGCTGTGACCAGGGTTCAAATCCCCACTTCACCATGAAAGCCACTGGGTGACCTTAGGGAAGTCATACTCTCTCAGCCTCAGAGGGAGACAAAGGCAAACCTGCTCTGAACAAATCTTACCAAGAAACCCCCTTAACTGGGTCATCTTAGGCCATAAGTTGGAAATGAGCTGAAGACACACAAAACCAGCAGTTTATAGCATCTGAGCATATAATCCCTGTCAGATTTCATACCAACCATTCTCTCTGAGACACATTAACAGCAGCTGTGTCTTGGGTGGATACAGTCATTAACACAACGTTTTAAACATAGCTCTCTTATTCTTCTTAACAACTGTTACTCTCTCATTCACCCTAACAGACCTATGAGGCAGGCCATTGGAAAGTGAGCTTGCAACAATATAAAATTCCCTGAGGCTATCCAGGGAATGATGACTGAATAAGGGAAACAACAATACAGCATTATTAACGGAATTACATTGGCTCTTGGTACAAAGAGACTTATTCAAAATCACAATGATGAGGTGAAGCCTATATAAAATCTTGGTGCAAGGTAGTACATAAATGCACACCAATGCTTTAGGTCAGACTTATCAAGGCAATGAGATTATCTGCATTTTATATTTATAGCCATTTGATACACTTGAATTGTCCTGGTTCCACTCTACAGAATCTTGGAATACGTAAGCCATTTGCTCAGGAATTTCAGACCCTCCAACATTTCACAGATTGAAACCTGTAGTCAAGCAACATCAGAGTGATGTCAAGAAGGCAAATGTTATTAATACCTGTAGTGAAGAACACACAAGCTAGGAGAGGCTATAGCAGTTTGCTTTTGGACTCTGAACTCAGTTTGCTACAACTGAAGTGGGACAAAGGGGGAACGTGAAAGGAACAAAGAGAAACTGGAATAGTTTAAAAGCAACCGAAAAAGTAAGATTATCTCCCAAATTAAAATAGAGGATATGATATTTAGATTACTCTTTTATAGAAGAGTCAATTCACCTGAAATGCAGCGCAAGAACTCTCAAGCAGGAAATTCTAGGTTTCTCATCAGACTGCAAGTCCCAGGATTCCAGAGGATGGAACCATGGTGTGCTATCAAACTGATATAACTGTATACTGTATATTCACTTAATACCAGTCAAATTTAAACAGAATATATATCCTGGGATTTGCAGTATGATGAGACACTTAGAATTTTCTGCTTGAGAGTTCTAGTGCTGCATTTCAGGTGAGTGGACTCTTCTATAAAACAGGTGTGTGTGTGTGTGTGTGTGTGTATAATCTCAAAGTGTTTGGAAGCAGTGGAGGTATTTTCTCTTCTCAGTACATCAGTGGGATGCAAGTAGATTCCCAAGTACAGGTTGAGTCCCCCTTATCTGGAATTCTAAAACCCAAAATATTCCAGAAACTAATTTTTTTCCATGGGTGGCTAAGGTGGTGAAACCTTTGCTTTCTAATAGTTCAATGTGCTCAAACTTTGTTTCATGCAGAAAATTATTTTTTAAATTATATATAATTACATTCAAGCAATGTATGTAAGGTGTATATGAAACATAAATGGATGAATGACTTGGGTCTCATCTCCAAAGATATATTTATGTAAATACATAAAAAAATACAGGCATTCCAAAATGCCAAAAAAACCCTGAAATCTAAAACACTTTGGGTCCCAAGCATTATGAATAAGGGAGACTCAATTTATATTTCAGGATATGGGAAAGGAAGCAGATGCGGAGGGAATCCCATGTGACCTGCTGTTGTAAACTATTCTGTGTATACATAAGCCCCAACTAACAAGGTGAGTTACTGAATTGACAAGGAATGGTGGATGTTTCTTCCAGCATCCAAAGAGTTGTTTTCAGCCTGATAGAGGATGATTATTTAGTGAGAAAAGCTGGGCCAGCTCCAACTGAGCTACAATCTGCTTGGCCCCTTGTGCTGCTGCATAACAGATGGAGGCTTGAGTCTTGGCTCAGTTGTACTTGCTCAGTGAGCAGAACACATGCACACACAGACTACTACTGAAAGCCTGAAGATGTTCCTGCCCTGTATGCCATTATAAAAAGAGAGAGCAAGACAGTAGCAGTTACGGAGCAACATTATGGAGACAGTGGGATGTGATCACAGCTATAATAATTTTCTTCCCACCAACCTACATGCATTAAATTGTTTACCTAGAAAAAAAATCCAACAAATAGCTGGAATTTCTGCAAAAAGCAGGGACCCTGGTAGTGTCACATGTACACACACAGGACCTACAGTATGTCGATGACCAACTAACTCTATGTATTTAGGTTTGGAGTAGTTTTTGAACTTCAATCACACACCCCTTCTCATTCTATATGTTCCTTCTTGAAGAAAACTATGTCATCTGAAGAGTAATACTGTCATGTTCACAGTGGACAGGATTGATAGAGTGACCATGATCCCAAGTCCTGGAATTTCAGGGCCAAAACCTGAGAACAAGGGATGGCCCTTCTGATGTCACAGGAGGTAGTCCTATTAAGCATAATACATATAAGCATCAACTACAGTTGCACACAGTAAACCATTCAAATAAAAATCACCAAGTCTAACAAATTGGACTACACGCACACACTTTTTCAAAGCAGTGTTCTTGCTCTGAGATTCTTCACCCTTACCCTGCAGACTGAAAAAGAGGATTGAGGCCTTGAGATCTAGGAATTCTAGCAGTGGAAGACAGTTCATGCTTCCCTTTTTTTTCAGACCACATTTGCCATATATACATACCAAGCTTCTTCTATGAACAAAACATTCAGCTTCAGCTATCCAAAAGCCACCCCTCCCCCCAAAAAAGCAAAAATCCTTCCTCTTCAGCATAGCAAAACATTTCTCTGCCAGAGTAGAAATTCTCAATTCCAATTTTGCTTGGACAATGGACAAGAGCATAGAGATCCTTAAAACTTTGGGTTTAAGAAGTTGGCATTTTACCCATGGCCTCAAGTTTTAATACCGTTTCCTGGATTCAGTCTTCACATTTACATTTTTAAAAGCTCCACATATTCTGTTAAAAAACATCTCAGAATTTGTTTACTAAAAGCCATCCAGACAGTAAAGCTGAATGGTGGTGCATGCATCAGTTGTCAGTATCATGCACAGGAGAGGTTATTAGCTTCTTTCTAAATCTGTCATCTGCTTGTCTGAGAAGGTGATGGATCTCCTTCTCAGCCTTCTGTTTCTTACAACACTAACTAGCATCCATAAACATGAGTGCAGCAGTAACTATTTCACTTCCTTTCTCTCTGACACAAATCCATTCACTCTGTCCATTCTTTTTCACTGCTTGAATTCAGAGGGTCATTATGTTCTGTCAGAATTTTGGCTAACTTTCTGAGAAATGTAATAAATACAATGAGAACTTCTAGCTCAAATCAGCAAAAAAGTAAAAAGAGATCTGAGAAAGCACTACACAACACGGAAACTCAGAAGGCTACAGCTAATTGTCATTCTCTCTTCTTCATCTCCAAGATACGAAAAAAAGATTGTGTCCCCCCCCCCCCCAAAAAATAGTAATGCATCTGAGGAAACAGAATGAAGTCTACAAAAGCTCATGCTGCCAACTTCTTTCTTTCAGTTAGTCTCAAAAGTGGTAGAATGCATACAAATGTGTTATATATAGATCCTAGCCCAAATTCATTTATTACCTGCACATTTTGTCCTATCTCGAAGTTCATCCACATCGGCATAGTTTGAAATCAATATACTGATTAAAGTGAGTGGCGGTGTTTTTTTAAAAACCAAGACAGCAGAGAAACCATTGAAGGGCTACAAAAGATGCCTTCAATAAAAACCTGTGTCAAAACCTGATAAAGATAGGGAAGATGTGTTACCATTAATAATGGTTAATATAAGGACACATGTAACGCCAAACAATGGTTTTTAAAAAGACTAAGAACAGAAAATGAAAAATATCTGTGCTTCCCAACACTATAATAACAGCATAAGCCCACAATGATTTCCCAAATAAATAAAGAATCTTGTTTGATTTCATCTGGAGGCCTGACAGCAGAAACTGTAGCTCTCCCTGATCATAGCAGAAAGGAGAGCGCCTGCAGGAAAGAAAGAGAAGAACAGAAGTCTTGTTTGTGTTTCTTTTAAGGAAATTATATCCCATCATTGCTGAAGCAACTCACGCTAACAATCAATGAATAAAACAATAAAGGCCATAATACACAGAAGCAAAAATAAACCCACATAACCATAAAAGAGCAAGCATTATCTACTAAAAAATTCTACAGCTATCAAAAAAATTAAAACTAATAATAAGCAAGTACTTACCACAACCACCACCAATTCAACCAAAATGCTTTATTCCAACAGTGGGCAAAGCATGATACTCTAGATATTGTTAGATTGCAGTTCCCATAATCCCTCACTAATAGTTGTGCTTTCTAGGACTGATGGGAGTTACAGTTCAGGAGCAGCTGGAGGACTACTCTTTTGACAATCCCTGCCTCTTCAACCATGCCTGTGTGTGTTTCAGGCAATCAACTAAACCTATATCAAAGTTTAGGACTGGTGGAACTCCCCAAGGAAGGCATTCCATAGTATTGACAGTTGGTACACATTGCCCTAAGTTTGTGTGTGTGTGCGTGTAAGGTTCTACCTTCTTGCTATGATGAAGCTGGTTTTATATACAGCAAGTTCCAATTATGGAACCTGTTTATTCTACTTTCACATTGAAGTCCCTTTTTATTGTTAAATTATCTAACATAGAGTATGCAGGGTGACAGATTTCCTCCCCGCAAAGGCGGGGCAAGGCACCGCAAAATTTAGGACATTCAAGACAAATGTGGGACATGACCACAGAAAAGCTAAAAACACTAATCTAAATCTAAATCCATGCTTCTTTGCCACGCTCCAAAGGAAGGACATTGTGGAATTCCTTGTGGACAAAAACCTGAGATGTGGGACATGTCCTAAAAAAGGATGACATCTGGTCACCCTGAATATATGGTGCTTTGGCGTTAGGTTTGAGGGGCTGGGACCTACATACTCTGTTGTGTCATGTTCAGGGACCACAAGGGACCCAGAATCTACTGGACCACCTTCCTCATGCACTTAATTCTCTCACTATCACTCATCTGGTACTAGGAAGGGTAATGTAACCCAACAACCATGAGTTGTTGTTGTTGTGTGCCTTCAAGTTATTTCTGATTTATGGTGACCTTGTCATGGGTTTTTCTTGGAAAGAATCATTTGTGTGTGTGTGGGGGGGGTGCCTTTGCTTTCCCCTGAGGCTGAGAGAGTGTGACTTGCTCAAGGTCACCCAATGGGTTTCCATGGCTGAGCAAGAATAAATCCCTGGTCTCCAAAGTCGTAGTCCAACGCTCAAACCATTACACCACATTGGCTCTCAGTCAGGTTACACCAATAATATGTAAGGCATCACCCAAGTCCACATTCCAGATCCACCTTTTCTCACATGAATAAAATCTCTTTAAGCACTGTTTTAAAAAAAACAAACTAGTATATGGCTACACTTAAATTTCCAACTCTATGATTCTATATATTCTAATTGTACAGAAAATTCTACACAGCTGTAGAAATATGGAACACTTAGTGTATGAGTGCAGTAAGTTGTGAACTTCCTTCTACGTCTGTCCAGCAATAGCATCCCGCTTTTCCTTTGGAATGCCAAATGCATGCAAGTTTGAAGTCATTAAACATGCAGCAGCAATGTTCCAGCTTTCTAAAGTGTGAAATTTTGCTAATCACAGTTCTCACCCTAGCTGGCTTATTACTTTGTTTTAAAAGAAAGAGAAAATCTTTTCAGCATGGCTCTTAAAGGCTGCTGATTAACTCAGCATTTTGTCCCGCAGAGACTGTGAAAGGCAAATGTCCTGTTTTATATTTGTTCTACCAATGGGGATAACAACAACTTTCCTTGCCGCCCTCGACAATCAAGAAGCCCCTGGAGCCTGTAGGCATGTTGATGAAGCTCATCACTGAGAAAGTCTTCCTGGGATCAGTTTCATCAAACACAGCAGGATTCATTCCACAGCCTGTTGAAATGTGTCTTTTAGAAATTTAAAAGCAAAAGAAGGCAAGTGCTGGACATTTTTTCTCTAATACAGGTAGAGGGATATTAGCTTGGCTTTTGCACAAATATATAATACAATAGCTTCTTTTCAGTATGTGTGCGCCTTTAAGTCACCTGTCGACTAATGGCAGCCACATAAATTTCATAGGGTTTTCTTAGACAAGAAATGCTCAGAAGTGGTTTTGCCAGTTTATAGAATCATGAGTTGGAAGAGACCACAAGGGCAGTCCAATCACCTGCCATGCAGAAATACACAATCAAGATGTTCCCAAATGGCCATCCAACCTCTGTATATTCACACAGGTTACCTACTTTACTCAGATGATGGATAATTACTAACGTCCACACTTCTTTTACTAGGGAAAGAAGTGTGGACACTGGTAGATAGTCTACATCAAGCACTACAGTGCTTCTGATGAAAGGACCACCATCCCCCCCCCCAATATGCCAAGGACAGGCACAATATTTATATACACTGGCTACATTTTTACTCTTCTTTCCTGGAAACTCACTGGAGACCAGCAGCCAGTGGCTCATGGACAGGCACTGCTCCAGATCCACTCTTTGAGTAGCACTGATTCTAACACACAGTCCAGGAGGTTGGACAATTCTAAACCAGCACTGTGTTTTCAGGAGGAGTTTAACCCCATCCAGCACAGACTGAATCCCTATAGCTAGATCAGCCTTTTGACTGACCGGGGCACCTCTGTCTTCTCTGGATTAAGCTTTAATTTGTTTGCCCCCATCCAGTCCATTACAACTGCCAGGCACCAGCTTAGCACAGAACAGCTTTCTTCAAATTTGGTGGAAAGGAGTGTTAGAGCTGGGTATCAGCAGTAGACTGCTGACACCGGATCCCTAACTCCAGACCACCTCTCCCATCAGTTTCATGTAAATGTTAAATACCATAGAAGACAACACTGAACCCTGAGGGGCTCCACAGGCCAATGGCTAAGGAGTTGACCAGGAAGCCCCCATAATCACCCTCCAAGACCATCCTCCTAAAAAGAACAGAGCCACTGTAGAACAGCACCTCCAAACCCCATCCTAAAGAAAAGACTCAGAGAGATACCATGTTCAATGGAATCAAAAGCCATTGAGAAGTCCAGTAGAACTAAGAGGGACACACTTCTCCCTCCACTTTCCTGCATAAGTCATCCATCAAGGCAACCAAAGGTGTTCCTGACCGATAACCAGGTCTGAAAGCAGATTGACACAAATCTAGATAATCCATCTCATCCAGGAATCCTTGATGTTGAGAAACCACCACATGCTCCAGAACCTTGCCCAAAAATGGAAGGTTAGAGACTGGCCTAGAGTTGTTTAGTACAGTAGGATCTATGGCCGTTTTTTTCAGAAGAGGTCTTCCCACAGTCTTCTCCGAGTGTATTGAGACCCTGCCTTATTGTAATGAGGCATTCATCACTTCCTTTACCCACACAGCTAGTCTTCCTCTATCATATTTCATAAGCGAGGGGGGGGGGTCAAGGGTCTATTACACATGTGGTTGCTCTTGCTGCTTCAGGATTCCTGTCCACATTTTCAGGCTGCACAAATTGAAAAGTATCCATCAACACTGGACAAGGAGGAGACACAGTTACATCCAAAGGAACAAGATCAACTCTGGCATCTAAGTCATAGCAAATCCAAGTGATATTTATCTGCAAAATAGTGGGGAAATTCTTCGCAGCAAGAATTCTCCTCTAGATTGTAATGGACCACTGACCACTTGAAATAGCTCAGCCAAAAGGTTCTGTGCAGTTGCAATGCTTTTGGTCAGAAAGCCTTTGCTGCTGCCTTTATTTCCCCATTATAGGCCTTCAGCTAGATTTTAGCCAGTTTACGGTGGGACTCAGTCTGAGGTTTTTGCCATTGTTGCTCAAATCTCTGTCTTGTTCATTTCATTGCAGCCAGCTCCTTAGAAAACCAAGGGGCTAGTTTAGCTCCACTCAGTAAGATGGGATACCTAGGAGCAATTGTGTCAACCACCCTGGTCATTTCCCAATTGGAGAGACTAACTAGGGCTTTGACAGGCTCACTTGCCAAGGCAGCAGGAAACTCCCATGAGCTATCAGGAATCCTTTGAGATCCATAACCCTCCTGGGCAGACCATTTTAATGGGTCCGCCACCCTTCCAGAGGTTCTGAGTCCCAGCAAGTCTATACCTGACTGAGAAGTAATCTGTCCACAACAATGGAACAATAGAAAGCTCCTCCATTCCCACATCACCACCCCTTCTGGTAAAGAAAACATGGTCTAGAGTGTGCCCAACAGCATGAATAGAGCCAGATACCACTTGAGACAGATCCATGGTTGTCATGGCAGACATGAAGTCCTGAGCCACTCCCAACGGGGTATCTACAGCATGGATGTTGAAGTCCCCCAGTAACACAAGCCATGGAGACTCCAACACCACTCCTGAGACATTCCTGACTAGCTCAGTGAGAGAGACTGTTGAGTAGCACCGCGAACAGTACACCAACAGAATCCCTAATCTGTTCCAGCTATCCACCTTTAAATAAACACACTCAAACCCTGAAGATTGAGGGACAGGGTAGGGGGATATTATCCTGATCGACCACTGCAACTCCACCTCCTTTCCCCCAGGTCTCATCCACTGCTACACAGGGAATCCTGGTTGGCAAAGCTGGGAGAGATTGACATACATACACCCAGCATTATCCAACCAGGACTCTGTAATACATGCCAAGTCGGCAACAACATTTTCAACCCAGAAACATTGCTGCCTTGGCTATCCAGATTACTTGGAATGAAAGACAGATTGGATCTACCATAGCTTATGTTTCCACATAATAGATGAAGTAGGAATGTTCCACAAAAGCATAAAGCTGAATTAAAGAGATCGTTTTTCATTTGCCGGGGGGGGGGGGCTTCACTACAACATTGCTTATAAGCAACTTGCTGTGCAGGCAAGATATGTATTTGTGGATGCAGGTGATATGAAAGGGCCATGCCAACTGGCAAAATGATGAAGAGATCCACTGATATGTGTTTGTGTAAAAGAGTCGGTGTGCTGCAGTTAATGGAATGCTGAACCTGGACTAGGTTCAGGTGAAAATTTGGTTCAGATCCCCATGGATTTCACCAACTGGCCTTGTCGTAGTGTTCCACATCGGGGCTGAACTAATTTGCTGAGCTGTGTTGGGGACAAAATGAGGAGGGAAATCTCTTGTTCCACCCTGCACTCCTTGGAAAATAAACAGAACTAGTGGGCACGTACAATAAAAATTGTACCTAGAAAAACAGGGGGGGGGGTAGGGTGGGGAATTAACTTCAATCAGATCCAATGACTCCTCTGTTTACTGGGTTCCAAATGCTAAACATTTTAAATACGGTAAGTGCTTTAAATAAAAAGTAGGCACCTTGCACAGCTTGAATGGCAATAGCTAAAGCAGGAGTGGGCAACTGCACAGGAAGCAGGGTCAATCTTTCTACCCTGAATCTATTCAGTGGACCATACTGGCACCAGTTAAGAGGCCAAAATAAACAAAAATCTGAAAATTAAACATTTTTTTTTATTAAAAATGCTGGGGACCTACCAGGGAGGGCCTCAGAAGCCTTACCTAGGGGTCTAAAGGACTGTATGTGGCCTGCAATCCATGCCTACTCCTGGGCTGAAGGACACAAGACACATGAAACCTTACTATGAGAACAGGCTAACTTCCTCCTCTATAGGGAAGTGATCAACTACCGGGATAGTTGATTAGGGGAAATGGATGCTGAAAGATAAATAGTGTCTATGGCATGGCATAGTGGTTTGAGCACTAGACTACAACTCTGGCGACCAGGGTTCAAATCCCCACTTGATCATGGAAATCCACTGGGCGACCTTGGGCAAGTCACATTCTCTCAGTCTCTGAACAAATCTTGCCAAGAAAACCCTGTCACCATAAGTCATCGTAAGTTGTAAACGACCTGAAGGCACACAACCAAAAATGTTTAAATCAGGGCTCTGCCCTCGAGCAACCCTAGCACGTCATGGGCGTGCCACAAAGGGCCCGTCTATACCGGTCCTGAGATCACACAAATTTACACAATGTCTTGAGTATTCAGGACACAGACCAAATTGTTTTTGTTATGTCCCTAAGGAACACAGAATCCCTCAAACACAACCCTGCAAGGTAAGGTAACATACCAAGTGGCACTACATCACGGGGAGGGGGGAGGCAAAAAAACATCCTTGTTATCAAATATGTAACTCAAGTGACCTTCTATCTTGTGTAAGAAAAGAAAAGAAAATGCATCAAACTTACTTGTCTCTTTTTCTTATCTCTTTCTTCTGAAGGGCAAGGTTTTGTTTTGGACATGGCAAAATCTCACTGGAATACTAATGGCAAGGAATCAGTGCTTCGTACACCTCTGAGTGACAACATTTTCCAGCTTTACCAAGTGTTGTGTTGTGCTCTCTCTAACCTCGTCCTCTCACTGTCCTGAGCTTATCTCTTTGACATTCAGCTTTCATTTCATTGGAAAGAAATGTGCACACATTGTTGTTTTTCTCTCACACACATACACACACAGAGCAAGCCTTTAAAACTTTTCCTTTGTCAATAGGAAGTAGGCAGAGCATTCAAGTGAAGCTCATTTTTATTCTCACAGCAACATTGCCAAATGAAAGATTTACCCTAAATTTTGTAGCTATTTTTTCATACATATTTCCTGAGAGAATATTTTTTCATACATAATTGATCTACACTATAATACCCATGAAGATGTAATTCTGTATAAGTGCCTCTGATATTTGTTTTATGCATTGTGGTCACAAGTAATATGTGTGAAATTTTAAACTATAATCCACTATTCATCCCAAAGTTCTGTCTTAAAAGCTAAGAATGCTAAAAATATCAATGTGCCTCGCAAAACAAGACTGCACAGTTTTCATACTGTCTAGTGTTGCAATGCATATTTTCTTTGATGATATTTAGAACAAAAGGTTTATGGGTGCTTCTCTACCTAGAAACATCAGAAACATAATGAGGCATCACACATGTGTAAATTCGTTTCCCTAATGTACAATTATAAATGTACAGTTACAAAGCTGTAGTTAGAAATATCTTGCACATATGTTGGGGGAGCCAGTCCTTTGTGTATTTCCAAACTTTGCAAAATTATCTGTATTAAAGTATGTATATCTTTGAGTATTCCTTTCTAAGAAACCCTTTTGAAATTTATGAGGTCACGATTAATCGACAGATGTGTTGATGACACATGTACATGTACACACAGAGTACCGCATCTCCATTATATTTTTCCATCTTTTTTTGCCCCTGTAGAGGGCAAGGTTGTTAAAATGGGCAAATACTGTTCATTGCAGAGCTTATGATAAATATGATGCAAGCAGACATAAGCAGAGGGCCCTCCACATATATAGGATTCAGAAAATAACTATAGCCCAATTCATATATTAATGAATCTGGATCACCATGAGATCAATTAATATTAAAGTCTGAGAGAGACCAACATTACAGTCACATGGATTGGCCCCAAATCTATGCCATAGAAGTGTCTATCTAAACAAATTCCAACTACAAGTTTTTAATCTGAATCACCTTGAATCTCCTATCCTTTCATACTTCCTATCTTTTCATCATTTGCAGTCTTAGAAAAATGGCTTGTAACAGGTTCACATATTTCATTTCTCCACCAACAAATTTAGTGAGTTTCTGAAACACTAACTTAAAGAGAAATTGAGAACTGAAATTTAAAGGGAGAAAATGTTATCTCGTCTGCAGTTAAATAGCTGTTGTTCTTGTAAATTGCCAGTCCTCCTGTTGTTATTTCAATTAAAATCAATATATTAAACGCAATAAATAGAGCAATTTCAAGTACAAATGTGGGTGGGAGGGAAGACCACATTCAGAAATTATTTCTCCCAAATAAGCTTACATTAATTCATGAAAAGAAGAGGTGAACTCGCCATTCAGTCATATAAATAGTCAAATATTATATTTTTGCTCTATTTAAATATTTGTGTGAAATAGATCCAACATATTAAACCGTTAACTGATTATTCCAATTTTGTTTTTTAAATAACCACTTTCCACTTCATTAGGATTATCTGAAAGGTCAGCCTGCAGTCACTTTCAGCAGGCATTGCAATTCATTAGTCCCTACAAACAGACGTGATAATTGTACTCCTTGGGTGGTTTGCCTGCTTGCAGTGACAGAGAGAGATACCATTATATGACCAACCTAATCCCGTCTAAATCCCTTAAGGCATATGTGTTAACCACAGATGTGATGGTGGTGGGGTTTATTTAAGAGGAAAAAACATTGGCGTAAATATATCTTTAAAATACCTGTGTCATGCTAATAACCACTGGGTTTTCAAAATGGGTATGAAAACTGACAGATCTTTAGACCTTCCTTTGAGAAAATCTCTTAGGATGACAATTTAAGCTGATTTTATGCAAATGTGCCTTGGAAGTCTCCATAGCCTTATGTTCCAACTACATGAGAGAAACAGGAAACCATTATGACACAGTATTTGCAAGGGAAATAGCATTGCTGACACTTCACCTTTTGTCCTTACCATAAAAGATTTCTGTCCTGTCTACTAGCAAAGATGTCAGTTGTTTGTTTACATGAATTCTCTCCTCTAGATTACTGCTTCTTAGCTTACACAAAAGACCACCAACACTGGTACCAGCAGAAAAAGACTGCCAAAATAGCCCCCCACCTCTGCAAAAGAAGAGGTCATCCTTAAAAAAGAAAGCTGAGCAAAAATGCATTAGAAGTACCATCAATAGACTCAAAGTAACAGGAAGAAGAAAAGAGGATCTAATTATTCTCTTTTACACTGATGTGATCCCAGAGAAGTTGGCACAATTACTGTGCACTGGTGCAAAACTTGGACTAATGAAAGAAAAAATAGGGCCCGCCTATCAGTGCAGGAGATCTAAGTCTGCTACTGAACTGCTGCCAATTCAAGCTGCTGTGTTTTTGTTCTGAATCTCCAGATATTTAAGGATTTTTTTAAAAAAAACCTACTTTGGAAGCGTTCACATTCAAAGGCTATTCTTTCAACTTTCACCAGATGATAGGGTACAAGGGTACAAACCAACCCTGCTGTTGCTCTTTTGTGCTTTCAGGGCAATTCCATCTTATGGCAACCCTAAGGTGAACCTATCGCAGGGTTTTTTGGGCTGCAAAGGTATGGCTCGCCCAAGGTCACCTAGTGGTTTTCCGTGACTAAGCGGGGAATCAAATCCTGGTCTTCAGCTTCGTAGTCCAACTCTCAAACCACTACATCATGCTGGCTCTCAGCCAACTCGGTACTATTGTTAAAGGCAGTACTCCGCCATGGGTTGCAGAACAGTTTCTTTTAAGAACCTGCAAAGTATCCAATCGCCAGCAGTGAGATCGTTGGAGGTTGTCCTAAGATGCGTGTGAAATTTAAACAGCATACCTCCAAAGTGACCCAAAACAGCTTATTTTGGACTGTCTGTTTGGGCCCTAACTAATCAAGGTATAAAAAAGACCCATGATTTACACCGGCGGATGTGGCTCCAGAAAACAGCAAATGAGGCTTCTCAGTAATTGCAAAGAGCTATTTCAAGATGTACAGGTTCTGGAAGGATGATAAAACAGGTGTGTGCATGTGCCTTCAAGTTGTTTCTCAACTTATGTTGACACCATAAATTTCATAAGGTTTTCTTTGGCTGCATCTGCACTGCAGAAATAATGTAGTTTGATACCACTTTAACTGCCATGGCTTAATGCTATGGAAAACTGGGATTTGTAGTTTGTTGTGAGACCCTCGCACTCTAACTGAGAAGGCTAAATATCTCACAAAACTACAAATCCCAGAATTCTATAGATTAAGCCATAACAGTTAACGTGGTGTCAAGCTGCATTAGTACTATCACTCAGAGGTAGTTTTGCTCTCTATTTCCTCTGAAATATAGCCTACAGCATCTGGTATGTATCGGCAGTTTCTCACCCAACTACTAACCAGGGCTGACCCTGGTTACCTTCCAAGATCAGACAGGACCTGACGCCTTTATGGTATTTATGCCAATAAAAGAGGTACTGAAGATTTATTTATTCATTTAAATCCCACCCTCTGTCTAGCAGTCTCAGGGCAGTGTAAAATAAAACCAACCTAATTTAAATAGTATTAAATGCCTGTACTGCAAGGTTTTGAGTTCAATCCCAGCCCAGGGCTCAGGGTTGACTCAGCCTGGCATCCTTCCAAGGTTGCTAAAATGAGTAACAAGTTTGTTGGGGGCAATTAGCTTACACATTGTAAACCACTTAAGGAGTGCTTATGTGCACTGAGAAGTGGTATAGAAATGTACTTCTATTGCTATAAAAATAAAAAGATTTTTAAAGGCTAAAAACACGCTAAACAAATCAACAAATTAAAAAATGGCCTCTTCCACACAACTTTTAGCAGGCACAGAAGCCTATTAAGCAACTTAAGCCTTAATCTGAATTTGCTTGATACTTGTTTGTTAAAAGATCCTGTCCATCCTTAGCCTAACAAGATGGACAATCATAATTATGTCATAAACTTCTTTGATTTTTTACCTTGCTTTTAGAGTTATTAGGGTCATCCATGGTACAGAATGCTTTACAGAGCAAACTAGGACAGTAGCCAGGAAATCCATTCAAAGAGCTTATGGAAATTTAGTGCAACTTGAAATCAGTTAAGCATGATGCTACAGTGGTCAAGTTAAGGACAATGCAGAAAAGCTGAATTCTAAAAAGAAATTTGAATTAGAATGAGAGAGCGAAAAAAATAAAAGGAGATGCTATAATGGTGAGCTGCTAAGGAATAAGGGTAAGAGGGAACTAGAGGAAATGAGTGCAAATTCCCACTCTCTGTTTAGAACTAGATCCCCTTTGTGGGGGTCCAGTGTTGCAGCCATTTGTGGCACACAAGGTAAACAAGAGTAGGCTGTTAAAGCAGCTGATATTAACACCTGACTGACCTTATCCCAAAAAACACACAGTAAAAAGGCATTCTGTAGGTATCCTTCTATCCCTACCCCCCTTTTGTTGGTTAGATTCGCCTCATCCTCCTGTTTCAAAAAGCAGTTTGAAAGCAGGGAGGGGTGGGCAAGCTCATAGTTTAGTATGTTGCCTCAAACTGTAGAAAGTCCTCTTTGGCGTCATGAAGGACAGCTTCAAAAGAAAAAGAAAATACTCTTTTGCCAGACTGTTATTCATACTCAGCATTAGTCCAAATTTCACGGAGCTTGTATGGAGATCTCAAGATTTCATGGCGATTCGATTCATCGCTTTTAAAACGTGGCAGGATTACCAGCCATGCAAGGGAAGAATGCAACATCTGGCAGGAATGGTAGCAAAATTAAATGTGAAGAAGGGTCTCAAACGTTGGACTGCAGTCCTTCAAAATTTCAGTCACATTGTGAGAATTAGTATGAAGAGAAGGAAAAACATTCTCCAATCATCGTGTGCACACTGGCTTTGATCTTTTAAGTACTGTGCACCACAACTTTGGAAAATTACTTTTTTAGACTACCAAAATTCTCCAGCCAACTAGGGGATTTGGGGAGTTGTTTGCTTATGTATGGCATTTGTTTATTGCCTCTCAGCTCACCCAGGCCACCAAGGCAATGCAGGTTGGACAAAAAACACTTATAATATTAAATATTGTATATAGCTCTTAAAAAAAAAAATTCAAACCTTCTCAACCTCGCTTTAAAAATAGTGCTAAGACCATACAATTCAAAGTAGACTTAAAAACAGCCAGAGCAGACACTCCTAACTTTAACAACTAACAGTCAGGGAAATAACACAGTCTCCCCTGCTGCCAGAAATCATAAATCACAGCTACATCCCAGTTTTAAATATCAAATCCCTAGATGGATTTTTTTTTTTTGGGGGGGGGGGGGGAGAGACAGCTGAAACATTTTGCTTTGTAGCTCTGTTCTAAATAAATCTTGTAACTTCTTAAATATGCAGACAGAACTGGGAAACGGTTTGAGTCAAAGTAACAATTGTACAAATCTTTTTATCCCGCTATATACCAGATACACAACAGTGAGTTTTTTAAAATAAAAAAAATTACAGTTGGTACTCCATATCCACAGATCCTGCATTCACGGATTCAATCATCTGTAGCTTGAAAACATTCAGCAAAAAAAAAAAAAAAGGGGGGGGGGATCCCAAAAGCAAACCTTGATTTTTCCATTTTATGCAAGGGACACAATTTTACTACATCACTGTATAAAATGGGACTTGAGCATCCATGACTTTTGGTATCCGTGGGAGGAGGTGGTGATCCTGGAACCAAACTCCAGGCCCATGCCAGCATGATGTCGCATGCCCCACTGCACAGCGGGCGGCATCACAATGCTCTCTTGGCGCAGCATATATACGTATAATTCCAAGGGGGGAAATTGTTAAGAAGGTTATTGGAAATCAATATCTGCTTGGATGGGTTATCAGTGGAATACTTATTGGAATATCAGAACCTGCATATTTCCAGGCTAATGGCCAATTTTCTGGTGGAGGCAACAACATTTTGGCTTAAATTTTAGTTGTCTGCCTAATAAAGGTTGACTGACTGACTGACTGACACATGCTGTCTCAAAAGAGCACTGAAAGGCTGTGGTGCCGGTGCCCTTTCTATGGTGCAAAAAAGCCAGATGGGGGTTGCGGACCCAATCCAACTAGGAAAGGGGTGGTGTCCCACTGCTCCTTAGGGGCTATCTGTACAGTCTCTAAGTCATTGGTGAAGAATACTGGGAATTACAGTCCAGCACTCCTAGGAGTGCCTTTTGTACTGGCCTACATCATAGATTAAACTATGCACTATTTGTTTAGGATTGGATATAACATGTAACACTAAGAGTTAAGGCTTTCCGTCTTGTAAACATGCTGGGGGGGGAAAGGTATGGGTCAGCTAATGAGCTCAAGAGTCATTCAAGTTAATGCTGTGACATTATTTATTACTGTTTCCAGAATTCACTAGCCCATATGTAGAAGGAAGCATTCATACTATGGCAGAGGAAGTTTGTCTATCTTTTACTCTAAGTAAATGAGAATAGTGGGTTTAAGCCCTTGAAAATAGGTGTTGATTGCAAATGCTGGCAGCTGGAATTACATTGACAGCAAGACCTGCTCTTGAAAATTTCCCGTTCCAAGCATGCTAAATGAGAAGAATAAATCCACTAAAAACTAACTTCTTTTCTGAAAAGGTTAAGAAGAGGAAATTGCTAAGATGAGCAGTTAGTCATCAGGCTTGCAAAATTCTGACCATTATCTCCATAGAAACAAAAGTGGAAAATGTACATAGGAATGCTTAAAAAGTAGCGCATGGAATTCACTGGAATTTTTAATCTTGTCATAAGACCCTTAAGTAGGTCACTGCGAGCTTAAAGATTTTTGACAGTAAGCAAAGAATGATGGTTAATGCCATGCAAATCACCTTGCTAGCAAAGTTGATATTTTCTCCTCTCAATTTAGACCAAACCTAAGTTTGAGAAGCAAGCCAATGCTCTAGAAAATGGGGGGAATTTTTAATGGGAGCAAAGTAGTAGCAACAAATTCCAGCAGCTTTTAAAACCAGTGTTGAAGGTCACTCCCTAATTTTTGCTGCTGCTTAATAAAAAGTTAGCATGCAAATTAGAAAGTATTTTAAAGACTGTGAATTGTCACATATATACACTTATGGATGGGAGGTATCAGCCCTCTTGGGGGAATCTTATGGGTTTAAGAAATATAAAAACCATTTTAGGACAAAAATATGTCAAGGCAATATCTGCCTTCCAACCAATAGTCAAATGTGGTCTGAGCCTGCTCAGTGGTCTCAGAAAGCGGATTGGTGATTGCGAATGGTGGATGGTTGATGGAAAACCTTGGGAAGGGGAACAAAAAGGAGTTTATGGAGTCCTGAATTGGAGTAAATTCCCCCATGTGCCAAACCTTCTGTTGTCATACACAAGGGAGGAAGGGAAGGGAGGGAGGAAGGAGAACAACTGAAGCAAACAGAAGGAAAAAAAAACCTGATGAGTGGGGAAGGAGGACACAGGCAACTAGTGAATACAAAATACAAATGTCTATCATGGGAGAACAGTAAGCCAGGTGAAGAGAAATGCATACCTTCCAACTGTCCAGATTTGGCAGTCCCTATTAATCCTGTTGTCCCACTTTTCCAGCTGTTTTTAAAATGTCCCAATTTCTTTCTCCTCCTCCCACTTTGTCTCTTTGTCCTCAACTTATTTCAATTGCTGCAGAAGACACATGTCTTTTCCCCCTTCATCTTTCAACTTGAAATACCTCAAGCCTTTCTAACATAAACACTGATGTTTGGTTTGAGTGAAAGGAGAAGGGTGGCTTCCTTCTGTACAAACTAACTAGAAAAGACCTCCTAGTACTACTCTTTTTAACCATAATATCTTTTTCTATCACTCTACTGAAACTGACCAGGGCAAGGTAAAATATTTCCCTAATAAACAATCACCACATAAAAACTAATAAAATCATGAGAATGTTTAAAACAAAAATGATAAAACCAACTCTAAATTTGTACTGAGTTCCTCCAGCAGCCAAAAGCGCTGTCAGTTCTTCAGTAAGCTTACTGAGAAACCATCTATGCTCTTGACAGTCAGGTTTTCATTACTGTTTTAGTTCTGTCTGGGTTACTATTCATATGCTGCATAGCGGTCCTGTAAACAGTTTCTGACACACACAAGAATTCTGTGCAGTGTCCCCTTCCAACCAGTTTCTTCATTTCACAAACAGATAGTGCCTCTCAATGGTTTCACCGCATAAATCATTGTTCTAGCATTATTTTAGCCAGCTTTTTCTATCTCACTGTCCCAGACTCTTGGTTTAGTTGTGCCAAGTAGTGCAAAAATGAAACAGAGCAAACAAATTGCAATGCTGGATTTCTTCTCATGAGAAGTGTCTATCGGGATGTCATGAGCTGCAACTGGCTGCAGTTCCAGGTTTCCACGTGACTTCTTTTGGTACACATTTCTGCTCCATTTGGTATGCCTCCCTGGTACTCCTGCCAGGGATACTATCATTTACTGGGGGTAAATGATACAGCAAGTGGTCTGCAACAGAAGCAGTATCTTCAACTGATGGATTCAAGAATCCCGTCACAGTTAGTGACAGAATTCAGCTGCTATCAACAAATTATACCTACATTATCCCAGATTCCCATGTCTAGATGTCCCATGTCCCCTGGGCTGGGGTGCACTCTACCTCATAGGGTGAGGCAACTGGAAAATGGATTTGCAGGGCTAGATAGGACAAAACCAAAAAAATAAAATAAAAAAGAGAGAGAACTGTGCAGATATGAGCCGTATCTCATCCTAATACCTATGAGAATTATAGGCGAGTTGCTAAATGTGTTGTTTTTCCATTTTATTTTATTACGTTTTAAACATGCTTTTAAAACTTTTTAATATGGGCATTTTAACTGGAACTCTGGCTTCATTCTCTTTTAACTTTTGTATTAATAGTTTTTTTAATTTTAATTTGTTTCACATGGTTGTGAGCCACCTTGAATTCTATGGTAGGAGAAAAGCAGGATATAAATTCAAACAAACAAATAAATAAATGGAGCATTTACTTCCCTGTTCTATCACAGCTACTGCTCTGTTCCCAGCCTTGAAATGCCAAGCAAAAGAAAAACGATCTAGCAGAGCATATTAAAGACATAATATTCCTTTTTATGTCACTACCCAGCTATTAACTTTTGGCCACTACACTTACAAGAATTGTCAAATCAGAAGGTGGAGTCACACACAAGATAAGAGAGAGGTCTGCCCACAAGGAATCTTGATAAATCTAAAATATATTAATACTTTTTATTTAAAATACTGTCCTTTATCTTGGAAAGATCTGTATTCTGATAGTGGGCATAAACAAATCAATGATGCTTTTGTCCCTGGCTGTCTCCATGTTTACATGCCTTTGACCAGGGGTAGGCAACCTTTTTGAGCTGGGGGCCGGGTTACTGTCCCTCAGACAACTGGGGGGCCAAAGCCAAAAAAATAAATAATTAAATAATTAAAAAAATTAAATACATAAATAAACCGGGACAAATGTAGGACAAAAAATTCAAATGGAGGACAGTTTTTTTAAAAAAAAAAATGGAGGACACACAAAAAAATTGCTCATTTTTTTAAAAATGTTAATATAAATGCATATTTCGGAGGCTTCTATAGACAATCGCCCCCCCTTACCCGCTGCTTGCCCCCCCTTGCCCGCCTCCTCCTGATAGGCCAAAGGCCCCACGCTCTCACGCGAGAGGCCAAAGGCTCCGGCGGCAATCGGCGGCAGGACCGGGCGGGGGCCGGTCCCAAAGGCCTTGACGGGCCGCATCCGGCCCGCGGGCCGCAGGTTGCCTACCCCTGCCTTTGACCATAGTGGGGCTTAAGGTCCATTCTCTCCCCAGCCCCAAGTGGGGCTTTGATTAGCATTGCAGGTAACTCTCAACCATCTCAACAAGTTAAACTGGAAGGCTGAGGCCTGTTCCCAAAGATGCATAGCTAGAATAAAACAATGAAGTCACTGTTTATTTGGAAGCTTATTTTGCAAGCCTGAGTATTACAAATCCAATCTATAGTTCCAAATAAAAAGGGTATGCAAGCCAATGGGAAGGAAGGAAGGAGAGGATAAACATGGAATTCTGGGTTATCAGTTCCATCCATCATCACAGTTATATGGTAGTCAATTCTATACCAATCTTGGCAAGCTACCCTTTGTGATCAAAACAACATGAAGCAATAGCTCAGCTCATGTTAGAAAGCTCATGCATACCAGCAGGACAATGTTTCACAGATGAGATTGTGAATACTAATACACTTGTCTCTCCATATTTGCTAGGACTAGGGGCACAAGACCCCCGTGAATATGGAAAATCCACAAATAACAAAAACACAATGTTTTTACCTGAGAGGACAACTCTCTAAGGAATCTCTAGGTTCTCCAGTGCAACTTTGTAGTCAATGTCCAACAGACACTGACCATAGAACTGCACTGGAGGAGCTACAAATGCCTAGTAGAGTACTCTCTCTAGGGATCTCTAGGTCTTTCAATACAACTTTTAAGTTGACCGTAGAGGTGCAATGGAGGACCTAAATATTCCAAGAGAGAACATATTAATCAAATCCATGAATAATCAAAGCCGCAATATCAAAGCCACAAATATGGAGGGATGAATGTACTACAAAGATGGGGAAAAAATGGATAGGATAAAGACCTGTTAGAGGCAATGAGATCGTCCTTCAAGGTTAAATCCATAATGTTCGTTTCTAGGACCAAACCCTGGAGGAATGGAGATACAGGCCCACACATTTGTTTTTTTTAAAAAATCACACCACAGTTCCTGGTACACTGACAGAAGAAAACCTTAAAGGTACAAAATGTGAGATCAAAACAACAACAAAAGAAAGTTTATATTCTCAAAATATGTAAGCATCATCCTTTTCTGAAATTTATAGAGGTGCAGCATGATAATTAGCGCATAATTTCCACCTCCAAATATAGAAATTATGCCCTATTAAATTTAGTGAGTTAAAAGCACTGGATTTTACAGTACAGAAACATTTATTCTCCTATGGATTTTTCTTCTCAAAAGATCACCTTCACAGAATATCAAGTTCTTAACTATTATTCAGTTCTTTTTTAATCAGTTCACACACTTTATGCTTTCAATTCTTTTATCTAAAGAGTATTTAATTTAGTATTTCCAAAGTGTAACCTGGCATCTTTTTTCATGGCGCTTAATTTTAGAAAGCTGCCTCTCTCTCTCTCTCTCCCTCTGCCTTTCTCTCTCTACCTTTGAAAGGCTTCAGGTTTCTCTCTTTACGCTGAAGGGCAGCAAACTTCATTGCTTATCTAGGTCAAGGCTGTCACTTATGAATGATCATAACCAAGGGCAAAATCAAGAGAAAATGAGTTCAGAAAGGAAGCTGTATTTTAAATATGTCTAGAAATGAGAAATACAGAATATAGATCCCATTCGATAAACAGATATAGTCCAAGTTATTGTTTGCTTAGAAGGACTCTTCTTAATACCCACTTCACCTGTGTGCCAATGTTAACCTTAGTCTCCTTTATCCTTTATCAGATGTCTTTAAAAGTAATATTTTCAAATCACAAATGAATTTTTTACCTTCCCACATTAAATTTTTTAAGATGTATCAAGAGTATATTCATTAGGCCAGACTTAGATATGCCATTTTGATTATGACAATTCCCTGATGACCTGACCATCCAGTGCCTTTATCTATCAGAATCCATCCCACCTCTGTCTCTCTCACACACACATGGCATGAGGCTGGACACAGTAACAACAATACAAAAGTATGGCTTTTGTGAGCCTTCCAAACCAGGTATGAAAACCACCATTTTCATGCAACCAGTAGACCTGTGCTGAGATGGTGAGGAGGCAATGAATGGGTGTGGCATGCCCTCAAACATTTCACAGGTGAAAACTAGGACATGTGTGGCCAAGTAACATCAGTGTACAGTCAAGATGGTAAAAGTTATTCATGAAGAAGAACAGACAAATTTGGACAGTCTGCAGAATTTGATTTTGCCTGAGAATACCAGGAAAAGCAAAATTTCACTCCTCCTCTTCTTCTTCCCTTGCTGAGTTAATTGAATATAAACTACTTTACAGTCTGAACTGACTACAGCAAGTGAAATAAGCTGGAAACAAAGAGACAAAGTGGGAGGAGGAGAGAGAAACTGGGACATTTTAAAAGCATCTGGGAAAGTGGGACAACAGAGGATTAATAGGGACTATCCTTTCCAAATCAAAACAGTAGGAGGGGGGTATGGTATGGGGGATAACAATCTACCCATTCCAGAGTATTCACATGCCAGACTGAACTATGTGCATGCTATCTGCCTTCAAGTCATTGTCAAATTATGGCAACCTTAAAGGGAATCTATCATATAGGGCTTTCTTGGCAAGATTTGTTCATAGGAGGTTTACCATTGCCTTCCCCTGAGGCTGAGAGCATGTGACTTGCTCAAGGTCACCCAGTGGGTTTCATGAACGAGTGGGAATCAAACCCTGGTCTCCAGAGTTGTAGCCCAACACTCAAACCACTACGCCGTGCTGTCTCTTAGAATGAACTAAACTACGCTGTATCCTAGAGATTTAATTGGAACATTACTCCATAGAGGCTGCCCAAAATTACATCTATGAGCTGGTGTAAAATTTGGTGGATATTTGCCATGTACTATTACCTCACAGCTACTGAAAATAACAGGCTGTCAAAATACGATGCCAATAGGATTACAGTAAAGTAACTGTTGGTGGCATCCTCCTAAAAACTGTTCTTAATCCTTTAGCCAACTGTCTAAGAAGGCCAGTGAGTCAATTCCATCAAGAAATGGGATGACAACTTGGATGACATCTTTCCTCACAGCAATGTTCTGTTAAGAAGCACCATATCCTCACCTAGAGTCTTACTATTTGCAAGGCTCTGAATAAGCTTTCCAAATTCATCATCTGAAACAAGAGGCCACGATAGCAGATTCTTACTATTGTAGAGTATCAGTGGACCCTATTACTAGGCTAACACAAGAATACAAGGTAAATATGGAATAAAAAAATGCTATTCCCACTTGCATGGTTCATGGTTGTCATCCATGACACCCTATGACACGACAGTCATTTTTTTCTCTGTTACCACAGGATTTAATTCCATCCAGTTTGAATGAGAACAATGAACAGCAGGACAACTCATTCTGTGTGAAGTTGAAGGGTTTCATGGCCGGCATCCATAGTTTTTTGTGGGTTTTTTGGGCTATGTGGCCATGTTCTAGAAGAGTTTATTCTCTGAAGATGCCAGCCACAGATGCTAGCGAAACGTCAGGAATAAACTCTTCTAGAACATGGCCGCATAGCCTGAAAAACCCACAAAAAACAACTCATTCTGTCTTCCATGAAACTAAACATCATCACTTGTAGCTTTCTATTTCCTCAAAGGAAATGGGGGCATCCTCATGAGTCTGCTTCTCCCACATCATACGGCTGAGACAAGTAAACACCACTCATATGAACAGTGTTGTTGTGCTAATCGCCCACTGAGGTCTCACAACTTACAACTCAGATACGGCAACTAAGTCAAAAGCAACAGAAAGCAACCACTTTGACATGATAATAACTGTGGGGTGTTATGGATCAACACAATAGAGAAGCAGCCACATCTATACACATCTGGCTGATGAAACAAAGCAGCTGTCACACCCATGAAACTAACACAGGGCTTCATTTAAAAAACAACAACAAGACGATAAGAGCTTGAAAGCAATTCTCAAAGAGCTATTCCTGCCAGTCTTTTTCAGTATAAAAAGAAGGGAAGGAAAAGGAAGAGAAAGAGTTTTGCAGCGCCCATAAAGCAGATCTATTTTAACTGAGCTTCTGCAGATTACCATCCACTCCCCTCCGATCTGTTGATAGAGCCTTGCTTGGAAGGTAATTAGAATCCATTTCTCATACCCAACATGCGAAGCAATTAACCGTACCCTCCTTGTGCACTTTAAATCTTACCAAGAGGGGGAAATTAAAAAGAAACCTTATGCTGGGATGTAGGGCAGTATTCTAGGTCAGTGTGCCAAGAGGAGCAGAGGAACGTTATAGTCTGGACAACAGTGGTACTGTAATCTCACTGTTTGCCAGTGGGTGTTGCTATGGTGACAGAGCTCATTAAGGGGGTGAGATAGGAAAGCCGTGTCCTTTTCAACAAGTGGATCAGCGCAGGGATGGAACAATGCAAGCCATCCATTTCGGATTCATCCTTACCAACCATGGGACTCCTAGATTCTATCCCTGACTTGAAAGGAACTAAAAAAAAGGCACGCATCTTCGTCACATCCAGCATTTTCCCTTGCCACAATAGTTGCCGCTTGGTTAAGATTTCAGGCGTTCATCTCATATTTAGATTCTCCTGTGTCAAATAGCAGGAATGCCCAGTGATCCATGCAGACTGTTTAAGCTCAGCGACCTGCACTTCTCGCCCAATCTCAAGGAATTTTTGTTCCGCCCTAGCCTTCCCCATCAGGCTGTTCATGTGTTGTTTTGGGGTTTTATACTTGGAGATGTCTCATCTACAGGGTCTCCATGGGTCGCAGTTGACTTGAGGGCAGTTAAGAACAACAAACCACCACTAAGTCAAAGGCTTTCATGGCCAGCATCCATTTTTTTTTGTGGTTTGGGGGGGGGGGGCTAAAAGAGTTTGTTTCTGATGCTTCAACAGAAAAGAAGCCCTTAAAGTTATTATTATTATTATTATTATTAACCTTTATTTATGAAGCGCTGTAAATTTACACAGCGCTGTACATGCAATCTTTTTAGTTAGACGGTTCCCTGCCCTCAGGCTTACAATCTAAAAAAGACATGATACAGAAGGAGAAGGGAGTGGTGACGAGAAAGGGTAAGAGGTCCAGCAGTTCCTCTCAACCTCCGAGGCCTGGACCAAGGCAGATGGACTGGAGGGAGGGCAAGGCTTCATAATGGATGGTTAATCATTATCCAGGGAAAATACATAATCACAAGTAGGATAATACATATACAGTACATAGGAATACAGGAAATGGATCGATAAACAGCCAACAACAGAACATCAGATAGTAAGCGACAATTATGCGATGCCTGGGAAGGCTTCTCTGAATAGGATGGTTTTCAGCTCCGTTTTGAAGCTGGTTAAAGAAGTGATGGCTCTTGCTTGTGGAGGAAGAAGGTTCCAGGAGTGAGGGGCAGCAAGTGAAAAGGGGCGAATCCGGGATGGGGCAGAGGAAATCCTGGGCTGAGACAGGAACCCTTGACTACCAGAACGGAGGGCCCTGGTGGGAAGGTGAGGAGAAAGAAGGTCTGATAAGTAAGGAGGGGCCAGTCCATGGAGGGCTTTGAATGTCGACAGCAGGAGCTTATACTGAATGCGGAAAGGGAGAGGGAGCCAGTGAAGGGATGCCAACACAGGAGAGATGTGGTCAGAGCGGTGGGTGGAAGTGATAATGCGTGCAGCTGAATGCTGGACAGAGATTAAAGGACGGAGGTGAGAAAAAGGAAGCCCAGCCAGGAGGACATTACAGTAATCCAGTCGTGAGATCACTAGGGCATGGACCAGGATCTTGGCAGTAGAGGCAGTGAGATAAGGTCGGATTTTGGCAATATTGTACAAAAGGAATCTACAAGCCTTGGCAGTGGTCTGGATCTGAGGGATACACGACAGAGAAGAGTCAAAGATAAAGCCAAGACTGCGGGCTTGCTGGACTGGTTGAATGGAAATGTTGTCCACAGAGACAGAAAAGGAGTGTTGAAGGTTGGGCTTAGGAGGAAAGACAAGAAGCTCCGTCTTGGACATGTTGAGCTTCAAACGCCGATGGCGCATCCACTGTGAGACAGCTGTAAGGCAAGATGAGACTTGCTGTTCAAGCCTTGGAGAAAGGTCAGGGGCAGAAAGATACAGCTGGGTGTCATCGGCATACAGATGGTAGGAAAAGCCAAAAGAGCTAATGAGTTTTCCTAAGGACAGTGTGTAGAGAGAAAACAGAAGGGGACCCAGAACAGAGCCCTGGGGAACTCCAACAGATAAGGGAACAGGAGAAGAAGTCTGACCCCCTGCAACTACTGCAAAAGATCTGCCAGACAAGTAAGATCTAAACCAGTCGAGAACAGAGTCTGAGAACCCAAGGTCAGAGAGTATGTCAACTAGAAGACAGTGATCAACAGTGTCAAAGGCTGCAGACAGATCGAGAAGAATGAGAACAGAGTAAAGGCCATTAGCCTTGGCCTGTAAAAGGTCATTCGAGATCTTAGTGAGAGCTGTCTCTGTAGAATGCCTTGGGCGGAAGCCAGACTGAAAGGGATCAAGGATGGAATTGGCTTCAAGAAACTCAAGACAGCGCGAATAGACAACCCGTTCCAAAACTTTAGAAAGAAAGGGGAGAAGAGAAATCGGACGATAGCTAGACAGAGAGGAGGGGTCAAGAGAAGGTTTTTTCAGAATTGGGGAAATGAGAGCATGTTTGAAGTCCGAGGGGAAGGAGCCTGTAGAGAGAGAGAGATTGAAGATATGGAGGAGCGAGGGCAGAAAGGAGGGAGCTATAGAGATTAGAAGACGAGTAGGAATAGGATCAAGAGGACAGGTAGCAGGTTTGGAAGAGTTCAGAAGTGTAGAGAGTTCATCCAAAGAGGCAGGAGGAAAGACAGAAAATTTGTTAGGGGAAGGCGAAAGAAGATTAAGAGCAGTAGAAGAATCAGGAGGGACTATCTCAGAGCGAAGAGTGGTAATCTTAGAGATGAAATAGTTAGCAAAGTCATTAGGAGAGAAAGATGAAGAGACAGGAGGAGAGGGAGGTTTAAGCAAAGTGTTGAAGGTGGAGAACAAACGCTGCGGGCGCCTCTCATTGGAAGAGATCAGTGATTTGTAATAATTCTGTTTTGCCATAGAGAGGGCGCGCGAGAAGGAAGAAAGAACAAATTTGAAATGGATAAAATCAGCCCACTTTTTGGACTTTCTCCAAAGACGTTCGGCCGCTCTAGAGCAGGACCGGAGAAACTTAATGTTGGGGGTAAGCCAGGGCTGAGGCCTAGTCTTAGAGGAAGAAGTGCGTACAGAGACAGGGGCAAAATGGTCGAGAGTTGAGGAAAGAGTGGAGTTAAATAAAGACATAGCTGAATCAGCAGAATCCCCGAGATTTAGGGAAGAGAGAGATGAATCCAGGGTCAGACCAAGATGGTTAGAGTCAACAGATTGACAAAAAAACTAAAATCAAGACCCAGCAAATGTAAATAAAAACCACCCAGGGTCAGGGGTTTTCCCAGCAAACAAAGGATCTCTGAAGATGCCAGCCACAGATGCTGACGAAACCTCAGAAAGAAACTCTGCTAGAACATGGCCACATAGCCCTAAATCCCACAAAAAACTAAGGATCTCTGATTAAACAGACACAAATTCTCTGTGCATATCCTCCCATGCCCTTGCCATTCAACAACAGAACAATACACAGGAAATCACTCCTCCCAGCCCAGGATCACACAATACACACACACACACACACACACCACTCTCTTCCATGCCAGCATTGTCTGAAGATGGCACCCACAGATGATGGCAAAACGTCAGAAACAAATTCTTCTAGAACATGGCCACATAGCCCAAAAAACCCACAAAAGCTAACAAACCACTACTTTTGTCATCATACATTTTTACCATTTTGCCATCATGCCTCCTACTGGGTATGGGCTTGGTTTGAGATTTTTCCAAGAGCTGCTGCCTAAGTGTCTTGTTTCCTCATCTCTCCCTCATTCTTTTTCTTTCCTGCCAACTCTTCTCTCAAATGTTGGATTTTTTTAAATTTATTTTTTACAAAGGAAGGAGGGTTTAGCAACCTCCTGTTCCCACCTTTTAAGACAATCAGTTTGTGAAATAGTGTAGTTAAAAGATGGGACTGTCCCTGGTTATTATATGCTTCACATTCTCTCACCCTCCCCTTGTACACAAAACCCAGTTTTCCTGACAGACAGCTCTAGCCAAGAGATCTGCACAGAAAAGGTCAAAATACACAGGGGTCTTGATGAGGGCAGTGCTGCATTAGCTGGTTTTACACTGCTAAGTAGGAGGCAGTGGGTATGGAGCTTTTCCACCGTAGAAAGTCTGCCTTCATCCCTGCTAAAAGTAGAGTGAGCAGAACAGATGGGCTGCCTCCTTCTTTAGGTTTCCAAGCTGCACAATGCTGCCTGTGGACCCTTCTAAGAATGAGAGTAACCCAATAACTAGTGCAATCCAATGGCACTATTTGGGGCATCAGGGAACAACTTGCACCATGTTTTCATGCTAAGTTCCCAGAATAATGTTCAATTGTAAATGCAGTCAGTCCTCCATATCCACAGATTCTTTATCCATGGATTCAACCATCTACAACATATATTCCCAAAAACAGACCTTGATTTTCCCATTTCATATAAGGGACACAATTTTAACATGCCACGACAAATAATGGGACTTGAGCATCCATGGATTTTGGTATGCACAGGGGGCCCTAGAATCAAACCACAGTAGATACCAAGGGCCCAGAACTCTTTGCCATGGCAGGACTGACAGACACAGAGTTGCGCCATTTTAAAACTACTTTTAAGTTGCCCTCCCCTTTTAAACAGTTTCTTCAGCAATTAGATATTACAGCTTATATTAACGTTTAATCATTTTCCCAACTTTAATTTGTTTTAGTTGTGTTTTTATTGTAACTCAACTTGTAAGAAATTATAACTGCAAGACAACTATCAATCAGTAAACTAGCCAGAGCTCCCAAAGCTTTAGAAATCCTCCCCTTCCACAAACCAGCTTAATGTTTTGAACCAACCAGACATGTCCTCTTAACTTCTTATACCAAAATCAGAGTAAGCCCAAAATGAAAACAATGGCTTCTGATCTTCAGATGACAAAGAAGTGAGGTAGAAACGTACAAAAGGCTTCCTGCAGGCTGTTCCTATAATAACAAATCATGGGTCATTGTGAGGTCCAAGTGTGATATGGAATGGTTGACCTTCTTACTGTTTGAGTGTTATAGGTCCAAAACACACTGCAGAAATAATCCAGTTTGAGACTGCTTTAACTGCCTTGGGAATCCTGGGAATTGTAGTTTATAGTGGCACCAGAGTTCTCTGACAGAGAAAACTAAATGTCTCACAAAACTATAGTTCCCAGAATTCCCTAGCATTGGGCAAGGGCAGTTAAAGCAGTCTCAAACTGGATTATTTCTGCAGTGTGCTTTGGACCTTAGTGTCCTATACATACATGTTCTATATGCAGAAACTTAGATGCAGAAACCTATAGCACTAGAATATGAATCTTAAGGGCTGGCTATTTCTGCTACACTTGTAGGCAATACACTTTGGGAGTTGCAAATCTGCAGTTCTACTCTCTCATAACCTGTGGCCAGTCCCTACACCCCACAATCTCTGCCAACTTTCAGGAACCATTCTGACTTGAAAAGCTGTGTTTACTGAGATTTGCTGCGTTTAGTAGATTAATCTATTAGGCTTATGGATTGATTCTTAATTAAGACAATCACTTACTCTTGTTAAATTAGACAAAAAAAGACCCCTTAGTAGGACCATTTCCTCTTCTTCAATACACTAAAGTACTTGCTCCATCTTAAAGAAACCTTCCATTTTGAAGCCAAGCCCTCCCTCCAGTCCATCTGCCTTGGTCCAGGCCTCGGAGGTAGAGAGGAACTGCTGGACCTCTTACCTTTTCCCGCCACCACTCCCTTCTCCTTCTGTGTCATGTCTTTTTAGATTGTAAGCCCGAGGGCAGGGAACCATCTAACTAAAAAGATTGCATGTACAGCGCTGTGTAAATTTACAGCGCTTCATAAATAAAGGTTAATGAATGGTGTATGCAGATTTAGGACCCATTCACGTGTATGTTTTTTGTACTGAGGAGATCTGAATTCCTTGGCGATGCAATATAGAATCAAAGTTCCCACTACATTTACTGCAATCAAATCTCTACATGGCATTTCGACCCTATTGCCATTCACACTGCCAGCATATCGATTTACAATGGAGCCTCCATTCTGAAGGCATTCAATCATTTTTGGGGCGGGGTGGGTGGGTTAAATTGTCAGTCAACTGATGCACATCTTCATCATTCCACTTCCGTTTTCACAGTTGATGATACTGATGCTTCTGTTGTCACGGAGCATAAATAAGTGCATAAATGTATAAATAAAGTGTATAAATATATAAATATGCCTTCCAATGCTAAGCAGGGGGAAATGGAGGTGGTGGATGAAATACTGATCAGATTTATGGAGTCACTGTCTTCACTGGCAAGACAAGGTGGGATGTGTATGTTTCGCCCCTCTACATGTAACCTCTCCCTTCCTATTTTGGTAGGTTCAGAATGCCCCAAATCAACAGCGCATTCTCAATTGTGGTGATCCGCAACTTTTCAAAAGACACAGAAAAAAACTGGTATTGAATATATCAGGGTAAGTGGGTTTTGAGGGAGACCCTTCACCCCAAACTGCACTGAGTATACTAGGTGTGAGTATGAATGCCACTGAAAAAAATCCAGTTTCTACATTGGGTTATTTCGTAGTGTAAATGGCCCCTTAACCAAACTAGCTAAAGTCCTAAGAGTAAATCACTGAAGTTTACTTTAAATTGGGTCACACCAGTAGTTTGCTTTGGGCAGATAAATAACAATGGGTGTGTTTAAGGAACGCCTTGAAATGAAAGAGTACGGGGACAGGGGAAAAATATGAGACAGCAGGATTCCAAACAAATTTAAGAAGGGGAAAAATTAGTTGTCTAGTCCCTTGCAGATCACAGAAACATTGCACAAACTTATAAATACCAGCATCTTTGGAAAAGTTAACTACAGGGTGTCTCAACTTCTAACTGCATTTCCAAACAAAAAATAAAACAAATGCCCACACCCTGAAATGTTACTCATAATTAGGCAAACATTCAAATATACACAGCCTTTTAAAAAAGAAAACAAGGTAAACTCAAACCCTGCCGACATACTGGTGTAATAATACCACTTTATTACATTATCCATTTGGTTCATTGACCAAACTACATCCAGTTAACAAAGGGATAATTTAACCACTTAGGTTAGCTTAGGGCCCTTTGCCCACAAAGCTCCATGGAAGTTAAAGAGGTCCAAAGCACACCTTTACTGGGGGGAGACCAGAGGCTGGAGCTAGAAGGGATCTAGACACCCAGCTTTCTAGCAAAGGAAAACTCAGTAACATTTATTCCATGTAGCAATAAGGGGATGTTTAGTTATGGGCATCAGGAATCTTTCTTACATTCTCTAGCTAGTTGTTGGTTTAAAATTAACTCAAATGTAACTTGTTTTGTAACTTAAAAACTTAACATAGAGAGAGGCTCCAAGCTGTATGATGCGGTGCAACCTTATTTATTTATTTATTTATTTAGAGAGAGTTCTTTGTATACTTCCTGTTAAATCGCATTGGATGCAATATCTTAGGATGGAGAATAGTCTAGATAACTGGAAAGAATTATTCACCGAGTCACAAAACAAACAAGACATTTAATTTAAAATTAAGGACAGTTAATAGGGAACCTTCGACCTTCTGGATATTTTGGACCACAAATTTCATAATCCCTTGTCAATGGACCCTCCTGGTCCTTCTGGGAACTAAAGTCCAAACCACCTTGAGGGATAATACTTTCTTACTCCTAACCTAAAACAATGTATATAAAGAAGGCAGGAACACGAAAATGTAAAGTAGACATTCAGAAAAATCCTTAGATTTCTAATTGTTAAGGCTATGATTCATATTTCAGTGGTTTACATTTTTTTAAAATCTCATTCTGGCATCTGGGAGTTAGCCAAAGTAAAGGGAAATATGAGTTGTTTGTGTTTTAATAGAGAAGAGTTATATTTATTATAGAGGATGTTAACTCACTTTTTGGGTGGGAATGAATTACAACCTCTCTCCCATGAAACACCACCACTGTCTTTGCTTCTTAGCACAAGTTAATTCAAGCTCTGAAATGCTCAGGGAATAAACAATGAATCTTAGCTTACAGCGGCATTTATGGCCAATAAAATCCCACAAAGCTGTTTAAAACCTTTCCCATGTTTCCCCCTTGTAACCTAAGGCTATAATCTTTGTTCACAGAAAATCCATTTCAAGTACCTAGTGTTAAGTTACAGTCAGTATCATATAGTTCTCATAACATCTGTCAGTTAGATCCCAAACAAAACATAAAAGACCAAAGCAAGCCACATAGTCATTTCCCAAAAAGAATTGCTAAAAAAAATAATAACAAGAGGATAGTTTTCATGGTTTTTTTTACATAAATCAAAAGTACAGATGAAAATTTGAAAATGATTATGGCGAGTTACACACCGCCATTCAGTACGTAATGAATACGTACTAGGGTTAGGAAGGGGCGGTGCTTCCACACACCCCTAACCCTAGTACGTATTCTGTACGTACAATATGGCGGCGGCCGTTCCACATAGCCACCGCCATATTTACGTATTTACGAACCTGCCTTAGAATTCCCAGCTAAAGAGCTCTACTACGTGGTCAAGCTACAAATTGCAGGATTCCAAAGAACTTACAACAAAAATGGAATCATAATGCTGTAATGGCTCTATTTGTAGATCAACTTTCCCAGAAAAGCACATCAAGTACCTATGGTGTATCATTTTCAGCACCAGGTGAAAATTGTTCTTTCAGGCTTTTAAAAGGTTTTAAAGGTTTAGAAACCTTTGTCCTGCCTGGAGAGTCTTAACAGCAATGTCAGCTGCTCAATGTGTAAATGCTGTATAAAAATGTCTGCAAGAAGTCAACAAATAAATTTATCATACCAGCTGGACAATGCCAGCAAGCTACAACACAGGACCCTACTGAAAATAGGCACATTGGTATCAGATGTTCACCCGGCTGAAATGGGGCCAGCTGAACTGATCATGCCGAGCCAAAAGCAATAGCAATCTTCCTTCAAGCAGAGTGCCAACAACCTCCACACACAGAAAGCTGTTTCAAGTTCACATTTCTGATTTATTTGTATATTTATTTTTGCAGACCTTCACATTTTAGCTCAAGAAATCCAAGAGGATGGTAAGAGGAAGCATGTACCCAGCATGCTTCCTCAAGTCATGAGAAATGATTCACAACTTCCTTAAACAGCAAAGAGCACAAAGACATGAGAAACGAAACCTCTTGCCTCACTCTGCATTGCTGAACTGGACCTCAGCAGATATTTATATCTATATTTAGCTCATAATTAGGCAAATAAATGTAACTGGTTCTTCTAACATGTTTTCCCACCACCATCCTTTACCACCATTCTGTTTTACTGATGGTTTTAAAAATTATATTTAGGTTTGCTTGTTTGCTTGCTTGGTTGGTTGCTTTAGGGGCACTTAGAATTCTCTAAGCTGTAGTGTCCATTGGCAGATAAAGTGGAATCATAGTACTATAATGGTGTAATGTGAAAGGGCCCCCAGTGCCCTGAGTGTCTTGCTAAAAGGATAAGAAATAGGCATAAACCTGAAATATATAGAATGAAATCAACTGAAAGAAATTTATGCAAGGAACACTTTATCCGCACTGACTCAAAAAGTGTCTCTGGAGAATTTTGGAACCACTTGAACAATGTGAGATAGGGCAGGGCAGGGAGGGAACAACAATATGTCCCTTATTAATCCTCCTTAAAGTTAAGCTTATCTTAGAATCAAAGCAAGATTTAAGACACTTCTCCCTCCATTATTCCAGAAAAATCTTTTATCATACTAGAAAGGGCAATCTCTGAGCGAAAAAAGGAGGCCTTTCCTACCATAAACTTCATTAACAATAAAATCAGAATGGACAGATTGAAATCAGTGATTTAAATCACCAACTGAAATAACAATTATTTAAAATATTCATTAAACAACATTAAAATACTGTAGTGGTATAACACTGAGTTAATCAGAAGCATAAAAATGATACATCTTTAGACATTTTTTGAACAGTAGTGCAAATCTGATCAATAGAGTATGTTAATGTACAACTCCACAGGAAATGTTGCTTGCAATTTATGTTGATAGCTTTAAGAGATATAGGTTAAGTAACTTAAGATAAGATTCTATAAATTTAGGAAATAGTAGTGCACAATAGAGCGATGGTGTAATAGGGTTTGAGCATTGGACTGTGACTCTGGAGATCAGGAGTCAATTCCCTGCTTGGCCATTCCCTGCTTGGCCAGCTGGGTGACATTAGGAAAATCACACACTCTCACCCCCAGAAAAAACTCATTGTAGGTTTACCTTGGAGTCCCCATAAGTTGGAAACAAACAACAAGTGCGTGATAGGCCTAAATACTCTAGTTAGTACTTGGATGGTAGACCGCCAACAAATATCAAATACATTTCAGAGGAAGGAACTGGCAAACTCTGATATCCCTTGCCAAAGAAAACCCTATGAAATTCATGTGGTCACAATAAGTCAAGAGGTGACTTGAAGGCACACACATACACACACAAAGTGCGTGATAAAATTATCATTCAGTGGGCCAAACTATGGATGTCTCATCAATACATGCGGAATAGTAACAATACTTAGACCTAAACAGTTATTCTCACCCTTAGGTGGGTTGGATTTTAGGTCCTTGAGGAGACCTAGTTTAGCACAATATGAGTTTGTGGAGCCCTGGATTCAGATTTAAGATTAACCATCAATTCACTAATATTTGCCAGTGGAATGCCATGCAAGGATTTGGCACTAAGACACTAAAATAAATACCTTAGCAGGAAAAAAAAAGTTTTGAATAAAACATCACAAATGTCACACTTTTAGCATTCCACTGGGTTACAAAATGTGAATTACATGCAACATTAAAAACAATGTTAAAAGTTCTCTTTGGCAATATGTACATATGAGGGGAAATATTTGCATGACTAGAAAAACATGAATTGAAATTTCAATTATCAAAATGGCTTAACAGCTACCGCCTTTACTCTCACACTAGAAATGGCAAGAGCAGGCATCCCAAGTAATGGCCTCAAGCCCACAACATTCATTCAAGTTTTATGCATATATCCAATTTTTATTGTGTCAATAAAACTATGCAAAATAGCTGGTGCCTGCCAGCTCTTACTACATTTTCATATTCTTTTGTGAATAAGTTACCCAACCAAGTCTCCTTTCAACACAAAGAGAGACAGAAACTGACTGGGTGCATGGTATCCAAATTAATCCTATTTAGACATTGCCACTAAGGACAGACAGAGGACTCCCTGCACATTATACAAGCAGGTATGAATTATAGCAACACTCACTTGAAATTATTTACACACTCTATGTTCAGTAATATTCTTTTATTTATAAAAGTTCAGGTAAATGTTAAGACCATTGAACGACATGGCTCTAGGGCATGTGTGTAGGTTGTTGTGTACCTTCAAGTCGTTCCCAACTTATAGCAACCCTAAAGAGACCCTATCATGGGGTTTTCTTGGTGATATTTCTTCAGACGAGATTTACCACTGTCTTCCCCTGAGGCTGAGAGCATGTGATTTGCCCAAGATCACCCAGTGGGTTTCATGGCCAGGGAATCGAACTGGTCTCCAGAGTCACAGTCCAATGCTTAAAGCACTACATTTCACCGGCTCTCTATGCATGTATTTGCCAAAAAGAGCAAATACATCATCAAAGAACAAATGAAGATGTATGTGTACAATATTGGATTATTACTGTTGTTGTTGCTACTACTGGTACAGTCAGCCCTCCTTATCCACGGATTTTTTATCCATGGATTCAAGCATCCATGGCTTGAAAATACTTTAAAAATATACAAATTCCAATAGACAAACATTTTGCCCTTTTATAAAATGGACACCGCTTTACTAAGCCATTACATTTAATGAGGCTTGAGCATTCATGGATTTTGGTATCCAAGGGGGCTTCTGGAACCAAATCCCAGTGGCTAACAAGGGCTCACTGTACATTCTTTCAATGCTGGGATTCAAGAGGGCTTACAAAATATTTAAACCAGAGATCATTTAAAACATACCAAAACATCAGCAAAAATATTTAAATATTGTTTTTAAAAAGCAACTGAATAACAACCATTTAAAATTTCATTGAAAGGCAGGATGTAAAAAACAATAATGTAAATATGCATTCTGGGTTATAATTAATGTAAACCCGAAAAGCTATAGTGGGAAGACTATGACAAGATACAATAGGTACCTTTTTACTCTGCTGGCCAGATGCATACCCTCCAACATTTTACAGAAGGAAACCGGATTATATGAGCAACACCAGAGCATGGCCAAGATGGCAAATGTTATTAATGTGAAATAAAATGCAAACTAAGAGCAGCAGTTTGCTTTTGACTGAGCCTACTGGGAAAGGCAACTACCCTTGAACTTTGAATTCAGTTTGTACCAGTGGATGTAAGGAAAGAATGAAGGGGAAAGGAAAATGTTGGATAGTGGGAAATTTAGAACTGTCACTGCCAAATGGGAACAAGTTGGCGAGCATACATGTGGTAATGATGGTTGATAGCTTCAAGGTTCTGTCTTGCCCTTTTTATTTTACCTGCAAAAAAGCTGTCCAAACCGAGGATTATGTTCAGTACAAAAAACTATTTCCTGACCTGGCACCTTACTTTGAACTCAGACTAAAAGAAGCTTTACATGGTTTTTGATACAATCCTTTCTTAAATCTTCCTGGAGATCACTGATGATCTGTCATCCAAGTAGAAACAAAGACTATCTCCACTTGGCTTTCAAATCAGATAGGAATGGTTATATCAGGCTGGCACAATCAGCCTTCTGTATCCACAGATGTTTTATCCACGGATTCAAGAATCAAGTGTTGAAAATATTTTAAAAATATATGAATTCCAAAAAGCAAACCTTGATTTTGCTATTTTATATAAGGGACACCATATAAAAACCTACGTCATTGTATATAATGGGACTTGAGTGTTCATGGATTTTGGTATCCATGAGGAATGCTGGAACCAAACTCCAGCAAATACCAAGCACCCACTGTATAAGGTACATGCATGGAGATTCTATAGAAGCAGGAATATCCTTGAGAATGCTGACCCAGCTCACGTAGACCTCTTAAACAGGTGACATCAGCACTTTCAATTACATCTTGAAACTAAATGGGAAACAGTGAAACTCATGCAAACTAGAGATAACTGCTTTGTGGTCAGCGGGCCTGTCACATTCTGAGTCAAAGCAGCCTGATACTCTTTCAATGTGCTGGACTACAGCTCTCATTACTGATAGTCAACATGGTCCCTAGGCTGGCAGAGACTGCTTTGACAAGCTGTGTTCTTTTGAATCTCTCTGCACTTTAAAAAATCACCATGGCTATAACCAAAGAGGCAGACAGAATGGAAAACACAGACATGGAGCCTGCCTATAAAGATCAAGCCACATAAAAAGCAGAAACCTTACACAAATATAATACATGGGAAAAGCTGTGAATCATGTTGGTCTGGTGACAATCTGGATCTAAGGAGAAAGACTACCCTTCTCCCACATACTCCCAAAGAAACAGATGTACATTTATGTTTACCCTTCTGAAGTTCACCAAGAAGTTCCTAGCACATGTCTAAATCTCATGACCCTCAACAAAGATCTCCAAACAACAACAGCAGTAACAACAACAAAGCAAGCTTTTTGTGCTGGTCCTTATTATGTGCTGGTCCTGATTATGTTCTCACTGCACAAAAGCTAATTCCTCCATCATGGGGATAACAACATGTTCCGGAAGGGATACACCAAGCTTGGAGAGTTTTCCAAAGTCAAGCAGCAGAAGTAATAAATGCAGCAGCAAAGATGACATTTTGTAGGAGAAAAAACACACTGACTTCAGGATAAGGGCATGCATACAATTGTCCCCATTAGTCCTCCTTTCCTCCTAGGTGCCCAAGTAACCACTCTATGGGATGGGTTGGCAGTGCTATGTCCAGCAGTTGCTTTGAAGCAAGAGTATTAAGCCCGAAAACCCTACAAAAAACTAAGTATTAAGACAAATTGCAGGTTCAAATGGGTTAGACTTGAGTAGATGTAATGCAAGAGCCAGTGGGGTGTAGTGGTTTGAGCACTGGACTATGACTGGAGATCAAGGTTCAATTCCCTGCTCAGCCATGGAAACCCACTGGATCTCCTTAGACAAGTAACGCATTCTCAGCCTCCCAAAACTCCATGATACATTTGCCTGAGGGTCACCATTAGTTAGAAATTACTTGAAGGCACACAACAAGGTGGAATGCAAGTTTCATACTACTCCTAGGAATGCTGGGCAAATGGTAGATTCCTTGATTTTTGTAAATGTAAAAATCCAGCTGTTACATGGCTAGTTTCTCCAACTATAGGCAAAACCATTGCCTTTTCTGAGGACAAGAGTGAAGAGAACAAGAGTAAAGAGAAACACAGTAGTTTTGAAAATAATAATAACGGTGCAAGAAATAAATTTCGAGTTCCATGCTAGATTAAAAAAGAAGTCAACAGAAAAATTGGGTTGATGTTGTCTAGTGACTGACCTTGAGTTTTTGGAATCTCACTGATAATAGTCTTTGCATTTTTGGTTGGCCCTAAGAAAGGTATTACCTGATCCAGGTTTTTGGATTTTTTCTTACAGATCAATTCTGTTTATTGAGTTTTATGTGTATCTAATATTAAGAATTATCTTCTCACCCTTGAGACTTTTTCAGCAGCCTATATTTCAGTGAAAACTAAGCAAACTGAATTATAGCATATGAGAAATAAAGGAGGAAAAATGATCCATTATTTGAAAGAGAGTATTTTTCTGGATTGTTAGTTTAAAAGAAGCGGAGCATTTCTTCAAATCCAAAACATCTCTCAAATCCATCCACTTTCAGGACAAAAGTCAGCCCTTGAGTTACAACATTTTGTGGTATCCCTCCTAACTGCTGTTTAAAGAAAGCTAGAAAGGGTCCACTGTGTGTGTGTGTGTGCCTTCAAGTCACCTACTGACCTATGATAACCCCATGAATTGCATAGGGTTTTCTTAGGCAAGGAATACTCAGAGGTGGTTTGACCAGTTCCTTCCTCTGAAACAGAGCCTATGGCATCTTCAAATTGTTTGTAGTCTCCTATCCGACTACTAAGCAGAGCTTCCAAATACTATCCCTCTCTAATAGTACTCAAAACTGACAAAGCTAAATTATTTCCTCTCGCGTTGGTGATTAGACAAAAATGAAAAAAAGCAGCACAGTAGGCTTAGTCTAGCTGAAAAACCATGTAAGTGGCAGAATTTACTGAATGATTTTATACTTCAGCTCAACCGTTCAGGAGTGTCTAGGTCTATGCTCTATAAATCCCCTTTAAAAAAAAAAGGAGGAGAATTAGGAAATCCATATTTAAACATATTGTGAGGCATTTCAAATTCAAGAGCCATTAAGACTTATGCTAAGTTATAGTGCTGAAGTTTGGTCTCTTAAAGAAAATGATAGAACTAAACTAGACTTGATCAGAGGTTCACCATCTTGGGGGGGGGCGACCTCTTGTAAACATCTGAATAGTTTTAAGAATCCTCTTGTATGGACCCTTAAAATATAGTATCACTGGCAAAACATTATCTATCCCCTTCAGCTATATATATATTTTTTCCTGCCATCCCTGTTGATGAATGTGGGCAAAGATTTTCTCTGCCAAAGACTGAGAAGGGGGAAAAACTATATAGGGGCCTGTACAGATGGGCCAAAATAAAGCTGCTTCAGGTCACTTTGGAGGTGTGCTATTTAACTAATACATACATCATAAGAGGCCAGAAGCTGCGCCAAAGCTGCGCTCCAGACTCTAAGACTGGAGTGTGGCTTTGGCGCGGCTTCTGGACTCTTAGGACGCATGCATCATTTAAACAGCATACCTCCAAAGTGACCCAAAGCAGCTTTATTTTGGCCTGTCTGTGTGAGCCCTAAGTTACAAAGGCGGGATACAAACCGCCGCTTTGCGGCGGTCCCCCGCCGGCGCTGTTTGCTCCGCTCAGGAGCCGCAGCAGCCAAACCGCGCGGCTCCCGCGCGGAGCAAAAAAGAAGCTCCATTTCGGAGCTTCTTTTTGCGGCGCCTCCATGATGTCGCGAGGCGCCACTGGCGCATTCGCGACGTCATAGGCGCCGCGACACGTCTGGATGCTATGCGTCCAGTACGTAAAGATGGCGGCGCCCATGTGGAAGGGGCGCCGCCATCTTGTACGGACACAGTCCGTACTAGACTCAGGGGCGTCTATAAGAGACGCCCCTTTTTTAAAATGGGATGTCCAGAGGACGTCCCAACTGCCGGTTTGTAACCGGCCAAAGATCTTTATTCAAAGACATAGCCATGTTTATCTATGTAAGTGTAAAAAGATGCAAAGGAATCCTGTGGCAATTTTGAGAGACAGGAATTTCTAACAAAAGCATTTGTAGACCCCATTCCACTTCATCAGATGGATAGAGTGAAGCCTCTCTGGACAGACCTATATAAACAGACTGGGTGAGGGAGTGTGGACTATAATAGAAACACAAAAAGTGTGAGTATGGTGATGGGATGGCAAGTTCAGCCTCAACAAGGGCTGTCAAGAACAGTTAAACAGAATAAGATGGGAGACAGGTTTTACATACAGCCAAAATGAGCAGGTAAATGCATGAACAGTGAAGGAAGTTCTTAGTCTAGTGTCTTGATAGGGATACATATCAATAAAGCAGTAAAGTGTTACAATAAAGCAGGCATGAGAATTCTGGTTGGTTGATGGATTGTCACCTGGTGTTTAAATTTTAGTTTGAGCCTTTACTAATAAAGGATGTAAAGCTTTTCCCAAAACATGGCAGCAGTTGATGGAACAAATTAGATTGCTTAATGTGACATGGCTACCAATCCACCAAAACGGTCCACTTGACAGCCATCCCTTCACTAATGTCATAATATAATCATAATATCCTAAGTTACAATTTGGTTAGCAATCACACTGATTTCAAAGAAAACAGCTGACCAAGAGGTCTGAAAACTGGACATTAACTGCCCCACCAACATGGATGACACCACTTAGGAGAGGAGATTATAGGCTTTGGTATTTCACTAAGAGCCTCCTGTCAAGCACTGTCACTATCACACAATATGATTGCTGTTGAAAATGCCAATGTTCCACTGTTATTACCCAAAGCAAACATATGAGAGTGAATACATAGACACACTTTCTGTCAGGTGGACCTGATTTTTTAGTTACATGCACACTAATATTTAAAGAAATAATGACATATATTCAAGCTCAGAAATAAAACAGTCTAACTGGCAACCAAAACTGATTAACAGAACTCTGATTTTAGTGGTACAACAGTTTGCTGATCTGGATAACATTTTCCCTTTGGCCTGGAATGAACTATTTGCTCTGTTGCTGTACGGTGTATTGTGAACTGTGAAGAAGGCAAGAATATTATTTGAGTTTTGTTTAAATCTCAGGATGGAATCCATGCACCATGCAAGGCAACTTTACAAACCTTGGAGAATAACCCTGCACTGAGCAATGTTTCTCCAAACATCTTTTTAAAAGGGAGGAAGTGCATCTTTACAGAGTATAGCTCCCCTCTAAAAGAAGCAGTACTCCATCTCCACACATCTTTTATTAGCCAGAGCAGATTTAGGCCCTAATGGTATGATCACTCTCTAGAGCAGTGGTCCCCAAACTGTTCCCTTTATGTTGGCCAATAGTCTGGGATTCTGGGAGCTGAAGTTCAAAATCCCTTAAAAGAGCAGTTTGGGGAGCACTGCTCTAGAGGTTCCTTAAGTGGAGGAACATAGCCATCACCACTCACAACGAGCACCTTTCCACCTGTCAGCCACCTTCTTTTTGTGACTTCACTCTTTAATTCACACCCAGCGGTTGCCCTCACTTCCATGTCAAATGTCCTTCAGAGTCCATTCAGGACAACCAGGAGCTCCTTGGGAGCTTCTCTCCTTAGGAACTTCTCTGAGGAGCAGAGAAGGTGGCAAAATTGAGAGAGCAGCTGATGTAGGCCATGAATGCGATGGTGCTGCTTCTCCTCTCTTCTGAGCAGCTGGGGCCATAGTGGGTTGATAGTCTCTGTCTTCAGCCGACAATATCTTTGTTGAATGTCCTATGTTGTACCCAAAACGTCATCCCATACTGCCTGCCCACTCCCTTGTTCCCTTCCTCTCACTCGCTAGCACTACTGTGTCCCTTTACACATCCTGGCTTCTTTTCCCTCACTTACGCTACAGTCCTGCTCTCTTTGGCAGAAAGGGAAGACTGTCTAATAATCGTTATTATTTTGCAATAATTTTTGTAGCATTATTTTTTTTCTTTCAAATTCACTGATTTCAACAACCAACATCATAGTCAGGTCCTGAATCCTAACCAGACTGCCAGACCCCTGTAACTTGTATCCATCCCCATTCATCAGCCCTGGTTTTAGCAGGAAAGCAAAGTTTAAAACACAGACAGGTTTTGAGAAGCTGGTGCAAAGGCAGAGCATCTTGAGGTCAGAAAAACAAACCATAGACGCCAAGACTTTGCCAGCCCTTTGTGTAGATGCCACTATAAAAAGGATTAATGCTAACCAATACATGCCTGACACAAGAAAAAATGAAGTAACACTTTCTCTCATTTCCCTTTTTTCTCCCCCTTGTCGCAGGTGTATTGGCTAACATTAAGTCATAGCAAGTCATCTTCATGCCAGGATAGTTGTTTCTACAGACACGTAAATTTTGACAATCTAATTTAAACCCAAACTTCACTGCAACACGTGTAGTTAATGGCGTGGTTTGAGAAGCATTACTGAGTGAAACTCACCAGCAGCACCCCCTATAATAGAATCAGCTGACATCTAAATCCAATTCATAGAACTTGATCTTCAAACATACTTGGTTCTTGCATGTATGTTAAATCCCACTCCAAAGGAAAAGCACAACATAATCCCACAAATATGCCAGAAAAAAAAATCTTATAGTAAGCTTTAAAATGCTAAACTTTCCCCCCTCCTATTACAGTGTTGCAATTTGGCTAATCTCTTCAATTCCTTTTCCATGCTTTTTGTTACTTTCTTAAAGAAAAATGAGGTGGGAGGAGGAGGAATAACCAACATCATTGAGTAAAGAAAAACAAAATTCAATTCCAAGATATGAAGACAATTTTGTAGTCTTATCAACTCAGAATACATAAATAATTGGGGAAACATCCACATTATTTCAGACCTTTTTAAACCTCTTAACAATACTCTCCATTCATGGCCTAGATAGTTAATTTAAAGAGGAATTACTGTAATGTCAAGCTGAAGCCATCCCTAACTGAGCAGTGGTAGACTGTCTTGAATCCCAGAGTTTCATCTGCCTGGTTATGAATGGCTTCAGCAAGTTATATATTCATTCTTATTTTAACTTACCAAAAACATACCGGTATTATGTTCCAGTTCAGTTTTTACTTCACGACATAGGAATTGTTAGCTCATAAAAACCATGCAAATTTCTGCTCTTTCCCTGGTCCAGAGTTTATGTACAACTTGTTTGCATACCCTTAGAGTTATCTATATCTTAAGTACATCCGAGTTAATTGGCCCACTGTATCCATGGATTCTGCATCCATGGATTCAATCATCTATGAGTAGATCTACACTGCAGAAATAATCCAGTCTGACACCACTTTAACTGTCATGCTATTGGCTTTTCTGTTCTGTGGCAATTAGAAAAATCTTGTAAAGTCTTTAGTTCTCTGTTGCGGCAGAGAAACTGTTGTGGCAGCGGTCTGACAGAGAGGCTACAGAATTCCATAGCATGACAGTAAAAGTGGTGTCAGACTGGGTTATTTCTGCAGTGTGGAAGCAGCCTACATCTTGAAAACATTTTTTAACATCCAAAAAGCAAGCCTTGAGGTTGAATGGATGCCATTTTACTACACCATTGTACATAGTGGGGCTTAAGCATTGACACATTTTGGTATACATGGGACAGGTTTCCTGGAACAAATCCCAGCATTTGCCAAGGGTTCACTGTAATTTTTTCCTCTGTAGGCTTCTGTTAGCTGAGATTCACTCTTGGGAGGCTTCCCAGACCTTCAAAGTTGGTTTTGGGGGTATATATAGTGCAGTGAGAAGAAATGATCAATTCTGCTTTAAGATACTATCCCACTGGTAGAAGTCCAGTGTCTGATAATTCCCAAAGTTTCAGCTTACTAAAATGGCAAGTGCAAAGAATTGAAGGATGTATCCTAGAAAATCAGCTGCTGACTTTTGTCTAGGATATGTCCTTCAATTTCAGCTTACTAAGATGGCAAGTGCAAAGGATTGAAGGATGTATTTTCTAGGATACGTCCTTTAATTCTTTAAAGAGGTGGTGGACTTGATAGTTTTCATCATGGAGCCTGAGCAGAAATATGAGATCCTCTTCTCCAGTTATATAATTTATAATGCAAATAAAAGACTCAACAAAAGGATACAACTTGCTAGGTTGTGTGTTCATAACAATTTAAAAACTATTTTTGGTTTGAAATCAAACAACAAAATAAAGATGTTAACAAAAACAAAAAGACAGCAAAGACTGGTCTGTCTGAAGACAGTAACAAAGTGCAAGAAACTGATTATTTGAGGTTCCTTGCACCTTTGTTGGAGATCATTTTTAAAATATCCTGACAGACCTAAGACAAAAGACTTTTCATAGGCTTCAGAGAAAGAAATACTATGGATAGAGTTCATCAATGAAAGGAAACAATTCTAGAGCTCTCCACTTGTTACAGCACAGCTCCTAAATTTAAAGCTAGTGTTTTACGACTGTAACACTTGGCAGGCGACAAGTCTGAAAATGTGATCTTGCCACATCCCTCCTAGAGTGATTAAGACATCCTAAACTTTGAAATGAGGAAACAGTGCTTTTTAGAGAGGAAGTGTATGATGAAGTCTGGAATAGAAACACAAATTTGAGCTATACTGTACTTGACTTGTGCCAGAATGCTTCCTCTTGTCATGTTAACTGTGATTCAGATTTATTTCCCTTGAAGGAGGCACTGGTTGCCTACATTTGGGCAACATTTGGCTACAGCTTTCAAGTAACCACTGACTTCTTTATATCCTAATCGTCATGCATTTTACATTTAATTCTGGAAGGAGATACTCCCCAAATCTGCATCCTTGACTTTCAAAGATTGAAACTGGCACCTTTTGGATCCTAGATCATATGATCTAGGTTGGCATTAGGTCAACTTCTGGAGAGCCTAAACACACATGATGTTTCTACAGTACAACCTGACACATATGTACACAAACTGCAATGCTGCAAATTCCCAGATTGTCAGCTTATCCAGCAGTATCCGCAGCCAACCAAGTAAATGTAGGCCTTGCTCTGCAAACTTAATGAAGAAAAGAAGGAAAAAAGGGTGGTGGAGAAAAAAATTGTGGAATTACTATGCATGGACGAACATCTAAGTAATTTTCTGTCCTTTTCTGCCCTTCTGATTTACCCACTCTCACAGCCACAAATCAAAGATTTAATTTGTGTAAATAAAGAGAATTGAGCCTCAATTTGTTATCTCCAAGCAGTTTGTATTTCTTTTACTAAGTCTTTTTTCCCTTAGATGTATGAGTGCATTGTTAAAGATGGCTGGAGAAAGTTTGGCTGTTCCATCTATCATGGAAGTGTGTTTTCTTTTTACATAATTTCCCTACCTTCAATCTAGTTTGAAATGCCAATCAGAAGGAATTATGTTGTAGTATTTGGACTATCAGAGCAACCTAGTAATAAAGCAAACAAATAAAAAGGAATGAAGTTAGCAGAATCCAACAGCTTCGTGAACTTTCATTGTCATTAAATTCTGAGATATCTGTGCCCCTAACATTTGACATCACTTGAAAGAACCTAAGTAAAAAATGCAAGATTACAAGAAAATATGTTACTACTCTGATAAGCATTGATATAACACATTGCATCAATAGTAAGTTGAAAGCTATCTCTTATTTCTTATTTCCAGAGTAATTCTTCTCTATTTTTCATAACACACTGAATAAGTGACTATTGTATTTAAACAAGGATAGGATCAGTGAACAAAGCAAATACAACTTTCAGATAGGAGAGGGACTGTGAATGGAGCAGGAATACAGGTAAAAAACCAGGAGAAACCGCGAAAAGAATTTCCTTCCTAGACAATCCGGATGAATGCTCCAAGAGACAGAAAGTAGTAGGAAAAAGCCGAAGACAAAATGCCAACTGACAGGATCAGTTTGCAGATCAAGTGTGAGTCAATATTTATACTTGAGTAGCACACATCTGGAAGGATTTTATTATAGCACACATGCATGCGTGCATTATCAAACACTCAGAAAATTAATAAGATGAATTCAATAGCAAAGAAAAATGAGCATTAAGCATGGAGTATAGGCATTTTTGTGCTGCTTGAAGAGGCATAAAATCTATTAATGCAATGGTAGCCATCTAAGCAGTAAACTGTTGTAGAATTTAGCCATGCAGTGAGATGTTTGCTTCTTTTATTCGAAGACTAACTAGAAATTGTGTCTTCATGGTCACTGCTTAACTGTGTTGCAGCTTTAAACATGGAGTCACTATTTTAGGAAGCCCCTATGTAAAAATTAGATCTGTTGAATAGCTCTAATGAGATATTTCAATTTATTTCCAGAGAGCCACAAAAGCATTCATAACATATCTACTGTATTACTGCTTTCAATGTACATTAGATAATAGGCCTACCTGAACTAAGAGTCAAAATATTAAAATGTTCAGTCTTCAGTATGTTGTAAACTTAGAATAATAAAGCATTCTTTCTAGTGAATGTTCCTCATTCTCTAGTATACAGAAAGAAAAAATGTCATATAGTAGAATTCTCGGATAAGTTCTAATTAATTGCTTTGTATCGAGCAGATTTAAAGCACCAGGTTAGGAAAATGTTGACATTAACTCCAAAAATTACTGTTTTAGGTAATATTTTATACATAACAATGTATGTAATAAATTAATAAATCAATTTATTATTAATAAATAAATTATTAAATTAACTTTAAATTGTCATTGTTATCTTTTAACTATTGGGCCATTTTAATGCATCCTATCAGTGAGCATAGCCAATGGTCATACTGGCGAGGGGATTCTGGGATTTTTATTTTTAAAGTAACCTTTCTTAGCTCTACTTAGGTACTAGGAGGAACCTTTCACTCTTTGTCTAATTATAATTGGGATTTGCTAACACAATCTGAGCATGACTTTTGCCCAGTAATGTTATGAGGAATTTCTGCTATTCTTCTTGAATCCCAGAGGATGTTCATAAATTTGGCTACTGACATGTATTCTCCTCAAACCTGGCCAGCACCTCACATATCTGGTCTCCAGCCAGGAGTTTGCAAAGCAGCTCCTTTTGATGATCACAGCAGCATCCATTGCTGTCTAAAAATGGAAGCTGAAATGAGGGTCCATTTCAGGAAAATCACAATGAGTGAAAAGATACAAAATGCTTCTGTAACCAGAAGAAGCAAATGGCACCCAAGGTTTTCTTCACATTAAAAAAAATAATTCTAGCAATTAGGTCTAGCATATATGCTGCAGAGTTCTGGGTGGCTTCTCTTGAGCAGGGGGAGTAGTTAGCGTGACTATTAAGACAAGGTACAAATATTCCTGCCCTTCATAATAGATGTTGGCAAAAGAACTACAGAGTAGGGATGGAAAAGAATGTTTGGTGATCAGTGATTTCAACATTTCCAGCAAAACTATTCATTTCTGCAAGCTGCTGAAAGGCAAGTGTATTTTGCCACATAAATTCATACATTTGTGAGCTTTGCTGTAGTTTTGAACACACAGAATCACATACCCATTTTTAAAATGCAAATGGCTAAAAATGGGCTCATTTGAAAAATACACACTTCAGTTAATGTGGAAAATGTGTATAAAACACCTTATAACTTAGGGAAAGTGTGTAAATAATTGTGCATGGTATGAAAATCATGCATATAAAATGTAGATGAGTTTCCATGAGAAACAGAAAACTGAATCTTGCAACTTTATATAAACAAAGGACAGGACAAGAAAATGGCTATGATGTGGAGAATGGCAATACTGTGACTTTTTTACACAGCGCACCTTGCTATTTTGTAAGTTCATAAGCATGGATGCGGGAGATGTACAGCACCCATCACTTACGTCAATCATATCTTTTTAAATCTAAAGAACAGGTATTTATGAGTCAAAAATCTAAATCTAGCAATGGTTTGGGGTGACCAGACACCTTTGCAAGCTATGCAATTATAGCGCTATGATTCCACTTTAAGTGCCACAGTAACACCCTATGTAATCCTGAGATCTGCCGTTTAGGCAAGGGTACCTAAGTAAAACCCCTAGGATTGCCATAAGGCAGAAATTACTAAAACACACACAACAACAATAATTGAAATTTGAAATTCCTGCAAATTGAGGAATCTGTAGGATGTTGCCATGGAAGCTAAAGTGGAATTGTAGCATTATAATTGTGTCCTCTCCCCTTTTACCATGAGCATTAAAGAATTGGGTATAACTATGTTGTACATATTTAAAGCCTGTATCTCCCACACAACTCCAATTTTTTAATGTTTTTGGATCAGTGAGAATGGCCATAGAGACACCGTGTGCAACAAACATGGTATTGCCTCTGGGTCAAAATAAAGCAATGTCCACTCTATATGGAGTAGAGGAGGCAGGCAGAACCCTATATAGGGGCAAGTGTAGTTTATCTAGTGTTGTTGCCATTTGGACAAGAAAGAAAAGAAGATATTTATTTGTAAGACTTGCCTTTCAAATAACCTGCTGATCTGGCTGGAATTTATGTTAATATGACAACGGGAAGATATGCAAATCCAGTTATTGCATCGGTTTGCATAAACACGAAACCAGACTTCACAGAATTCTAAGTTTGGAATTGAGGGCACATTATTTGAAGGATTGCCCAGACAATATAGCAGATTCTTACCATCTGTATTTCCAACAGTTTTAACTCTGTGCTGACCTAGCCCTTATCCACATGGATAAGCTATTCAATGAGGCTTCGTCTACTAACTATCCTCCAGACCTCTAGAGTCTAGGGACTGAAGAATATGTCAATTGTAATTTTTACTACATTTTTTAAAATAAAAAGACTTCGCATCTTTCTGTCTCAGATATGATTAAATCAGCAATTTTCTGATTAATCCATACTGAAATAAATGTCTCACGCAACTGTACTGGCCCAAACCAAAATTAAATTAATTTCTCAACTATTTGTACAGACCAACTCTAATAAGTACAGTTATTCCAAGCATAATGGGGATCATATTACACTTTTCCTGCCACATCAGTATTAAAAAAATTAGGGGCCTCTCAGAAAAGAAGAGGTGGCAACCACAGCTATAGCATTGCTAACTGCACATATTTTAAACCAAAGCATTACGAGCCATGATATCACTAGACCTGAATAGACAGATCTTTCTACCCTCTATATTTCAATTTTATCTGTTTTTTAAAACTAGAATTCATCGACTTTAAAATACAAAGAATTTTTCAGACTTTGGTAAATTCATACAAAAAAATAAACTAAAATGAAATTTTCTCATACCTAACACTCACTATGCCAGTAGCACATCTGACTTTCTAACTGCAGTGCCTCATAAGAATTCTACTTTTTCCCCAACTAGAAGACTACCAGTAGTTATGCACTCACTGAAAAAGGGTCTTGTAATCAACTTACAGTAGACTCAGTAGCTGATATAGAAACCTGATGGTCTTCTCACAAAAGAGCCTGCACAGTGTCAAGGAAAGTCTGTCTTCTAGGGTTGCCAGATTTCAGGCTGAGTCCCCAAGTATCCAGTCTTCATGGGTCATCAGTTTGGGAGGGATCAGCTCTGGGCAAGAGGAAAGGGCTATGTGCAAATCTCCCACTCAGCTAGTAGACCAAAAGCTTGCTACAGTTCACAGGGCTTGATTTGTTGCTGCAACTTGCAGAGATTTTTCAGGGGTGTCTATGTATTTACTTAATTAGCTTCCTCCTAATCATTATGTTGCCAAGACTCACTCTCCACTTCGCATCCACTCCTTTAAGAGCCCTGGTGGTGCAGTGGTTAAATGTCTGTACTGCAGCCACTCACTCACAACTTCAATACCAGACAGGGGCTCAGGCTCAACTCAGGCTTGTATCCTTCCAAGGTCACTGAACTGAGTACCCAGCTTGTTGGGAGCAATTAGTTTACACATTGTAAACTGCTTAGGGAGTGCTTAAGTGCACCTATAAGCTGTATAGAAATACAGTTGGCCTTTCTTATACACAGATTTTTTTAATACACGGATTATAAGGGACACCATTTTGCTATGTCATTATATTTAATGGGACTTGAGCATCCATGGATTTTGTTATCCATGGGGGATCTTGGAACCAAACCCCAGCGTATAACAAGGGTCCACTGTACACTTGCTATTGATATAGGTTAGAAGCAAATAGTCTAGATAAATGTTCCTTATCCCATCTCCCTGAATAAGTGAGGAGGAATAATCCCCTCATTTCACCTTGATATTAGTACAAAACATGGCAGCCTGGTTAGTTACCAGAAATTCTAGGAGTGACTGGATAAAACCGATCCTAAAGTCACTCAACTTGCTGCCTATTAGTTTCCAGGAGCAGTAGAAGGTGTTGGTTATTACCTTTAAAGCCCTACATGGCTTGGGGCCAACTTATTTAAGGGATCGTCTACTTGCATACAATCCACCCCGCACACTCCGGTCCCCTGGGAGGAATTTATTGCAGCCTTTAAATACCAGACTAACTGCAAACTCCCAGCGGACCTTTTCTGCAACTGCTCCCAGGCCTACCGGATGAGATCCGTCAAATTACCAAAAAAGCTGTCAAGATGGATCTCTTCTGGCAGGCCTTTCCCGAATAAACTCCCCGGCCACAGATTGATTACCTCCTCACACCATGTATTTACTACCACCCTACCTTTGTTATCTTTATTATTAATTGATTTTAAAACTCTTTTAATTGTAATATATTTAATTCTTTTTTAAGGGGGGTGTTGTGATTTTAATTATTATACTGTATGTGGATGTTTTAGTGTGAGCCACTCTGATTGTCTTGCTACAGAACAGTGGGATATAAATAAAAGTTTTATTTTATTTTATAAGGAAACAGTCCCTTTTCTTAAGATTGCTGTCTTATTTCCAAACAGGAAAATATGTATGTTCACTTTCTCTCTCTTTCTCTATATGTGTTTGTGTCTTTGAATGACAAACTGTAAGCATCTGTGGTTAAAGCTTGAGGCCTGAGGCTTAATGACAGCACCAGGGGGTGTTCTTAGGTGTCACGGTTTGGTCCAGAAACCTGAGGGCCTGGGACAATCCTGGACTGGCAACCCTATAGTCTTGTGATATTCATACCCAGCTTGTAGAATTAGGTTCAGTATTGCACTGCTTCTGGGAGTTGAGGTTTCAGAAGCATTTTCATTGGCATAAGTCTCAAAGCTTGGAGGCATGACCTTTTTTGGACTATAACCCTCAGACTCCTCCAGCCATCTTGCTCATGTTTGCTAGGGGATTCTGAATATTGTGAAGATCAAGCATCCTGAACAGATTGTGTCACATCAAACATTTACAACTTTTTTTCCCACTTAGACACATACAAACACCTGCCCAAACATTATCTTGCATCACTGGCTATTCTATAACCTTTTTTGTTTCTTACAGGGCATTACCTTCCATCATGCACCTCCACATGGGCCCACTTGTTTTACACAAAGTGAACAATCAGTCAGTCATATAGGAACAAGCAAGCCAAGCGCACAAGAGATTTCCGTGGGGTCTGGTCACATGCCTGCCCTTGCCAAAGAGTGTTAACTTCAAAACAGACGTTTCCCAACAGTGCAGAACACTAGAGTTGCCAAGTTTAACTGATCCTGATGTTCAGAAATAAAAGCACAGTAAAGACTAAAAAGACTAAAATAAAAAATCTATGGTCCAAAATGCAATATAATACTAGCAGTACCATCAAGTTTGGGGGCAGGGGAGGGAGGGCCACCTCACCAGCCATTAGAGATGAAAGAAAACCACATTTTGAGTAGCATTCAGCATTCTAGAGAATGCTGTTTTGTTGCTTGGTGGGTTGCAGCTACAAAGCAGACTACACACATCTCCCCCAACATTATGGATTCTCTCTTACAGAAGCAGAACTTCGGTGCTGAGCACAGGGCAAACCGACTGCATCACCAAAGCCAATATATGTTAACACTCATAACTCTATACCTGTATTACAATACCTTTTTTAGACCAACCCAGAATCTAGAAAGGTTAGGAAAAACAGGTTCGCATGGAAAGAGACAATGGGGAGACAAGGTGGAGTGGAAGCTGAAATTACCAGTTTCCTGTAAATAAGAGCTTTAAGAAGGAATGGTGAAGGATGCTCCAAGACATCCCAGCTAAACTGTACTGGTTTCAAGCTTGCATCTTGGGCTATCCCTAGGTCTGATGAAGATGAATAAAACTATGGCTAATTGCGAATTTTAAGAATATATCATCCAACTTAGTAGAAACAGTCTCTATTCTTAGGTGAAACATGCAGGTTCCTTGGTAGGCTGAAAATAAGTAGAGAAAAACTTGATTATTTTTAAAGCCTGCACAGTAAACCAGCAAGATAGTGCCATACAGTGGGCCCTTGGTATTCACTGGGGTTTGTTCCAGGACCCATCATGGATACCAAAATCCATGGATGCTTAAGTCCCATTAAATACAATGGCATAGTAAAATAATGTACCTTATATTAAATAGCAAAACCAAAGTTTGCAAAGTCTGTTAGTTAAGGTATAATCACAGTGCTATAATTATGTGGTGTGAATGGGCTTCTACTTTCCGACTATCAATTACATATAAACCACATGACAAGCAACATGTTCAGTTTGGGCATTACTTTCTTGCTTCATCTACATTGTTCTAACATCAGCCTCATGATTCTGCTGTACACAATCAGTGCTTGTGTGGTTTATCTATTTTATATAACATATAACAACCTACTGATGCTATATTATGTCACCAAAAAAATCTAATAAACTTTAACACAGTATTGTAGCTACTCTTAGGGTAGTCAAGATGCAGCTTGTACACATTTCTGCTTGTATCAACAAAAGTTATTTCAATTGATAGCTCTTAACTCTTAGAAGGTACAATAACCATCATTTCCTGCCATTGTACAGTCGGCCTCTGAGGGAGAGAGAAGGCTGGCCCAGTTCCATCAGGGGCTAGCCTGAAGAAAGAGGCTCCTCCCTCCCTAACTGTCATATTTCGGCCTCTGAGGGACAGAGTAGGCTGGCCTAGTTCCATCTGGGGCTAGCCTGAAGAAAGAGGCTCCTCCCTCCCTAACTGTCATCTTTCGGCCTGTAAGGGAGAAAATAGGCTGGCCCAGTTCCATCGGGGCTAGCCTGAAGATAGAGGCCCCTCCCTCCATAACTGTCATCTTTTGGCCTCTGAGGGAGAGAGTAGGCTGGCCCAGCGTCATCAGGGTCTAGCCTGAAGAAAGAGGCCCCTCTCTCCATAATTGTCATCCTTCAGCCTGTGAGGGAGAGAATAGGCTGGCCCAGCTCCATCAGGGCTAGCCTGAAGAAGAAGAGCCCTCCCTCCAGTCCATCTGCTTTGGTCCAGGCCTCAGAGGGAGAGAAGAATACTGGACCTGATTCCCTCCCCCCCCCCTCACCATGCCCTCTCCTTTTGTGTCGTGTCTTTTAGATTGTAAGCCTGAGGGCAGGGAACCGTCTATTATCCCCTCTGTTGTAAACCGCTCGGATTCCCAGTGATTGGGTGGTATATAAATAAAACTTATTATTATTATTATTATTATTATTATTATTATTATATACGGATTTTTTATACATGGATTCAAGCATACACGGTTTGAAAATGTTCCAAAAAAGTATAAATTTACCTTGATTTTCCATTTTTTATTAGGGACACCATTTTGCTGTGTCATTATATTTAATGGAACTTGAGCATACACGGATTTTGTTATACACGGGGGATCTTGGAACCAAACCCCAGCGTATAACAAGGGTCCACTGTAGTTTCAAACATATATTCACTCTAAATTGCTGAGACTTCCTGCAAACATGTTCTATGTATTGTACCTTCTAACCCTGACAATTAAATCAGGACAACACACTTTAGGTATTTGTTTGCAATAAGGGCTCTTGATGTTGCTGAACTCCAGTTCCCATTAGCTTGGACAATTGTGAGGAGTAGCAGTTTAGCAATATGAAAGGCCAAGGATTCATTATACCTATAGTAAATATTCTTTCTTTTACACCCTTGCATCATAAGACTGCTTGGATGAAGTACCACTCCTGTCACTTAAAACTTAAAGGACATGCCAATCAGGAAGCCAGGCAAGAACCTTTATGCCCCTACTCTCAAAAAAAGAAAAACAGGAATCTCCCAAATCTACCCAGATACAACTAGGTCTACTTCCAACTAATGTTGAATTCCAATAATGAAACTATCTATACACACCCACACTAACCTTTGAAGCAGTTTTCAATAAAAAATATGCATCTAAGTATCTGTTCTATGTAATGCACCAATTTAAGGTACCAGATCAGAATCAGCATATCTTGCATGATGAGATCTCTGATACAAGGGAAGATAATCTGAGACAGGTCTAACCAGCCCAGGAGTTTGCAGTGTAGCAAGGCTGCTGAAAAGCATTGGGTTGAAACAATGGGCAAGAATTTGACAGAACCACCCAAAGTGGTAATGAAAAAGCAAAAAAGGCAAGAACAAAGAACCACAGCACCTATTTCACCAGCCATCCAGCAGTCACCTTTTACAGAAATAAACAAGTCAAGCAGAGTGTAAGGCAGAGTGTCATTTGGGATGTATATCAGGATAAGCCACCTGGGTCTGAGTGCTTCAAAGCCAAAGACGTGACAAGGAAAGACCCAACAAGTTTTCTCACAAAATCCAGTGTTTCTTATCAGAGCTATCAACAATACCAGAATGAAAAGAAAAAATTGATTATTAATTTATGCAACCCAAGATCTGTCATTTGTAATTTCTTTCTCTCATTGAATACATGCGGTTCTTTAGTTGGTCAACAGGAAGATACAAATTTCTAAGCCTGTCATTATGTAATTTTGTGATTATGCAAATGTATAATCATTAAGCAGGATGTGGACCAAATGAAGTAGTATAAATTGTATTGTCACATTTCAAGTGCAAGGAAACAGATGGGAGAACTAATGCTATTGAAGCACAAATGCAGTGATGGTGCAGAGAATGCACTGCAATTCCATTACATTTCCAGGTATGGGAGAAGCAGGTTTCAAAGAGAACAACCCAAAATATATTGGATTGTGATATTCCTCTATGAGGCTTCACCCACATCTGGATGGAATGATGCACCTTTTCTCTTCAAAATCATGGAGATCAGTACTTCCTGTATAAAATTTTTGAGGTACTGAAATAATGAGCCTCCCCATGCCCAGAACCAGTAATGTAAATGGGAAAAAAAATCATATGACTTTCAAGTAGGTATGACTTAATTTTATAGATTTAAACTGGCCTTTATGGATCCACTTACTGAGATAGCCAAACACAAAAATTATCAGAAAAGGTCTAGTATAAAATTCCACTGAAAATTTTCAGCCTTGAATTTCCTACTTCTAACCTAAACAGTCAAACAAACAAAAATGTTACCAGCACATTCCACACAGAGCTGTTGCACACTATAAATGCTGTCTAAGCCTCCATGCTATTGGATCGGCATTGCAAATAAACTATAATATTTTTGAGGCTGAAAATGCTTATTTTTATTTATGAGCTCTGATCTAAAATTAGCTTTCAGTAAGACGATACAAGCACAGGATGGGGGCACCCACATTTGTAAATATTTTCACAGACGCACTAATTCTTTGATTATTTAAACTACATTTCTACATGTAGAACTTGAATTTCTTTCCAACACTAACATTTCTACATGATGAAAACAAAACAAAAGAAATCCTGGCACTTTAAAGACTAGCACACTACTTAAGCTGCAACAAAAACTATTTGGAAACTGTTACATACAAAGATGTTCTTGGACAAAAACTCCCAAATACCACTACATCTATAGTTTTTTGTGCGTTTTTCAGGCTTTGTGGCCATCTTCTAGAACATCAGGAATAAATTCTTCTAGAATTTATTCCTGATGTTTCGCCAGCATCTGTGGCTGGCATCTTCAGAGAATGCTGGCATGGAACAAAGTTGGGAAGAGAGTTAGGTCATAATTTCCCCCCTTTCAAATGTCCCAAAAGCATATGCACATGCAATGGTTTCACTTACCAGATCTGTCAAAGCACCACCAAAGTAGGATAAAAACGGAGGGAAATGGCAACCATAGATGACATACATTGTGTCATATCTAATGTGCCGAGGAGGCAGAGGTCACCTGCAAAGGGGCAGGAGTGAAAACTGGCTAGTGGCTCCCATGCAGTTCTTAACCCTTGGCTTAAATGATAATATTAGACCATATCTAGACCACAGCAGTTCTAATTTAAACTGATTGGATTTATTAACCATATACATCAATGACACCAATAAACAGTTAACCTAGGCCTGTTACAGACTGCCAAAATAAAGCTGCTTCAGGTCTCTTTGGAGGCATGGGTCCTAAGAGTCCAGAGGTTGCGCCAAAGCCACACTCCATTCCTAAGCACTGGAGTGCAGCTTTGGTGCAGCTTCCGGATTCTTAGGATGCATGCATCATTTAAATAGTATACAGTGCTACCTCGGGTTACGAAATTAATTCGTTCCGCCGCTCCGTTCGTAACCCGATACATTTCGCAACCCGAAAAGGCTTTCCGTTAGCGCTGGAAAGCCGCTAGCCGCGCTTTGCGTTTGAATTTCGCGCCGAAATAAATTTCGTAACCCAAAAAAAACATCGTATCCCGGAACAGTTTTTTTCCAATCTAACTTTTTCGTATCCCGGAAATTTCGTAACGCGATCAATTCGTATCCCGGGGTACCACTGTACCTCCAAAGAGACCCGAAGCAGCTTTATTTTGGCAGTCTGTAACAGGCCCTAGTCTGAATCAGCCCATTACATTTATATTCCACGACCTCAAACAGCTTCTGAAGTTTGTCTTGGGTTGTATCAATCCAAGTTGGAAAGTTGATTCAGAAAGCTTTAATTTGACTCATGAAATAAGTATTTTAATCCATCATTTAAGATCTCACCTTTGAGTTAGAAATTATGAGAAAACAAGCATTATTTCATATCAAAATACTAATCTAATATTAGCAAATAAACAAACACAAAATTCAAATGCAAGCAGCAAAGCCTTTGTTTCAGCACCACCAATTAGACAGTGTTTGGATGTCTGATTTTATTGAATTCAAAGTCAAAGGGGTACAAAAGCTAGTCAATATGACAGTAAGGGTAATGAGTTAACTGAACTCTGTCCCATTTTCAAAATAGATTTAGGTTATCACAGCTGTCATATCCCAAAGTAGTCAAAGGCTTAGGACTCATTCAGATAACCATGCCCTTTCCCACATTTTAGCTTTAATGGGAAATGGGAACTACCATAATTTGCTATCCATACCTAATGACACAATATATATGGAAAGTATTGCACCACTATCCAGCTCTTTGTGTACTGGCTAACATGTTTCCAGCATACAAAGGAAAGGTGCTTTTTGCTCTCTTTCTCCCTTCTGTCCCCACTTCCTTCTCAATGTATCCTCCCAGAGAGAGAGAGAGAGTAAATCAGGGAAAGTTTGAAAACTGTCTGGGAGGGTTTCACATTTCTCATAGACAGTGATCAGCTTTTGCTCAAATATCCAAAGGATGGGACTTCACTCATCACAGTTCTCAAGGCATCTGTCCACTATGACTCTTGGATTCTTGCTGTAATACTTTCAATGGGACAGAGACCAACATAGACAGAACATTTTGGAAAGTAGTGTACATATCATTTCAAATACAAAAATCTGGGATTTATTTGGTAAGAATAGACTACTTGGGATTTTGAAGGACATCTTTTTGCAACAAAGTGGTTATCAAGTGGAATGCATTTTAGAAATTTGCACAGCCATCACACATGCACTTCCAATAGCAAGTACTGGTACCTGAACAAGGATCTAAAATCTTGGAGAACTGGGCAAAGATATACACCAATTAATAAAATACAGAGGCAGCCCTGCATGCTATCATATGTAACACAAACCAGTTTTCTAATGCTAGTAGGAGAGGAAGAGAGAGGAGCCACAGGTGCAGCAGCAGCCCAGTACATTTTAGCTGCTCTTACTACATACAGCAACAGACAAGAAACATTTTTCTCATAATACTGCCATATCACACTTTAAGTATCTGCTGTCATTAACACCTTGCATCACTAGAGTACAAACGCTCAAAGTACAACAAATGCTCAGAGTACAAACAGCTCTGCATGTAAATCTCAGGATAACCCAGCTGGTGAATATTAAACAGACTTCTGAATTTAGAAGCTCCAGAAAGATGCTTGACTGTATTTGTAAATATGTGAAGCTTGCATTGACTAGAGCATTTGTGACTTATTACAACTATTGCAGAACTCTTATTTTCTGAAGCAATGGTACAATGCTCATCATGGCACAGAAGTTGTTTCCACAAGCTCAAACGGTCTAGTCCTGCATGGTGTCAAGCACTTCTGGCTCCTATTGAATTCCATGGCTGTTACCAGATAGCTGGAATTATGAGACACCAAAGCCAAGAGAAACATTACCCTTGTTCAAGAGCATAAATGGCAGAGTATATAAGACAGTTAATTATATGATGCTCAAAAGCACGCTAATACTCATTTCCTTCCCTGCTTAAAACGTGCAGTGTTACAGCATGCCAATTTAAACTAGCACTCAGTTCATATAATTTCAGTGTGCATTTGAATGTTTAATATTGAAGTTAAATCTACCTTATCTTCACATTCAATATCATATGTAACCCATAATCTTGGATCATTTCCCATCACCATAATCATATTAATAACACTTTTTTTGCACAAATTTATTTTATAGTTCTTATTAAAATCAGTGACACATGCCTTAGTTACATCCCATTTGGATTACGGTAACACACTCCACATGGGGTTTGCTTTGAAGAGTTGTAGAAACTTCAGCTGCTCCAAAGTGTTGCAGCTAGACTGTTGTCTGAGACTGATTATCGGAACTTCCTTATAATAGCTACACAATGGTATTTTTACAGTCACAAATTTAAGTGTTGGTGTGACCTATAAAGCTCAAATCCAGATTATATGAAGGATCCATATTTTCCTATACAAACCTGCCCATTTTTCAAGATCTTCAGGAGGAGGCCCTGCTCTCCATCAACAATAAGCAGGGTCAGTAAGAGGGGAGAAGTTATGTGCAAATTAGCTGGGACTGACGACATTGCATACATTTTTGTTTTTGAGGCACAGGAGATCCCATATATTTTTTTTAACCAGTGATAGAAGCAAGAGTGGGTACCAGGTCTGACCCCTTTACCCCCTGAACCCCAAGCATTTTCTATCCAGCAAAATGGCCTTAAATTGCTGTGATGGTGTCCAACTGTTTTGAGCATGGCTCACACCTACTCTTCCTGTTCTCAGTTCTACAAAGGAGCCCTGGTGGCGCAGTGGTTAAATGCCTGTACTGCAGCCATTCACTCAAAACCACAAGGTTGCGAGTTCAAGACCAGAAAAAGGGCCCAAGCTCGACTCAGGCTTGCATCCTTCCGAGGAGGGAGCTAAAATGAGTACCCAGACTGTTGGGTGCAAATTAGCTTACTTGCTGTTCACCGCTATGATCTTTGGAATAGCGGTATATAAATAAAACAAATTATTATTATTACAAGGCCAGGATAGTGATTGAGTACATGTGAGGCTGGCATATATAAAGCATACCTCAAGTGTCCCAAGAGGAACACCTCTTGCAAGAGGTCCAGGTTCCAGCAAGAGCTCTAGAGCAATCTCATGACAGCCTGGAACCCTCCAGAACTTCTCATCTTGCAAGACTTAAAGCAGACTTTCTATAGGCCTGCCTCACATACTGTGTTTAGAAAATTTGACATCACTAGCTGCGGGTGAGCGAGCAAAATCTACTTTTGGCAGCCCTGCAGATACATCTGGGAGGAATGCAAGAGAAGACTTTCTCAGTGGCTGTTCCCTGGCTCTGGGTCTCCCTTCCTCAGAGAGGCTTAATTGGCTCCCTTCAACACTTCCTTTCAGCAGCAGGTGAAGACTTTTTTTGTCTCAACAGAGCTTTGGAAACAAGCTGCTCATTGGGAAAAAATGTCTTCATAATTGTGCTGCTATTGTTGTTGTGGGCCTTCAAGTTATTTCTTATGGCAACCCCAAGGCTATCATATCACTGGTTTTTCTTGTCAATATTTTTTCAGAGGAGATCTGCCATTGCCTTCCCCTGAGGCTGAGAGCATGTGACTTGTCCAAGGTTACCCAGTGGGTTTCATGGCCAAGCTGGGAATCAAACCTTGGTCTCCCAAGTCATAGTCCAACACTCAAACCACTACACCATGTTGGCTCTATACTGCTCTTATTGCTTGCTTTTAATGGATATTTTAAAAATTCTTTTAAATTTTATCGATAGTTGAATTATGTTTTAACGTCTTGAAAATTGTTTTTATCAGGGATAGCTTTTATCTACAACTACAGTATTTTCATTTTAGGGCTTAGGAAAAGGTGGGGCAGAAACAATTACAGTTATTACAACCGCCTACTATGACTACTACTATATAGGATGGGCTTTCACATAAATCAAAATATATTTGTGCAATCACCATTTGCAGGTACTCTTAGGAAATCAAAAGAGAGAATTAAATGCTAACAAATTAAAAACCATACAGACAACAATCTTAGTCAAATAATGGTGTTCTTATGATCAACTCATTTATATGCATAACAAAAAGTACTTCTAAAATCATGTACAGTCATCCCTCCATATTTCGGTGGGTGGGGGGGGATATTGATATTTGCGGATTGATATATTCACGGATTTCATTAATATGTTCTCTCTAAGACTGTCTAGTCCTCCAGTGCAACTCTGTGGTCAACTTAACTAAAAGTTGCACTGGAAGACCTTTTGTAGCTACTTCAGTGCCATTCTATGGTCAGTGTATGGTTGGACATGACCACAGAGTTGCACTGGAGGACCTAGAGATTCCTAAGAGGTGTCCTTTCAGTAAAAACAGCATTTTTGTTATTTGTGGTTTTTCCATATCATAGGGGTCTTGTTCCCAACCCTAGCAAATATGGAGGGACAACTGTATTGCCATGGTACAAAGGGCCCCATTTTTCCAGAGATGAATTTTGGTACATGGTTCTGTTTTGCTTTAAGTACATGTACTAAAAATACTTCCAAAAACCCCAAATTTACTCTTGATTAATTGGATGTACATTTTTAAGTGATCAAACAGATTTAATCAATTAATCCACTGATTATATCCCTAAAGCTGCACTCTTTGTGCTTGGGAGAAGTTATATTGAACACCCATGACTGGCATATGATTTAACCCACTAAAATAGGCATTCAAATTAATTTACAGATGATGATACTGAAGACCTGTGAAGTGCTTTTCAGACATAATGTTGTCTACAAAATATATTTTCTGAAACAATTAATCAAACTGCTTCTCATGAGAGATGCACCTAGCATAATTTAAGAACACTCGATATCATTCTCCAGAGACAGAAGCGCAGGGAACTCTTTGAAGAGGAAATAAGTACTTAATGATCAAGGTTTGCCGAAGTGACAAGCAGGAGAATAGGGAATGAAATGAAATATTGTGGAAGCTGTTGTTGTTCTTGTATTTAATGTATTTCCTTTGCTTTTTGTCATGCTTTTAGAACTACGTTAGCTTGTAAGTAATGAATCATTTGTAGAGCACTCTAGGCAAGTGTATGCACAGAACGTCACTATTTTTACCATCCTCTTTTTCTTCTCCAGAGACAGCTAACATTGTGGTTCTTGTGTTAATATGGATACATACACAGCTATGTTTATACAAACCAGTCTTTCTTTCACTCATCTTTACACTTCAAGTTAGTAATTAATTATTTGAGGCTAAGCCATCTTCTTGCCTTCAATAAAATGCTAATTGAACAGCTAGTATATCCCAAGAGCTTGCCACTCGCTACATGTACTTCATAGCTCATTGATATTGATCTGGTTAGACTGAATTAACAATGGATTAGCAATTAAAGGAGAACCTATTATTAACACCACAACTGAATTAAGTGTAGCCTTACCCAACCCTGTCACCTCAGATGTGAATTAATCTACGAGCTGCACTATACGCAGTTAACTCAGTCACCACTTTAACGCCATGGCTCAGTGCTATAGAATTCTAGTGTATTGTGGCTCCAGAGTCTCTCCAAGAGAAGGATAAATGCTTCACAAATCTAGTTTCCAGAATCCGATAACATTGAGCCATGGCAGGAAAAGTGGCGTCAACCTGGATAATTTCTGCAGTGCAAATGCAGCCTACAACTCTAACTGTCCTGGTGGGAAAAGATCTAAAAAGCTAAAATAATCTATTGGGAAAGACTGGATTAGTGGTTATCAACTGGATACAGCTCAGCTAAAGGAAAATAAATCAGCAAACAAGACCCCTGCATCTGATGCAAGGAAGAGGCCTTTCAGAAATCCAGCTATGGTAATGTGTAAGTTTCACTCCTCTCCTGCAATTTTTTTCTTAATGCTTGGTGTAGCTACTGTAGATTTAAAACCAGGCTGCCAAGTACAGATTCAGCTACTTTTGACTATCTCACTCTATCACTAAAAGACCACCTTGAATTCAATGGCTTGGATGCCAAAGACAGAACAGGAGAACAGAAAAAGAGCCATGCTGGACAAGACCAAAGGCCTGTTGAGTTCAGTATTCAGTTCATACAATGCCACAGCGTAATACCTCTGGGAAACCTGCCAGCAGGATATGAGTAAAACAGAATTCCCAGATTGTATCAATTTCATTTCCATCTTTACTTTTTGAGAATATATCAAAGTGATGACTGGAAAAGTGTGACTAACACAAGTCTCATAGTGATACATAGATATGTACTTCTTTTGTCATATTTGCTGAGAACTGCACTTCCTCTTGACCACAATAAGCACTTCAACACTTGGCAGGGAAGAAAGAGGTATGAGAACAATTCACACCAGTGAGATTATGTAATTAAGCCTGTCTCATGCACCAGAAGTGATAGATTAAGGTGGGGGCCAGCATAAGGACCCTTAAAAACCACGAACAAAGTAATATGTTGTTCATTAAAATAGAAAAACCACATTGGACTTGAAGAATAGGTTAAGCCCTAAGAGTTACAATCTTCTTCCATATTGTCTAGTTTTGCAATTCACCCCTCCAATCACCAATTACTACAGCATGGAATAAAGCATCTTTTTTTTCTTTCAAGGTAGCTATTTTCTTTCGAAACAAGGGCTGTACCGGCCACCCCTTTAGTGCCAGACTGGGACCACAGCAACTGCACACTGCAGCCCCGATCTCACCTTTCCGCAGCGCAAAAAGGAGCCGCAAAAAGCGGTTCCTTCGCACCGTGGAAAGGGCACCAAGCCACCGACAAGGAGTTTTCTGTGCTCCTTTGGCACTGCGTCATCTAGAGGCAGCGCCAGAGGAATGCCATGATGCCACCCACTGTGTGGTGTGGCACGCAGCATCACACCAGCCTGGGAGGGAGCGGGGGGGGGGGGGGGGGGGGGGGGGGGGGGGGGGGGGGGGGGGGGGGGGGGGGGGGGGGGGGGGGGGGGGGGGGGGGGGGGGGGGGGAGGGGGGGGGGGGGGGGGGGGGGGGGGGGGGGGGGGGGGGGGGGGGGGGGGGGGGGTGCCCCTGGGGGGTGCGTTCAAAGATGTATGCGCTGGGGTGGAAAAAGACAACCCAAAAAAACACAAAAAAAAATCCCTTGAAAAACCACCTCTGCCCCCCCCAAGGCACACACCCCCCCGCGCCCTGGGGCCACACCTTTTTAAAAAAAAAATGTGGGCCCCCCCAAAGGGGTTTAACCCCCCCCCCCCCCACCCCCACCCCCCCCTGGGGGTAAAAAAAAAAACAAAAGGCCCCCCCCCCAACTGTCAAAAAAGGTTTTTTTTTCCCCCGTGTTTTGTTCCCCCCTGCCCCCAAAAAAAAAAGGGAAAAAAACAAACCCAAACAAAAAAAAAAAAAGTTCCCACCCCCACCCCCAACCCCCCCAACCACCCCCCCCCAAAAAACGTTTTTTTTTTTAAAATGGGGGGGAAAAAAAAAAATTTTTTTTTATCCTTGGCTTTTTGTTGCGTCTCATGTCCCCGAAGGGGTTTTTGGCCAAAAAAATTGTTAAAAAAGTGGAAGGTTTGGTTTGCCCCTTTGGCGCACCCTCTGGGTTGGGTGGTTGGTGTTTGTTTGGAGGGAAGGAAACAAATTTGTGGGCCCCCCCCTGTGGGGGGCCCCAAATTGTGCCCCCCCCCCCCCCCCCCTCTGTTTGAAAAAAAAGTAAACCCAAAAAAAACCTGCCCCCCAAAACTGCCCTAAAACAAACCTAATGGCCTAAAGGGGGCCCCCACAAACTTTAAAAATCGTTTGTTTGGAGCTAAAAATTGTTTGAAAATGAAAAAATTTTAGATTTAATTCCAGTCTTACTGGTTGTCTGTTCAAGTCCCAATTCAAAAATCAACATGCAAGTCAAAACAGACCCTAGTCCACTAAAAAGAAGATCGCAGTCCACTGGGAAAGGTCCTGGAACAAAACCTCTTGGGCTTCTAAATGGTTTCAATCCCCCACATTCCTTCCACAATAACACAAGCTACAAATGTGGACAAAGGAGACGGAAGGAAAGAAGGAAAGAGATTGTTCTGCCTTCTCCTTAAAGGAAAAAAGAAGGACAATCGCTAATATCCTCCAAAGCAATTATGAAAAGAAAACATAAGAAAAAGCAATTGGAACACTGTTTTTTTTTGAAAAAAAGGAAAACTCTAGAGCATGTTGGGAACAATAGGTTTGGTGCGGCCAGTCCCCCCCATGGCCCAGTTTTTTCCAAAAAGAAAAAAAAAAAAGCAGTTTGTAGTCAATGAAGGCCAAAATAATGGTACCCACAAAGGAAAAAAGTGTCAGTCCCCCGCACATCTGGGTAGTTTGGGCAAGAACTCTCTAAGAAACGGGTTTAATGAGCTCACAAAAGAAAAAAAAAAAATCAAACGACATATTCATTTTCGCCATCAATTGGAGTTTCACAAAACAAACAGCTTTTGCCGCCCACTCGTACCAATGTATTCCTATCTTCCCCCAGAAAATTGGCCCTTTTCCCTTTTTGTCATTGTTTTTGGTTCCTTCTCTTATGGCCGATATGAATTGTGAACAATTTCCCCATTGTTAAACAAATAAGAAAAAAAAAGTGAGATAGTAATGGATCTCTACCATTGTAATTAATCAAGTAAAAACAAAGTAGGTCACATTCAAAAAGGAACCGTCAGCTTTTGAATGGGAAGAAACCATAAAAAAAAATGTAAAAAAAAAAGGCTTTGGGTCCCTGGTTTGCAAAGCTTCCCTGCCATAGTTATGGAAACCCCTAGTATGAGAAAAAAAACTAAATAAAAAGACAAAAAACATTTAAAAACATCCCGAAAAAAAACTGAAAGGTAAATCAAATGAAAAAAAAAAACTTTAAAGTTTTTTTTTTCCCCCCTTGACGGGTTTGGCTACTTATTAAAGGTCATTGCCTAAAGAATGGTAACTTTTTAAATTTGTAAAAATTTTTCCCGCCAAATATTTACAATTTGAACTGGCCAGGGTTTGTGTCCTCAAAATTTAAAAAGGCTGGAAAAAATAACATAGAATAAAAAAATGTAAAATAAATAAAAACACATTTTTAATGGTCCCCAAAACTCCATTCAATACAAAACAAATTAATACAATTGACAAATGCCCAATTTAGTAAGAAAATTAACAATTCTAAAACAAAAGAGCTTAAATGAAAGGTCCCGGGAAAAAAGCCCAAACTGAAGATAATACAAAAGGCAAGTAAAAACAGTTTCTAAAAAGAAATGGTGTGTTCACCAGCCTAAAAGGAAACTTTTTTTTTATCTCCTAGAAAAAACCCCCCAGCTAGTAAAAAGCACGCCTTGGGAGTTATAGTCCAAAAAAAAAAAGTAACTTGTCTAAAAGTTGTGGCCACTGTGGGCTTCCATAATGTTTTCTGTTAAGTGTTGTTTGTTTTTAAGAAAAATGTAAAAATTGCAAAAGAGCATTAGAAAACACCAAACACAACAAAACCTGAAAAAGAGGGAGAAACAAAATACACTACAACAAGTGGGGGGGCCCAATCCAAGAAAAGTGCCAACAATCCATTTTCAAAGTAAAAAAAAAAAAAAAATCTTACAAAAACAATAAAGCAACTCACGCCTAAAAAAAAAAAAAATCAAATAGGCTTCAAAAATTGAGGAAAAAAAAGTTTTGAAAGTTGTGGACTTTTTAAAAGAAAAAGTGGAAATGTCCCATTTTTTCTCCTCGAAAAAAAAACGAGCCAACTTATGTAATAAAATTTACTGGAGCTGGCACCAGCCAAAAAATTGCCAAAATGCTGGAGGAGTAGGCAATTTAAAAACAATAATAAAAAATAACAGTAAACAACAAATGTTAATA
>NC_056526.1:66870280-66880724 GCF_019175285.1 Sceloporus undulatus
CCCCCCCCCCCCCCACACACACACAACCTGGGTACTCATTTTAGTGACCTACGGAAGGATGCAAGGCTGAGTGGACCCTGGAGCCCTGCCTGATACTGAACTCACAACCTTGTGGCTGTGAATGGTTGCAGTACTGGCATTTGAACACTGCACCACTGGGGCTCCTAATCATCATTGTATCCTAAGGAAACAATCAGGTAACAAATTGATGTGATGAGGAAGTCTCCAAAATGGGTTGTTACAACAACAACAACAAAATTAATCAGATCCAAATAATCATTCATGATACTGCCATTTCATAATCTATATTCTCCAACAGGGACATATTTGACCAAGCAACATCACGGCATGGTCAAGATGGTAAAAGCTATTAATGAGGAAGAACATACAAGCTAAGAGAGGCTGGACCAGCTTGCTATTTGGCTCCCTCCTCCTCTTCTTCTGCTGAGTTACTTAGGTATGAACTACTTTTGCTCCCTGAACTCAGCTTGTGCCAAATGAAGTAAGCTGAGGACAAAGAGGGAGAGCAGGAGGAAGAAAGATAAACTAGATCATGTTAAAAGCAGCTGAATAAGTGAGATGAAAGAGGATTAATCAGGATATCCCATGCCACATTAGGACAATTTGAGGATGCATAAGTCATTTGTTGAGGCAAACTTTCGTGACAAGAATGTATCATCAACCACTGCAACTGGGCATTCATTTGGGGATCTTTAATAAGAAAATACATCTAATTAAAATCACACCTTACAGTACAGCCAATGGACAGACAGAAAGATAGAACATTTGAGCTACGTGATTGATGATCTAAGTCTCATTTTGATTACTCCAGCCTGATACACACCTCCAGGATGTCCTGGCAGCGACAGTAGGGCTCGGGACCGCGCACCAACTGCATGGTCCCGAGCCCTACTATGTGCCGGTGGTGCCACTATTCAGCAGCACCACCTGCATGTGGGGCGTAGGGATGATGTGTGGGAGTCTGAGCACCCACACGTCTATTCCCAGAAGCGGCGTCATAAGGGCTGTGATGCAGTGCTTACGATGTCGCAAAAAAGGATCCGCTCTAGGTGGCTCCTTTTGTACTGCGCAGCTGCGCCATGCAGTTTGGCTGCCGGGGCAATGCTGTGCCATTTAAAGGACTGGCATTTCTCTACCAGCCTGTACTGTGCCTCCCTCCCTCCCTCCCTTTCTTTCTTTCTTTCTTTCTTTCTTTCCTTCTTCTCTCTCTTTCTCTTTTGGTAAATGCTGGCCTAAAACATGCCTGTGGGTTAATAACGTTAAAAAAACAAGGAGATAGAGAGAGTGAAGCTGTGGCCTACTAAGAACAGAGAACAGCGAAAGATGGACCCACCACCCTTGGAAGGGCCATCCCTGGCCTAAAAGAATGTTCTACTCGCATACACTTGCATAAATGTAGATCATTCTATACCAGTGATGGCAAACATTTTAGAGACTGAGTGCCCAAACTGCAACCCAAAACCCACTTATTTATCACAAAGTGCCATGTCCCTCTGACTTTCTAGTAACAAACTCTGGCAAACTCTGTTTGGGTACTTGGAGGACTGCCTCTCCCCATATAATCCACCCTGCACTCTCAGATCGGCCGGGAAGCAATTGTTGAGGGTTCCTAATACGAAGTACATCTCGACTGCACAGAGGGCATTTTCCATCTCGGCCCCGCAGTTTTGGAACTCTCTTCCCGGCGAGCTCCGCTCGGCTACCTCCCTTACCTGTTTAGGAAAAAGCTGAAGACCTACCTCTTCCAACAGGCTTTCCCCCATGCGTTGTGACATCTATTCTCCCCCCATTACACTGGCACTTTTAAGCTAGTTTTTGTTGAGGTTTTTAATGTTTGCAATTTTTTTTTATCGTGTTTTTAAATCGTGTTTTAAATTTGGTGTAGTTTCGTGTGTTTTTATGATGTGGATACTGTTGTAAATTGTACATTGTTTTGTGCTCTTGTTGTAACCCGCTTTGATCTCTTTTGGAAAAGCGGGCTATAAATAAACAGTATTATTATTATTATTATTATTATTATTATTAGGTGATGGCGGGTGAACCCACAGAGAGGGCTCTGAGTGCCACTTCTGGCACTTGTGCCATAGGTTTGCCAGCACTGTTCTATACTATCAACAGCACAAATAAAGCATGGTTCTTGAACACATGGATGATTCTACATCCATTCAAATGATGGAGTTGGAGCCCCCCCTACAAACCTCCTTGTTCAATTCAAGGAAATTGGGGGCTATGGACGGGGAGGGATATAGGGACTGGCAACCAATATATAGTGCTCCATGCATTTGTCTACTGTTACCCTTCACATTTCATAGCAAATCCCAGGGGAAAGACTAGAATAAAATTCCTAGCTCTTAATTTCAATCTATTTTTAAACGGACTTGGATCCTGCATTGGTAAAGATGGGATGACTGATTGATTGACTGACTGAAATCTCCTCAAAAGACAGCTTTGATTCTTTGGTACAACATATTACCATCCAATTTTAGTTTGTCAGAGAAGAGGGCCTTGATTGCTATCATCATGTCGTAACATTTTCTAGGTTAAAAACAAATGCCCTAACTAGTAATTCTTGGGAATGAATATTAATAAACATATTGTCCTCTATAAAGATCTCACTCAATATTACTTGTGTCATTAACTGCCATCTCTTAACATTATCTTCAGTAATTCATACTATCATTCCCTTCTCCTTTTGTGTCGTTGTCTTTAGATTATAAGCCTGAGGGCAGGGAAACAGTTCTCTATCCTATCCTTTCTATTCTCCCATCGTTTGTAAACCGCGCGGATCCTCAAGTGATCGTTGGGCGTGTCCGATTTAGCGTATATTAAATAAATTATTATTATTATTATTATTATTATATATATTATTATTATATTTTATATACGGATTTTTTATACACGGATTCAAGCATACACGGTTTGAAAATGTTCCAAAAAAGTATAATTTACCTTGATTTCTCATTTTTTATTAGGGACACCATTTGCTGTGTCATATATTTTAATGGGACTTGAGCATACACAGATTTTGTTATACACGGGGGATCTTGGAACCAAACCCCAGCGTTATAACAAGGGTCCACTGTAGTTTCAAACATATATTCACTCTAATTGCTGAGACTTCCTGCAAACATGTTCTATGTATTGTACCTTCAACAACCTGACAATTAATCAGGACAACACACTTTAGGTATTTGTTTGCAATAAGGGCTCTTGATGTTGCTGAACTCAGTTCCATCAGCTTGGACAATTGTGAGAGAGTAGCAGTTTAGCAATTGAAAGGCCAAGGATTATTATACCTATAGTAAATATTCTTTCTTTTACACCCTTGCATCATAAGACTGCTTGGATGAAATACCACTCCTGTCACTTAAAACTTAAAGGACATGCCAATCAGGAAGCCAGGCAAGAACCTTTATGCCCCTACCCTCAAAAAAAGAAAACAGGAATCTCCCAAATCTACCCAGATACAACTAGGTCTACTTCCAACTAATGTTGAATTCCAATAATGAAACTATCTATACACACCCACACTAACCTTTGAAGCAGTTTTCAATAAAAAAATATGCATCTAAGTACTTGTTCTATGTAATGCCACCAATTTAAGTACCAGTCAGATCAGCATATCTTGCATGATGAGATCTCTGATACAAGGAAGATAATCTGAGACAGGTCTAACCAGCCCAGGGTTGCAGTGTAGCACAGGCTGCTGAAACCATGGGTTGAAACAATGGACAAGAATTTGACAGAACCACCCAAAGTGGTAATGAAAAAGCAAAAAAGGCAAGAACAAAGAACCACAGCACCTATTTCACCAGCCATCCAGCAGTCACCTTTTACAGAAATAAACAAGTCAAGCAGATGTAAGGCCGAGTGTCATTTGGGATGTATATCCGGTAAGCCACCTGGGTCTGAGTGCTTCAAAGCCAAAGACTGACAAGGAAAGACCCAACAAGTTTTCTCACAAAATCCAGTGTTTCTTATCAGAGCTATCAACAATACCAGAATGAAAAGAAAAATTGATTATTAATTTATGCAACCCAAGATCTGTCATTTGTACTGTATTTCTTTCTCTCATTGAATACATACGGTTCTTTAGTTGGTCAACAGGAAGTACAAATTTCTAAGCCTGTCATTATGTAATTTTGTGATTATGCAAATGTATAATCCTAAGCCGATGTGGACCAAATGAAGTAGTATAAATTGTATTGTCACATTTCAAGTGCAAGGAACAAGATGGGAGAAACTAATGCTATTGAAGCACAAATGCAGTGATGGTGCAGAGAATGCACTGCAATTCCATTACATTTCCAGGTATGGGAGAAGCAGGTTTCAAAGAGAACAACCCAAAATATATTGGATTGTGATATTCCTCTATTAGGCTTCACCCACATCTGGTGGAATGATGCACCTTTTCTCTTCAAATCATGGAGATCAGTACTTCCTGTATAAATTTTATGAGGTACTGAAATAATGAGCCTCCCCATGCCCAGACCATAATGTAAATGGGAAAAAAAATCATATGACTTTCAAGTAGGTATGACTTAATTTTTAGATTTAAACTGGCCTTTTGGATCCACTTACTGAGATAGCCAAACACAAAAATTATCAGAAAAGGTCTAGTATAAAATTCCACTGAAAATTTTCAGCCTTGAATTTCCTACTTCTAACCTAAACAGTCAAAACACAACAAAAATGTTACCAGCACATTCCACAGAGCTGTTGCACACTATATAATGCTCGTAAGCCTCCATGCATGGATCGGCATTGCAAATAAACTATAATATTTTTGAGGCTGAAAATGCTTATTTTTATTTATGAGCTTGATCTAAAATTAGCTTTCAGTAAGACGATACAAGCACAGGATGGGGCACCCACATTTGTAAATATTTCACAGACGCACTAATTCTTTGATTATTTAAACTACATTCTACATGTAGAACTTGAATTTCTTCCAACACTAACATTTCTACATGATGAAACAAAACAAAAGAAATCCTGGCACTTTAAAGACTAGCACACTACTTAAGCTGCAAACAAAAACTATTTGGAAACTGTTACATACAAAGTGTTCTTGGACAAAAAACTCCCAAATACCACTAATCTATAGTTTTTTGTGCGTTTTCAGGCTTTGTGCCATCTTCTAGAACATCAGGAATAATTCTCTAGAATTTATTCCTGATGTTTCGCCAGCATCTGTGGCTGGCATCTTCAGGAATGCTGGCATGGAACAAAGTTGGGAAGGAGAGTTAGGTCATAATTTCCCCCCTTTCAAATGTCCCAAAAGCATATGCCCATGCCATGGTTTCACTTACCAGATCTGTCAAAGCACCACCAAAGTAGGATAACAAACGGAGGGGAAATGGCAACCATAGATGACCTACATTGTGTCATATCTAATGTGCCGAGGAGGCAAGAGGTCACCTGCAAGGGGCAGGAGTGAAAACTGGCTAGTGGCTCCCATGCAGTTCTTAACCCTTGGCTTAAATGATATTAGACCATATCTAGACCACAGCCGTTCTAATTTAAACTGATTGGATTTATTAACCATATACTTCAATGACACCAATAAACAGTTAACCTAGGCCTGTTACAGACTGCCCAAAATAAAGCTGTTCAGGTCTCTTTGGAGGCATGGGTCCTAGAGTCCAGAGGTTGCGCCAAAGCCACACTCCATTCCTAAGCACTGGAGTGCAGCTTTGGTGCCAGCTTCCGGATTCTTAGGATGCATGCATCATTTAAATAGTTACAGTGCTACCTCGGGTTACGAAATTAATTCGTTCCGCCGCTCCGTTCGTAACCGATACATTTCGCAACCCGAAAAGGCTTTCCGTTAGCGCTGGAAAGCCGCTAGCCGCGCTTTGCGTTTGAATTCGCGCCGAAATAAATTTCGTAACCCGAAAAAAACATCGTATCCCGGAACAGTTTTTTCCAATCTAACTTTTCGTATCACCGGAAATTCGTAACGCGATCAATTCGTATCCCGGGGCACCACTGTACCTCCAAAGAGACCCGAAGCAGCTTTATTTTGGCAGTCTGTAAAAGGCCCTAGTCTGAATCAGCCCATTACATTTATATTCCACGACCTCAAACAGCTTCTGAAGTTTGTCTTGGGGTTGATCAATCCAAGTTGGAAAGTTGATTCGAAAGCTTTAATTTGACTCATGAAATAGTATTTAATCCATCATTTAAGATCTCACCTTTGAGTTAGAATTTGAGAAAACAAGCATTATTTCATATCAAAATACTAATCTAATTTAGCAAATAAACAAACACAAATTCAAATGCAAGCACGCAAAGCCTTTGTTTCAGCACCACCATTAGACAGTGTTTGGATGTCTGATTTTATTGAAATTCAAGTCAAAGGGGTACAAAAGCTAGTCAATAGACAGTAAGGGTAATGAGTTAACTGACTTGTCCCATTTTCAAAATAGATTTAGGTTATCACAGCTTCATATCCCAAAGTAGTCAAGGCTTAGGACTCATTCAGATAACCATGCCCTTTCCCACATTAGCTTTAATGGGAATGGGAACTACCATAATTTGCTATCCATACCTAATGGCACAATAATATGGAATATTGCACCACTATCCAGCTCTTTGTGTACTGGCTAACATGTTTCCAGCATACAAAGGAAGGTGCTTTTTGCTCTTTTCTCCCTCTGTCCCCACTTCCTTCTCAATGTATCCTCCCAGAGAGAGAGAGAGAGTAAATCCGGGAAAGTTTGAAAACTGTCTGGGAGGGTTCAAATTTCTCATAGACAGTGATCAGCTTTTGCTCAAATATCCAAAGGATGGGACTTCACTCACACAGTTCTCAAGGCATCTGTCCACTATGACTCTTGGATTCTTGCTGTAATACTTTCATATGGACAGAGACCAACATAGACAGAACATTTTGGAAGTAGTGTACTATCATTTCAAATACAAAATCTGGGATTTATTTTAAGAATAGACTACTTGGGATTTTGAGGACATCTTTTTGCAACAAATGGTTCAAGTGGAATGCATTTTAGAATTTGCACCAGCCATCACACATGCACTTCCAATAGCAAGTACTGTACCTGAACAAGGATCTAAAATCTTGGAGAACTGGGCAAAGATATACACCAATTATAAAATACAGAGGCAGCCCTGCATGCTATCATATGAAACCAAACCAGTTTTCTAATGCTAGTAGGAAGGAAGAGAGAGGAGCAGCAGGTGCAGCAGCAGCCCAGTACATTTTAGCTGCTCTTACTACATACAGCAACAGACAAGAAACATTTTTCTCATAATACTGCCATATCACACTTTAAGTATCTGCTGTCATTACACCTTGCATCACTAGAGTACAACGCTCAATACAACAAATGCTCAGATACAAACAGCTCTGCATGTAAATCTCAGGTAACCCAGCTGGTGAATATTAAACAGACTTCTGAATTTAGAAGCTCCAGAAAGATGCTTGACTGTTATTTGTAAATGTGAGCTTGCATTGACTAGAGCATTTGTGACTTATTACAACTATTGCAGAACTCTTATTTTCTGAAGCAATGGTACAATGCTCATCATGGCACAGAAGTTGTTTCCACACAGCTCAAACGGTCTAGTCCTGCATGGTGTCAAGCACTCTGGCTCCTATGAATTCCATGGTGTTTACCAGATAGCTGAATTATGAGACACCAAGCCAAGAGAAACATTACCTTGTTCAAGAGCATAAATGCAGAGTATATAAGACAGTTATTATATGATGCTCCAAAGCACGCTATACTCATTTCCTTCCCTGCTTAAAACGTGCAGTGTTACAGCATGCCAATTTAAACTAGCACTCAGTTCATAAAATCTCCAAAATATAATTTCAGTGTGCATTTGAATGTTTAATATTGAAGTTAAATCTACCTTATCTTCACATTCAATATCATATGTAACCCATAATCTTGGATCATTTCCCATCACCATAATCATTTAATAACACTTTTTTGCACAAATTTATTTATAGTTCTATTAAAATCAGTGCACATGCCTTAGTTACATCCCATTTGGATTACGGTACACACTCCACATGGGGTTTGCTTTGAAGAGTTGTAGAAACTTCAGCTGCTCCAAGTGTTGCAGCCAGACTGTTGTCTGAGACTGATTATCGGATACCTTTAATAGCTACACAATGGTGTTTTTACAGTCACAATTTAAGTGTTGGTGTGGACCTATAAGCTCAAATCCAGATTATAGAGGATCCATATTTTCCTATACAAACCTGCCCATTTTCAATCTCTTCAGGAGGAGGCCCTGCTCTCCATCAACGATAAGCAGGGTCAGTAAGAGGGGAGAAGTTATGTGCAAATTAGCTGGGACTGACGACATTGCATACATTTTTGTTTTTGAGGCACAGGAGATCCCATATATTTTTTTTAACCAGTGATAGAAGCAGAGTGGGTACCAGGTCTGACCCCTTTACCCCCTGAACCCCAAGCATTTTCTATCCAGCAAAATGGCCCTTAAATTGCTGTGATGGTGTCAACTGTTTTGAGCATGGCTCACCTACTCTACCTCCTGTTCTCAGTTCTACAAAGGAGCCCTGGTGGCGCAGTGGTTTAAATGCCTGTACTGCAGCCATTCACTCAAAACCACAAGGTTGCGAGTTCAAGACCAGCAAAAGGCCCAAGCTCGACTCAGGCTTGCATCCTTCCGAGGGGGAGCTAAAATGAGTACCCAGACTGTTGGGGGCAAATTAGCTTACTTGCTAATTAGCTTACTTGCTGTTCACCGCTATGATCTTTGGAATAGCGTTATATAATAAAACAAATTATTATATTACAAGGCCAGATAGTGATTGAGTACATGTGAGGTGGCATATATAAAGATACCTCAAGTGTCCCAAGAGGAACACCTCTTGCAAGAGGTCCAGGTTCCAGCAAGAGCTCTAGAGCATCTCATGAAAGCCTGGAACCCTCCAGAACTTCTCATCTTGCAAGACTTAAAGCAGACTTTCTATAGGCCTGCCTCACATACTGTGTTTAGAAAATCTGACATCACTAGCTGCGCGGGTGAGCGAGCAAAATCTACTTTTGGCAGCCTGCAGATACATCTGGGAGGAATGCAAGAGAAGACTTTCTCAGTGGCTGTTCCCTGGCTCTGGTCTCCCTTCCTCAGAGAGGCCTATGGCTCTCTTCAACACTTCCTTTCAGCAGCAGGTGAAGACTTTTTTGTCTCAACGAGCTTTGGAAACAAGCTGCTCATTGGGAAAATGTCTTCTAATTGTGCTGCATTGTTGTTGTGGGCCTAAGTTATTTCTTATGGCAACCCCAAGGCTATACTATCACTGGTGTTTTTCTTTTATTTTTTTTTCACTTAGTTTTTATTGATTTGGAGATCTGCCATTGCCTTCCCCTGAGGCTGGAGCATGTGATGTTCAAGGTTACCAGTGGGTTTCATGGCCAAGTGGGAATCAAACCTTGGTCTCCCGAGTCATTGTCCAACACTAAAACACTACACCATGTTGGCTATACTGCTCTTATTGCTTGCTTTTAATGGATATTTTAAAATTCTTTTAAATTTTATCGATAGTTGAATATTGTTTTAACTTCTTGAAATTGTTTTCAGGATGATAGCTTTTATCTACAAAATTTTCATTTTAGGGTTAGGAAAAGGTGGGGCAGAACAAATTACAGTTATTACAACCGCCTACTAGGATACTACATTATAGGATGGGCTTTTTTACATTAATCAAATGTATTGTGCAACCACCTTTGCAGGCATCTTAGGAATCAAAAGAGAGAATTAAATGCAACAATATTAAAAACCATACAGACAACAATCTTAGTAAATAATGGTGTTCTTATGATCAACTCATTTTATTGTAACAAAAAGTACTTCTAAAATCATGTACAGTCATCCCTCCATATTTGCGTGGATTTGATATTCTGAGGTTGATTATTCACCATTTCAGTTATTATTTTCTCTACTAGACTGTCTAGGTCCTCCAGTGCAACTCTGTGGTCAACTTAACTAAAAGTTGCACTGGAAGACCATTTGTAGCTACTTCAGTGCCATTCTATGGTCAGTGTATGTTGGACATTGACCACAGAGTTGCACTGGAGGACCTAGAGATTCCTAGAGAGGTGTCCTTTCAGGTAAAAACAGCATTTTTGTTATTTGTGGTTTTTCCTATCATAGGGTCTTGTTCCCTAACCCTAGCAAATATGGGGGACAACTGTATTGCCATGGTACAAAGGGCACCATTTTTTCCAGAGATGAATTTTGAGTACATGGTTTCGTTTTTCTTTAAGTACATGTACTAAAAATCACTTCCAAAAAACCCCAAATTTACTCTTGATTAATTGGATGTACATTTTTAAGTGATCAAACAGATTTAATCAATTAATCCAGCTGATTATATCCCTAAAGCTGCACTCCTTTGTGCTTGGGAGCACGTTATATGAAACAC
>NC_056526.1:66880749-66958036 GCF_019175285.1 Sceloporus undulatus
CATGACTGGCATATGAGTTAACCCACTTAAAATATTGGCATTCAAATTAATTTACAGATGATGATACCGAAGACCTGTGAAGTGCTTTTCAGACATAATGTTGTCTACATAAATATATTTTCTGAAACAATTAATCATAACTGCTTCTCATGAGAGATGCACCTAGCATAATTTTAAGAACATGCTCGATACTCATTCTCCAGAGACAGAAGCGCAGGGAACTCTTTGAAGAGGAAATAAGTACTTAATGATCAAGGTTTGCCGAAGTGACAAGCAGGAGAATAGGGGAATGTAAATGAAATATTTGTGAAGCTGTTGTTGTTCTTGTATTTAATGTATTTCCTTTGCTTTTTGTCATGCTTTTAGAACTACGTTAGCTTGTAAGTAATGAATCATTTGTAGAGCACTCTAGGCAAGTGTATGCACAGAACAGTCACTATTTTTTACCATCCTCTTTTTCTTCTCCAGAGACAGCTAACATTGTGGTTCTTGTGTTAATATGGATACATACACAGCTATGTTTATACACACTCAGTCTTTCTTTCACTCATCTTTACACTTCAAGTTAGTAATTAATTATTTGAGGCTAAGCCATTCTTCTTGCCTTCAATAAAATGCTAATTGAACAAGCTAGTATATCCCAAGAGCTTGCCACTCGCTACATGTACTTCATAGCTCATTGATATTGATCTGCTGTAGACTGAATTAACAATGGATTATGCAATTAAAGGAGAACCTATTATTAACACCACAACTGAATTAAGTGTAGCCTTACCCAACCCTGTCACCTCCAGATGTGTTAATCTACGGCTGCATCCATACTGCAGAAATAATGCAGTTTGACACCACTTTAACTGCCATGGCTCAGTGCTATAGAATTCTAGTGTATTGTGGCTCCAGAGTCTCTCACAGAGAAGGATAAATGCTTCACAAATCTAGTTTCCAGAATCCGATAACATTGAGCCATGGCAGGAAAAGTGGCGTCAACCTGGATAATTTCTGCAGTGCAAATGCAGCCTACAACTCTAACTGTCCTGGTGGGAAATAGTCTAAAAAGCTAAAATAAATCTACTTGGGAAAGACTGGATTAGTGGTTATCAACTGGATACAGCTCAGCTAAAGGAAAATAAATCAGCAAACAAGACCCCTGCATCTTGATGCAAGGAAGAGGCCTTTTCAGAAATCCAGATATGGTAATGTGTAATGTTCATCTCTCTCCTGGCAATTTTTTCTTAATGCTTGGTGTAGCTACTGTAGATTTAAAACCAAAACTGCCAAGTTACAGATTCAGCTACTTTTGACTATCTCACTCTATCACTAAAAGACCACCTTTGAATTTCAATGGCTTGGATGCCAAAGACAGAACAGGAGAACAGAAAAAGAGCCATGCTGGACAAGACCAAAGACCTGTTGAGTTCAGTATTCAGTTCATACAATGCCCAAGCGTAAAGTTACCTCTGGGAAACCTGCCAGCAGGATATGAGTAAAACAGAATTCCCAGGTTGTATCAATTTCATTTCCATCTTTACTTTTGTAGAATATATCAAAGTGATGACTGGAAAAGTCTGTGAACTAAACCACAAAGTATCTAGGTACAGTAATTCTTCTTTTGTTCATATTTGCTGAGAACTGCACTTCCTCTTGACCATCAATAAGCACTTCAACACTTGGCAGGGAAGAAGAGGTATGAGAACAATTCACACTCAGTGAGATTATGTAATTTTAAGCCTGTCTCATGCACCAGAATGTGATAGATTAAGGTGGGGGCCAGGCATAAGGACCCTTAAAAACCACGAACAAAGTAATATGTTGTTCATTAAAATAGAAAAACCACATTGGACTTTGAAGAATAGGTTAAGCCCTTAAGAGTTACAATCTTCTTCCATATTGTCTAGTTTTGCAATTCACCCCTCCAATCACCAATTACTACAGCAGTGAATAAAGCATCTTTTTTTTCTTTCAAGGTAGCTATTTTCTTTTGAAACAAGGGGCTGTACCGGCCACCCCTTTTAGTGCCAGATTGGGACCACAGCAACTGCACACTGCAGCCCCGATCTCACCTTTCCGCAGCACAAAAAGGAGCCGCAAAAAGTGGTTCCTTTCTGCACCGTGGAAAGGGCACCATAGCCACTGACACCGGAGGTTTTCTGTGCTCCTTTGGCACTGCATCATCTAGAGGCAGCGCCAGAGGAGTGCCATGATGCCACCCACTGTGTGGTGTGGCACGCAGCATCACACCAGCCTGGGAATGGAGTCAGGGCGTGCGTCATGTGGACACCAAATCCTGACTCTGCCCCCAGGCTGGCCTTAATGGCCAGTCTGTACAGCCTCAAGGTTCGTGTTCCCTGCAAAAGACAACAAACTCACTTTTAATGGGAAAATTCTGCTTTTTGCTCTTTGAGGTGGCAAATTTAATGAGTTTGGTGGCCTTGACTCTGTTGGAGATGCTGCCATGCCTCTGATAACCCAAACCTGCCCAACTCTAAACTATGCTATGCACACTTATCTTTGAGATAAAATGTTAGAACAAATTAGATTAATTCCAGTCTTAATGGTTCTTCAGTCCCATTCAAATCAAAATGCAAGTAGACTAGTCACTAAGAGATCCAGTCCAATGGGAAGTCTGAAACTCTTGCTTCTAATGTTTCATCCCCACATCTTCCACATACAGCTACATGTGACAAGGAGAAGGAAGAGATTTCTGCCTCTCTTAAATGAAAAGAGGGATCCTATATCTCATACAAATATAGACATAAGAAGCAATGACACTGTTTTTTGAAAAAAGGAACTCTAGAGCAGTGTTGGACAATAGGTTGGTACCAGTCCATGGCCAGTTTCCAAGAAAGAAAAAAACCAGTTGTAGTCAATGAGGCAAATATGGTACCAACAAAGGGAAAAAAGTGTCAGTCCCTCACATCTGGTAGTTTGGGCAGAACTACTCTAGACGGTTATGATCTCACAAAGAAAAAAAATCAACGACATATCATTCCCATCATTGAGTCACAAACAACGCTTTGCCCACTCTTACCAATGTATTCCTAATCTTCCAGATTGCCCTTTTCCCTTTTCATGTTTGTCTTCTCTTTGCTCGATATGATTGTTACATTTCCCATTGTAGCAAATAGAAAAAAGTGATATAGTATTGATCTCTACCTTAGTATAATCAGTACAAAGTAGGTCACATGCAAATGACCGTCAGCTTGAATGGGAGAAACCATATGTAATGCTTTGTCTGTTTGCAGCTTCTGCCATAGTTATAACCTAGTATGAGAACTAGAATATACAAAAAGCATTTACATCCACAAACTGAAAGGTGTCAATGAAAAAACTTTAGTTTCCTGGACTGGTTGGCTACTTATTAAGGTCATTGACTAAATATATCCTTTTAATTTTGTATTCCCCATATTGTACATTTTACTGCAGTGTTCTCAATTAGCTGAAAAATAACATAGAATAATAAAATGTATCACAATAAACACATTTATGTCACTCATTCATACATACAATTAATACATTACATGCATTTAAGATTACAATTCTAAACATACTTATGAGTCGGAAAGCCCCACTGAAGATATACAGGCAAGAAAGGGTTTAAAGAATTGTGTTCACAGCATCAAAAGGAACTTTTTTATCTCCTAGAACCCCCAGCTAGTAAAGCCGCTGGGGAGTTATAGTCCAAAAAAGTAACTTGTCTAAGTTGCCACTGTGCTCCATATGTCTTTAAAGTGTTGTTTTAGAATATGTATTCAAAGATCATTAGAAACACACACACAAACCTGAAGATTGACAAAATACACTACACCAGTGCCATCAGAGTGCCACATCCATTTTCAGTAATCTTGACAGAAACAAAAAAGAAAACCAGTACAGTATCAATAGCTCAATATGAGGAGTTGATGTTGACTTTAAAGAAAATTGAAATGTCATTTTCTCCTCTAAAAAACTAGCCAACTATGTAATATATTACTGGAGACTGCACCAGCATTACCAATGCTGAGAGAGGCATTTAAAACAATATAAAAATAACATTAACACAATTATAATTCACTGGGCTTCTCTTCAAAAATATGGGCAAACTGTCTCTTGTTAATGGGCTCCTTAATGAGCCTGGAAAGTACAAGAGCAAGCTGATTTCCATTCCTAATTCTAAAATACTATAATAAAAAAATTTCCAATTCTTAAAAAAAACAGCCAAGAAGAAAATAGTTCACTTTCTCAATATAAAGAAAGTCAACCTGGACATGTATTTTGACAAATATTTGAAGATGAGAAGACATGATCCATGCAGTTAGGTATTGATAACTGTAGCTGTCATTGTAACCCCACACAGTGATCCAGATAATTAAAAAGGAAGCAGTTTCGTTAAAAACAAAACCTCTACTATATTCAGGAAGCCAGAAATATGAGATTTCTTTGTTTTGTTTACACAGTCTCTGGAATTAATTAGAGGGACCATGTCTTTACCTCATATCTCTCCTACTCCTCAGTTTGATCATCAGTGCCTGGGTGAGCAGAAACTGGGGTCGGGGTAAACTGAAGGTAAGAGCATTGGGCAGGGGCATTTGGCACTTCCCATATAGTGCTTTAAGCAGTGTCTCATTCAACCTTATTTTATAAAGAATTGGAACAGATCGGTCTTTGAAGGGACATGGCGGCCTTCTTCATGTGCATTTTGTGCCACAAAATAGTAATACATGTCACATTTTAAAGGCCATGGTTTACTTACTCATGTCTGGAGTCAAAAGTGGGCCACCACTTACATTTTGGTGGTGATCCCATTAGCTATGGTTTTAAGCAGGCGTGAGTAAGGGATGATTTGGCAAAGATTGAGGTGAAGCAAAGAAATGGGGGGAGGTTCATTAAGGAAGATGCCACTCTGCCACCACACAGCATATAGGCACAAGAGGCTGCCTGTTTTAAAAGAAGCTATCTAGACAAATCAAGACAGCTTCCCCTTTTTATGCCACACATTGCTCCATTTTATTGACTACAAATTCAAAACGGTAAATCCACAAAGAAAAGTGATGACCCCGAAACACATTTTCTATAGTGGCATGACATGTTATTTATCTTTATGTGCACTTCATGCATTGAAAGTCTAAACAGCAGCTGTGATCATGGCAAGCACAACCAGTTCCTGAAAATTAAAGCACTACTCATTAAAACCTCCAATTCTAAAATAACTACAATCACTGCACACCATAAGCAATTTTACATACTGCTTTAATCAGTGCCAAATTGCATTAATTCTGCAATGTAGCAGCAGCTTTAATCTTTCAAAAGTACTGAAAGTGAGGGAGATGATGGTGACTGATGACCAGACGTTTGCAGACATTTAGGATCTGCTGCCACATTGTCTCCCCCAAATTAAAAAAAAAAAAAAAGTAGTGGGCATAATTCTGTTTCTGATTCAAAAATGGGAACTGTATTTCCTATGAAGGAACTAGACAAGATCATGAACACACCTTTTCAAGCAGGCATACCCCTGACTCCTGACACCCGATGTGTCCCCCCTCCCTCGTCAGCATTGTTGAGTTGGCATGAGATGTGGTTTTAATTGTGGTTTTATTGTGTAATTTTGGGGTGTTTATGATGTTATGTATTTGATGGTTTTATATTGTACATGTAAATGTTGTTAACCGCTTTGATTTGAAGAAAAGCGGTATATAAATAATTTTATTATTATTATTATTTATTAAAGATATATTACTAAAATTTTTAATATTTAAATTTTAAACTCCTGGGGAAAGAATTCCAGAGTCTAGGGGCAGCCACCAAGAAGGCCCTTTAATGTTTCCCTGTCAACCATGTTTGTGATTGTGGCAGGACTGAAAAGAGGGTCTGTTCTGATGCTTTCAAGCTCCGAGCAGGCTCAGATAGTGAGGTATGGTTTGCCAGATAATCTGGACCTTTATAGGTCATCATAACCAGCATTTTGAATATAATACAAATGGCTTGCAAAGTTTAAAAAATGAGGAATTACTACTTTGACAGTCAAATGAGAATGTATATACTACTCACAGGAGTTTCCAAACCTCCAAAAGAGAGAAAATACCTTAACTGTGTCTAGCTAAACATCTCAGCTGCTTACAACTCCAGTCTCAATCATTTCTGAAGCAAAGGTGGCCCTGTATTTTGCTGATGACCACATGCTTAACTCAAAACCTCCAGTGACTATCACCATCACTTTCCACAGCATAAGCTGCCGATTAGTTTCCGGGTGCAGTACAAAGTGTTGGTTATTACCTTTAAAGCCCTACATGGCTTGAGCCCGAGTTACTTGAGGGAACGCCTCTCCCTACACAATCCGCCCTGCACTCTCAGAACAACCGGGAAGAACTTATTAAGAGTATGCAAAGACCAGGTTAACAACAACTTCCCACAGAGCGTTCACTGCCGTTGCCCCCAAGCTGTGGAATGGCTTGCTGGATGATATCCGTCTTATTACCACCTTAGATGCGCGGATCTCTTCTGGCAGACCTTTCCACCCAATTTGTTATAAGAGTTTCAAAAAATGCTCCACCTCCATTTGTAACTGCATGTATTTTAGATGATGATTTAGTTAATTGAATTGTATTGATGGTAATGTCATTGTTTTATTGAATGTATTTGATATGGCACTGATGTTTTTATTGCTGTAATCCCGCCTTGATCCGCAGGGAGAGGTGGGAAATATAAATAAAAAGTATTAATATTAGTATTTATTATAGTAAGGAGAGAGGAAATTCTTGTCTTGTCACTTTCTCCAGTCTTCTCAAATCACTTCCATTTCCTTCTAGATTACTTCTATGACAGAGATTGGTTTCTACCTTTAGAGCCACACTGACTGTCAGAAATGCCACACACACACACACACACACACACACACACACACACACACATATATATCAACAAGAAAATGGCCAGACATTTACTTCTGGTTTGGAAATACAGATATTCTTAACGATGAGCAGTATGGGCATTCATCTACCTATTTAAATGGCAAATTACTCAATTTTGGCCAGAAAAAGTGGAGAGCATTGTTAAGACAGCCCTGAGAATGAACACATATGACCACAGGGCCATACCATGCTCATCCCTGCTCTAGGACTCTTGCAAACATGATGGCTTAATTCCTTACAAACATAACCTTAACTCCTTGCAAACATAATCAACATGATGGCTACCTAGTTTATTATATATCTTAGCCACATGACATAATTCCCCCCTCTTATTTTATCCCATCATACCAATAGACAACTTAAGCAGGAAAGTTACAGCTTGATTTGTCCTATGAAACTTCATATGCTCCTAGTTATATTCAGTCAAAATAGAAATATTTTGAACCAAGGTGTTCCATGGTGAATGACACAAAAGGGAACCACAACTTTATTCTCTGGTAACATTCTAGTTCTTCAATAGCCAAGAAGAGTGGTAGGGGTACTCTTTGATCCCAGTTCTCCATCACATCCCCCTGGCAGCCCTCCTGCTCTCAGTGCACTAGGGGCTCAATTTAAGTACTCTTTTTCTACTTATGAATTTAGACCCCAGTTTATAGAAGGCTGTGATGGGGCTGTGATCAAGTGAGCAAGGATCACTTGATCTTTTTGATCTTTTTGGAAAAGCGGTATATAAATAAAATTTATTATTATTATTTATTATATCCCCGCTTATCATTTGTGCAGATAAAATTACATGAAGTCAGGAGGTAACACCTGAACAGGGCTGCTGTTAAGCTAAAATTGTATCAGGCTGCTTCTACACTGCCGAAATAAGGCACTGACACCACTTTAACTGTCATGGCTCGGTGCTATGGAATTTTGGGATCTGAATTTTTTTGAGATATTTAGTCTGCTCTGTCAGAGAGCTCTGATGCCGCAACAACAGGTTCATTCCATTTATTTTCTTCAAAGGAAAGGATTTGCCCAAGTAGCCATAGGAGCATACAATTTCAGTCCCACTGAGTTTGCTTTTTTCGGATATTAGAGTAAATTGAACTGAATCTAAAATTCCATTATCCTTTGTATAGCAGAAAAGAAAATCCACATTTTCCCAGTGCTGTGCTATCCTAGCAGCCAATAATAGGTGACATATTAATTCAGTTCCTGGTTTTGAACTTCTTCATTCAATATAACCGAGAATGGCAATCAACAGATCAAAGGGAAAGGTAATATCAACTGTTTCCATTATCTTATCTGAGAACTGGGAGCAGAAGCGCTGTCGTTGAGGCCATGTCCATCATGCATGCACAAGATCTGCTCTATTGTGTGAATATCACCAACAGCTGGAAGATAACAGTAATCTGAGCAGCAGGAATGACTCTGCCATTTGGCAAACGATTACAGGAGTATCAGGGAACAGATCTGGGGTATCATAAAAGGGCATCAAAATGGTTTTCCCTAAGTAACAGAAAAGGTACTTGACAAACTTTCTACTTCAAGTAACAAAGTAGCCTGGTTGGCTCTGGGTACAATGATCTTGACTTGGATGTATGAGTGGGGACAGTGCATTGGATTGCAGAATGTACTGGGCTCTCACCCTACTGATTGTGACTTCTAGGGTGAACTGCCAACATGCTATCATTTTGTAATCATTTCGGACAGGAGTTAACACAGGAATAGTTTAATTCCTTTCTTCTACCTGAATGGACATACCCAGTTATAATTTCTCACATTACCTTTTAAGCAGTAAGTGTAGCATTATGATGCTAGTAGTCACTATTAATCAACTACTTTAGGTAGCAGAGCTTTATCGATATCCATTATTACATACTCAAAATCAGTTCCTTGGAAACTAACTACCCACTTGCTGGACACAATTTGTGCAGGACAAATGTCTTTTATAGTGGTTGCATTTAAAAGGATTTAAAACACTCATTGAAAACCATTCAAAACATATAATAAAATCAGTTTACAGTGCACTCTTAAAAGCCCTTCTTTTAAAAAAGAAAAAAACGGGAGGAAGTAAATGGCCAGAGCCAATGTGGATGGTCCTTTAGCCCTGATGTGAACAAATATAAAGTTTCTATGGGCTAAAGGACCAGCCACATTGGCTCTGAGTCAAACTGTGGGATCCTGCAGTTTGAGCCAGATGTAAAAGGCATACAGAATTAAATGCTTCATTGTTTAGGGATTTCAATGCAGAATGGCCATAAGAACTAGCAAACAAACATATTATAATTAGCATACTGTATATCATTTGACCCTAAGTCTCATCCAGTAATAGTAATTACTGTATGTAAAATCTAATCTCTGTATGGTCTTAATTAAAATAGCATTATGCACTGCTAGAGTAAATTACCTGTACAGAAGAATCCAATGTGAGGAAAAATTTGGGGTACTTGCTTATCAACATGAGGGTGCTTAGTATCAACTCCAAAAATTCTAATTTGAAATTTAAACCATAGATGTTGTTGTGACTAATACTGAGAGACTGATCCTCTATTAATATGTCCAATGAACAGCTCTTTTTAAAACAGTTCTTTAAAGCAGCAACCATCACTACATCCTGTAACAATGTTCTGCATCCATTCAGTCATGCATTGTGTGAAACGTTATGCATCACTGTTACAGTCAGGTCAAAAAATGTTTACTGTGTAATCTTAATCCTAGTGATAATGGAAGAAGGGGGGCTGTCTCTAGCAACTTTCTCCACAAAGCAGAAATAGTGCCAACAACGCCTGCATTTGTGACTGTGGCATAGGGCAACAACACTACAAAGGAATGCAACTACTAGGGTTGCTGAATTCACAGCCCACAAACAGTACATGCACAGCTGATTTCATAATTACATATAAAGAAATGCAACTAGAAGATTCCCACATCATAAGCAAAACTGTACATTCTTCTTGATTTAAATACATAACTGATAATCATAGAAGCAAAATGGTGGCAGCCAAAGTAAGTTCTTGTATTATATTGTGACTATTATGAAATCAGCAAATGTTTTGTCAACAATTAAGATTGCACATCAGACAGCTACCATATCAATGCCTTTAAGCATATTTAAAAAATAGCACAAACAAGGATTGCTCACTTCCAGTTTCATATGTCATTTGCTTTGTGATCTGAAGAGTTAGCTGTCTGTAGCAGGCAGGCTTTTCAGAAATACTGGCTCTCATCATATCTTTGATATTGCAAGTAGTGACTGTCATTATACAACATGCTCATAAGCTGCTTTAGTGCAAATCTTGCTTTACATTATAGTTTGACAGAGTAGAAGGGGTTTTCCAATACCAACAGATGTTTGCATTAATCCAGCATCCAGGAATGGCAGTTCTGTGTTGGAGCTATGCTTTTCTGTCAGACCAGTTTTTGGGGGTTTTAACAGAACACATATTCAGATGTTTTTACAGAGATATTAAAAAATGTATTCCTATAGTTACAGAAGCTGCAAACCCAGAGTATTCAGAAGCACAGAATGGTTATTGGGAAAACAACTACTAGCAGGTGAAGAAAATAAGGATGAACTATTGTCTCTTTGATTTCTTAGTGGCAGTGCCAGATTTATGCACAAGAGACATGAACTACAGCTTAGAACCTCAGAGTATGAAAAGCCTCGACATACAAAAAATGACTAAATTCAGGTTTTGGTAATGGTACGGGGTAAGTCAGACCACTGGTTCATCTAAACCAATATTGTTAACTCTGACTGCCAAGTGGTGCTCCCATTTTCAGGTAGTTTTTCTAGTGCTGTCTGAAAATCCTCTCTATGATCTGGTGATCTTCTATCCAGATACGTATCATCCCTGAGCAGCTTCCAAAATCAAGTAAGATCAGAAATGTTCAGGTTTATATGAGGGTCCTCTTATGGCCTCATTATGTCTTACTCTGACCTTAGTTCATGGAATTGTTTGGAGAAGCTACACTGTGTGTTACTTATTCCTATTAAAATGTGACATGGTGTTAAAAGCAGCACTGTACTGGCTACCCCCCTTCCCTTACAGGCCCTGGGACCAGCTAATTTTTATTCTGATGTACCAGAGACCGGCACCATATTTTTGCCCATTGGCTCCAACTATTTTTCTTTCTTTCCTGGAAACATGTTGTAGACCAACAGCCAATGGTTTGTTACCACCATGGACAGTCCATGGACCACCACTTTGCATACCTTACTAGTCAAACAGCTGACAAAATCCACAAATGTTTCCACCAGAAGAGAAAGATAATTTTGGCATTATTAAATTCCAGATTAATCGTTGTTTACTTAATATCAAGTAAAACATTCTTCCTTGAAAATTCTTTAGAATGATCATTGTTCAAACTGGTTGGAAAATGTTCAGATCACAAGTCCAAAGCTGTTCACTATGTGTCCTTGTAATTTCCAGAAAATATTACTAATGAAGTAAATGGACCATTACATTCCTTTGTATTTGATATTAAAACTGAAATGTACTGCAGCTAATTATTACAGAACACTGGATGATTACTTTTGTTACTAATTGTTCTACAAGGGTATATCATTCTCTTTGTCTGTAAAGCACAAAGCAGTGCTGGAAGTCAAAGAATCCATCCCACACACTTTTCTGGGTATTAGACTGAGTATTACTTCAAAATTTGTTTACTGTATTTTCTGCAGAGCATGCCCATGGGTAAATGTAGAAAGCTGCTACTCCTGCTGCATAGCAGACATCTTGGAGATAGAAAGAAATTAATTATTGGATCTACAACATGGCAACACACCTAAAGAGCTATGCACTGAACAAATGGACATAGATTATTGACATGGTAATATGAGAATTCATTATGGTGTGCATGTAATTACCTAAGGTAGCATACCCTCAAACATTTCACAGATAAATACCAATATTCCATAGATGCTTATATATTTGCAGGATCTTTATCAAATCAAGACATCAGTGCTGATGACCAGCATTGTGTTAACATTGTTCAATGGCCATTACTTTATATTTTCTCCAGAAATATAAATAAAAAACATATGATATACATGTGAGTGACTTCAATATAGGCAACAGGAAACTGCCTTATAAACAGAGTCAGACCCTTGGTCCATTTTGCCCAACTCTGACCCTCAGTGCCTCTTCAGACTTTCAGCCTGGATTTTTTCTTAGCCCTACCTGTAAGTCTGTGGCATTTCTTGGTGTTCCAAACTGACCCTGTGTAGTTTTTTGTGGGTTTGTGTGTAGCGTCTGAAATCAGGCAAGATAAAATTTGTTCACGTATGTTTGGGAACCTATGCTGGTTAATTACGTCAATATCAAAGCAAAAATGAAATAAAAAGGTATTAATGTTGCAAAACCAGTTAGAATTGCAAAAAGAAAGAAAGAACGAACAGTGGTCCCTCCACATTCACTGGGATTAGGGGTGAAGGACCCCCATGACTATGGAAAAACCACAAATAAAAAAACACTACTATTCTTGTTACATAAGGCAACACCTCTCTCTAGGTCCTCCAGTACTACTCTGTGGTGAACATGTGCCAGAAGTTGATCACAGAATCATGCTGGAGGACCTACAAATGCCCTGAAGTGTTTCCTCTAGGAAAAGCTAGCGCTCTCTAGCACAACTCTATGGTCAACCTCTAGGAGAGTTGTGCTGGAGGACCTAGAGATTCTTAGAGGGAACATATTAATCAAAACTGCAAATAATCAAATCCGCAAAAGTCAAAGCCACAAATGTGGAGGGCCAACTCTACATCCAAAGCATACTAGATAAAGAGGGCAGTAGAGACACATTTATACTGTGTTATTATTATTATTATTATTATTATTATTATTACAATAACAACAACAACAACAACTTTATTGCAGCCATTTGGCCAGCACAATTACAAAATTCCAATTTAAAACATAACTTAGTTTTATACCATAGGTTCATATACAGGCAGATTGGAGAATATAAACAAATGATAGTTTATAAAAAGTAAGGATAAAAAGTAAGGATAGGGCTGCACGATCAGGTAAACACACAACAATGAGTAGGCTGCCATCACCTCGCAAACAACTCTATCATATTGTGTAATAGAGAACCACATTCAAGACATATTAGTTCAAAACCACAGTCATATCCCCTGTCCAAGCAAGACTTAAACTACAAAGTGCCATTAATCAGATGCAACTGGTTGGGGTAACTTCATTAGTAGAGACACCCCTTATACTGTTTTAGCATAGGGTGTGTGGATCCTATTCCCCACTTTCCCTACCCCACACTAACAAACAGGTTTCCTACCTGATTTGTATTCATCAATACTGAAACAACATGTCTTACAGTAACTCAGAAACAAAGCAAGTTTTTAAATGCCCCACAGACAAGGCATGTTTAGTAACATAGGTCTGACTGTAATTCTAGACCAGTTGCACCTCAAACATGAATTCAGCAACCCAGATAGGCCATTATGGCTGAAATCATAGTGAAACAGTCTACAGTTATTGTGTAGGTGTCTGTGTACCTGCTTTTTCCAGTCACGTTCACTAGAATCATTAAACATCTGTCTACATTCAAAGATTTAGTTCCTAGAGACATTTAGAAGCAGCTGAAACCTGCAGAGCTCAAATGTACCAAACGTTTACAAGGCATCCTAATATCTCCCCAAAGGGCAACAACAGGGACTGATAGCAAAAACAGACTACATCAGCTGGCTCCAGCTAGGCAGGGACAGTGGGGCCAAATTAATAAGTTTGCTTTAACATGAAAATATATTTAGACAGCCAACGGTGAATAGAGGGGTTGGGGTTTTTTTGCAACCACCCACTCAGAATCAGAAGGCTGGAAATGGAAGTAGTGGAAAACTTCTCCCAACTTGGCAAGGCATTATGAAATCAGATATCACCAAGTTCTATACACACAGAATGATAAATTAGCCCCTTATAAATAGTCCTCTATATACACCCTAAGAAAACAGATAACAGAATTATGTGAACTGCAGAAACCTTTACATTTATTCCTTGAAAGGGAAGCAGGAGTGCCGCTGACAGAAAATGGCAGTTTAAACATTAGGACTAAAAAGGACTTCAAGGACATTGGAGCTAAAGAGAGCGAAAGTCAACAAATGTGTTTTTCATTAAATTGTTCAATAACAGCAAATTAAAGTACTCAGTCTTTATTTCATATCACTCTGTGTTATACACGTGTTCATTTCCTTCATCCATTCCTTCTCTTTCAGGACAGGCTCTCTGCAGAGTCTGTGGATCCAATACCTGTTTTTAGGCCAAACTGCATATTGGCCTGCTAAAGGGAAAGAGACTCCTGTACCCTGTGATAAAGTAGCCTTGTTTCATTTTTCTACACACAAAGGTTCTTACAGAATGGATTACAGTATAAGTTTCTTTGAAAAGACGTTATCACTTAGTAATGTCCAGGCTAGATATGTGGAAGCTGTGGAAAGTATAAAATTACTTTCCAGAGGATGAAGCCCAAATATTTCAACACAAGAGCAAACTATACAGAGCCCTTCATAGTTTGGAAGCAGCTGCCACAGTAATGCTCTACATTTACTTTTGTCCACATCTATATATATATTTTTTTAAAAAATCAGTCAGACACAGCTTCCACCAAATACACACACACACACTCATACACACACAAGTGAAAATGAAAAACTGGCAATATTCAAGCCCCATTGGCTTGAACAGCAGTGCACACCCCATTTTGTCCACCTCCATTTGCTGCATGCAAACAGGTGAAAGACACAGATTCCAAGTCTGCAAAAATGGAGGGATGACTGTGTATATGTGTGTATGTGTGTGTGTGTGTATTGGCTCTGAAAGTCCCTCCAAAACAAATCAAACAATCAACTGACCTGGGATGAGGAGAATTAAATATGCATAATAACATGATTCAAATAAAAAGCCCTCTCCTTAAAAAAAATGTAAAAAATAAAACTAGAGGATGCTAGGAGTTGTAGTCCCAACATGCTCACAGTATGGATATGTACAGAGGGATTAGAGAAGTGAAGCCTTGGCGGGGAGAAAGTATTTTCATTTATTCATTTTTAATACTGTGCCTTCACATCTCTAAGTGGGACATTCCTTGAAAGTTTCCCCTCAAACACTAGTCTTTTTTCTACAACAACAACAACAATAATAAATGATAACAATAATCTTCTGAGTTGTCATGATTCTGTTATGCTTGGTTTTGGCAAGCTGGGTTAAACTGTAGGACAGTAATAATATACAAATAGAGTACTTTAATTCTATTACACCACCACCACCCCATTTCCTGAGTCTTTGGGATGGGCCAGCTAGATATAAATAGCCAAAATAAATATCCTGTTAGGTATATATACAGATGATTTAAACATGGCTCAAGGCCCAGCTCAAGAATGCTGAGTTACTGTTCCACCAATGATAAGATAAAGGCCCTTCGTATCTCACAGGAATATTGGCAAGACTGACTATACTCACAGTGGGAAGATATCAAACACAGATGATCTGTATCCAGGATCCACTCCTGCTAAGCAATGAAATTCACTCATGCAGTCATTTTCGCTCAGCCTGACCAACGTCATGGGATTTTTAAAAACAAAATGGGAAGTTAACCATGTACAACACCTTCAATTCATTGGAGGAACAGTAGGACATAAATGTAGCCAACAATCAACAATAAATTTAACTATTTTCCTAGGATGTCTTGCAGGTATTTGTATAAGACACCATAAATGATGTAAATAATTTCCATTACTTTGGTTCATTTGAGGAAACCTTTGGGAAACAAAAATTTGAACATTTAACTGTACTTAGTAGTCCTTCAGAACCAGAGTGGTGCAGTGATTTGAGGGTTGGACTGCAACTCTGGAGGCTAGAGTTCGATTCTCAGCTCAGCCATTAAACCCACTGGGTGATCCCAGGTGATCCCAGACTCTCATCCTCAGGGAAAGGCAATGATCAACCTACTCTGAACAACTCTTGCCAAGAAAACCCCATGATCTTTGCATCGCTATAAGTTGGAAATGACTTGAAGGCACACAACTAGTCCTTCAGCAGATTGGCTTCTTTATGCTACTTTCATCACACACTTTTGACATTCTCTCATCCAACCCGACACTCCAAAATGCTGTGGAATCAAATTCAACAAAGTTTCAACTGCACAGATTCTATTGAAGGTTCTCTAGTTATCTTAACCTAAACCATACACCACCCTCAAAGTGCTTTGGTAAGCATTTATTTATCAGAAAAAATATATTTCTTTCAGTATTGGCAGCCTACAGCAATGACCCATTTAAATGTCCTCTGCAATGCTGTAAAACTAGTCAGCATAACCATCCCTTTATTTATTATGTGCTATATGTCACTTGAATTATTTCTGTTTTCCATTACGTTTTGACACACAAAAACCCTCTTAACAATCCATGCATTTTGCACTTTGCAACTTTCAACTTCAAGTGCACATCTTCACAAAGGACTTAGGAATTCCTTATCTGTCATATCTGGTCTGGAATGATCAATAACAGACCTTGATCTCCAAAATCCTCTTCAGGCCAATACTAGAGATGTGATAACTTCTCAGCCAAGACAGAGTCTCTTCAGTCCTTTTTTTAGTTTGTAGAAATGGAATTGCGATCTCACATCAGTCTTCATCACAAGATGCATAGAAAAATATACTTCAGTACCAAAATCACTAGAACTTTTGCTAACAGAGATAATGGATATTTTTTTATTGATGGGTCTGATGCCTACAAGAAAGGTTGCGGGATATTCTTCCCATTGACTGTTTGTTACTTTTTTGGAACAGAGGGAATTAACCATGGCTTGCTTGATTTTCACAATGCAACGATGAAACAAGTGAGGCAACTGTGTCACATATTTCCAATATCCTACAGAAGAATAGTTTCAGTGTTAGCGGTATGTCTTTTAATATGGTTAACACTACATCTGTAAATTTTGGAAAATATAAGTCAGTACTTCAGAAATTAAAAGTTTAATGACCAAGCTATACTAGTGGGGTACAAATGAAATATAATCCACAACTGCCTCAATCATGGGGGAATGCTTTGGGTTTTGAAGTCGAAACATTTATCTCAAGGAAAATAGTGAGTTTAACTTCTCAGCCAAGAAGGCAGAGTCTCTTCAATCCTTTTTCTTTTTTCGAGTTTGTACAAATGGAATACAACGGTGGGCTTTGGTGTCTGTCACTTCTATTTTCTCTTGAATGCAAACTTCAAAGTTGGCCTTCATTGAGGGCATATATTTTTCAGAAATACAGGAATGTGTGGAGATTGGTAACTCTTTTCTGAAAGGCAGCTTTCACTGAGGGAGGGCACAAATCTCTCCTTCTACATCGGGTTTCTTTTTTGCACAATTCAATGATAATTTTTCAGGATGCTGTGAAGAATCTGGAATGCAATAATATCAGCTCCAAAGAACTCTACAGTGTCATGGAAGGCCCATTTCACATTCAAAACGTAAGAAAAGAAATTACAGTTGGACCTTGGTATCCATTACCACCACCACCCCTCCGGGGGTACCAAAAAAACACAAGACTTCAAGTCCTGTTGTTTCTAATGGCAGCGTGATGTGCATGCAGCTGCTTATGCATTGGAGACAACAGGGCTTGACATCCACTGATGCTTTAATCTGTAAATGGCAAGCAGGCGGATAAGGAGGCCCCACAATACATCAATTACACAGAAGGTCAGCCCAAGTTGTTTTGGACCATGTGTTTCCAGCTGACAACAGAAAATTCAGAGAAGAAGCCTAAAAGACATTGACAAAGTGCTCTAAATATCTCAAGAAATGGTATAATGACATTTTTAAAACACAAAGGTCAGTGCTCTCATTTCACAATGATGTGAAATGTGCAAATTTACCAACTCTTGCTACAACATTTCTCCTTGAGATTGACAGTGACAAGCTCTGTGATAACACAGCCTTATCACATGACAAAAGAAAGCCAAAAGAAAAGAGAAAAGCAGCTTTCTCCTTGCCTCTCCACATGCTGCTGAAGCACTTCTATTCTCTTCCAGAGGGAGACAGTAGTAAAAGTGTGTCTGTTGTCATCCTGGAAAAATCCATTTGGCAAAAGAAACACTTTGACAACCATCTCTCTCTGGAAGGAGAACAGAAATGGTACAACAGCATGCAGGGAGGAAAGGAGAAAGCCACTACTCTCTCGCTGCCTCTCAGTTTTCTTTTATCAACTGATAAGGCACATGCCTAAACTGAGAATGTCATAATACATTTTACAGATTATGAGAAGGTAAGACAAGTTGGAAAAGACAATACTTCTGAGAAAAGTAGAATGCAGTTAAGAAAAAAGGAAAAACACATTGCAAATGGGCTGATTCAAGCAAGGAAGCAATGGCCCTGATTTTTCAAGACCTGAGCCGTTGATGACCAGAAGTCTTGGAGCGCTCATTCATATGATCACCAGACGTTGAAGTTCATTTAAGAGCAAATAACAATAATTGATTATTAATGTGCTTTATAATAGATAAGGCAAGTGATTGTCTGCAAAGAGCGGAACATAGGACAGAGAGTGTCAGAGGTTTTTTGACAAATGTTAGACATTAAAGAAAGGCAAGTGGAAAAACAATCTCTTTCACACTTCCCATCATGTGTCTAATGTCTACAACAATAGAAATTTCTGCTTAACATCCAACTGTGGACCAAGGACAGAAACAGTCTGAGTGATAGCACTGTGAAGGCCAAGATGAAAGTGAAACTGAACATTACCATGGCCAGTGCAGAGTTTCCAGATTCCTTTAAAAAGAACCTTGATCTCCTAAAAATGTAACAGGCCAACTCATATATAATTTTTAAAGTAAGAAACTGGGAGACAAGTCAACTCAATTTTAAGTTTTAAAAAATCATATTACATTTTAAATATTCCAGTATAAAGGTGTCATGCTGGTCACCTAGGAAGCATAGTACAAGTTTAAGAAGGTGTCATAAATGACCTCTCCTATTGGTTGCCTTTGGAGACTCCCCCCAGGCAAATAAATAAATAAAGATCTGAGTTCTCCAAGTCTGAACTGAAACAGTAAAGGAAAATATTTAAAGGTGAAATTAGGTCTGTGAATTCATACAGGTAAGGGAATACAGGGAAATTTTATCTCAGTTTGGGTGGGGGGGGGGAATGCCCCAAAACTTCCTCAGTCAGAGTTGGCATCTCTAAATGGGTTCCATGCTGGCAATGAACAGCAACAGGAAACAAGCTAACTGTAACAGATGATTAAAAAGCTGGCCAGACTGGGTACTTGCAGCACATAAACAAAAAAGCACAGGCAGAAAGATACAGCCATTTCCAAAACATCTCCAGTAAGAACTGAACTACAAGGTGTTTTTAATCATTTTAAGCAGGTACTACCACGATCTATATATGTTTTTATTTCTTTTCCTTTTCTTCGTCTAAATCAATCCATAAATAAGAACCCATTGGTAGACCTATTTCCTTTCTTCTAATCATCAAGTGTCCACTTGTATAGAAAGTGCAGACTGTAGCTCCAGAAATCTCTGAGAATTGGTATGTATAGTTGGCCTTCGGTATCCAAAGATTCGAGTATCTAAGGCTTGAAAATATTCCAAAATATATAAATTCCAAAAAAATAAAACCTTGTCATTTGATATAAGGGACACCATTTTACTGCACCATTGTATTTAATGGGACTTGAGCCTCCACAGATTTTGATATCTGAGCAAGAGGGATTACTGGAACCAAATCACAGTGGATACCAAGAGCCCAATCTGTATATTTATATGTATAATAGAAACAGATAAATTTTTGACCAATTTTTAAAGAGATTTTTATACATTGTCTCAAATATTACATATACATTAAACATGATTTTGTTTATTTTAGAATAGCCCTTGAAGACCGATTGATGATAAGACCAAAATGCATTGGACTTTTTAAAAAATGAGTTTTTGACCCAACATGTTTCTCATGGGACTTTGTCTCTTCCCATTCTTAATGCTTCATGTGTGCTTTCCAGTTTTTTGTGTTTTTCCCCCTTCTTTAAAGTCATGGAAGTTAGCAAACAACACTTCTTCCTTCAATGGTCTAATTGACAGAAAGATCTAATTACCAGGCTAAGCACTATATAGATATCATGGGTAACAAGTTAACAAAAAATTGACTACTACAAAGCTGTTTATTTGAAAGGCTGAAATCAACTCAAGGAGAAAAGGATTGAATTGATATCAGCTTTTTAAAATACACAGTAATCATTACTATTGGTTCACACATAATGAAAGGTGTCAATGTATGAGGATATATTCATGCTGTTAATGGAGGTTATACTCCCCTGGGCATATCAGCTTGAGAACTGAGTCCTATCTGTCAAGACCACTTAAACAATATCAGTAATTCATTTGTGACATTTCCATACCCTAGTTAAATCTGAGTAACAGAATACAAAGACAGAATTTTAGGCTCAAGCTATTGTCTAGGAATAATTTCTCCCTATGTTAATGGCATACAACACATTGATCCCTATGCTACCTGAAATATTTGACATGATGGAGGGAGATAATTAGCACTAATAGTCTTACCCTCCAAATGCATTCATTTACCTTTTCTAAAGAAAATGGAATGAAAGTAAGCTTTTGCTACATATTTCTTTCGCAAACCTCCCAATTTATAATTTATTCCCCACCTGAAAGGAAATCCTCAATGCAAAAAAAGCTGCAGGCTCTCCCTGCTATACAAAACCTACACTATATCATTAGTTTAAATAGAATAGAAGCTGGAAAATATAGCAGAGGTATTCATTGTTTAAAAGGGTCAGCTTCCACACTTATTCAGATGTAATGCCAGAGGCTTCAAGCAATTGTGTGTGACAGAAGTCTGTTTTATGTGGAATATATTTTCTCTTATACTGTTTGGTATTCTTCTATCCACACATAGGTAAGTGGAAGAGTATATAGGAAAGTGTGGAAAGACATTTATTCAAAGTTTGATTTTTCAGGCAGGACCCACATTTCAGTAGGAGAACAAGCTTTGCATCAGAAAGATCCCTGGTTCAATTTTCAGTAAACTGCAGCAGCATAGAGAATGGTTTGTTGCACATTTTAAAATCCCAGTATGAGAAAATAATGTAAAGAAATATTACAAACATTCATCATGAGCAGACATAGCTAAAATTAATAAATAACACAAAATGTTACCTTGATTAGGGCTATCACATACAGCTTAGGTATTAAATCTACTCCAGTTCTTGTTTACATATACAAAATTTGGGAAAATATTATTTAAAAAGCTAAATAGGACTAATTAGATATTGGCAGCATACAAACAGAAGTACAAGCAAACATATAGGGCAGTTTGCAAAGTGTCTCCTCTAAGAATTCTATGCCGACTCCAAGGTTATCATAACCATTTTAAGCCTCATATTAAAGTGAGTGGCTTTCCATCTTGAACATTTTAAAATCTAGGTTCTTGGGAGTCTGATAAGCATTCCAGATGTCACACTGAACATCAGATTTTTCGATTTGCCCTGTAATTGTGTCTGTGATGTAAGTGGATGGGATTTCAAGTTACTGAGCTTTTATATGAATAGTTGTTATGATAATCACCCAGTGTTTCGAAGAGTAAAACAAGTAGATTGCTATGTACAGAGTACCCTGAAAACTGTGGTTTTCAAACTGTGTTTTAGAAACTACAGGGGTTCCTCAAAAAGAGTAAACAAACAGACATCTTGTACCACTCTCAATTTTACCCTTTAATGTATAGCCAAAGGACAGGTTTGGTGAAATTTAGGATATATAATTTGTTCAGAAACAAAAACAAGCAAGTCCAGTAGTGAGTGTTGAGACTCGAATATGCTATCCAAGCCTCTGAAATGCATAGAGATTCCTTAGTAAGAACACAAAAGCAAAAAAAGGGGTCCTTTAAAATATAAAGTTTAAAATCACTCCTCCATTAGTTAGTTTATAAAGTTTAATACATATCTGTAGTGCATTTTACTTATTCATAGTAATTACATACATTATTTTGCGATATTTGCAAACATGTTATTTGAGGAGAGGAATCAGTATTATTAGCACCACAGAACAACCCTGAAGATGATACAAAGTGACCCAGTGTTAATGTCACTAAACTTCAAATGGTGAGTCCACCTAGCTTCAACCTGTCTCAAATTTATACTTAGCTCACTGGTTAATCCTAAAAGTTGCTCATACTGGGATATAATACGCCTGAAAGTGAGACAAGATGCAAAATTAAATAAGTAATACTGTTGGACTTCCATGATCCAGCATAGTGTAGTGGTTTGAGCACTGGACTATGACTCTGAAGATCAGAGTTCAAATTTGCATTCAGCCATGGAAGCCCACTGGATGGCCTAGGGTAAGTTACATCTTCTCAGCCTCAGAGGAAAGCAATGGCAAAACCCATCTGAAAATTTTTTGCCTAAGGTTTGCCACAACAACACACTACATGGAGAGGAAATAACATTCAACTCTTAATTTCACTTTGGTTCCCAGTCAATTCACTGCAAACAGCCAGGAACCACAACATGCAACAGCCAGACCATCATATATCGGAATCCTTGGTAGAGCCAAAAAGCTTTACTGAAAAGCAGCATATTAATTAAAACATCTTTAATATTACCTATGTAAGATAGACTGAGAGGCACTTCTGAATCTTACCAATTCAGTGTGCAAGGTCTTTTATAGCTCACAAATATAACATTCTTTAATGTACCAGATGACACTACTGAAATCTATTTTCATCTGTCTGTCAATATCCAAAGGATTATGACAGCAGGTTCAGGATTAAGATATATTTCTAGCTGGCTGTCTTTACCCACTTCCCTAGAATATGCTGATAGCCAGTTGTAACCTTTAATTCCCATGAGCCAGATCAATTGATAAAATGGGGTATTAGGTTGCAGTTCTCTACGGGTGCCTGCTGTTTATTGTTGAAGATCAGCTTTCATTAGAGCTCACTTGTTTTTTTCCTTCCACACAGACTGTTTAAGAGAATGCAGTTCACTGATATTTGGAACTGTGCTTAGAAGAAGAGAAAGACAAGTGTGAGAAGTGAGTACTCTCGTTTGCATTGCATATACACCGTTTGGATCTGAATTTAATCTATCATAGAAAACCAAGTTTGAGGAATGAGGAAGTTTGAAATGTGTAAGAATCGTTTATTATTACCTCCTTGCTGATTAAGGTTCTCTTGTCTTGGTTCAGAAACATATCTTCTGCTACCGGCCAAAGTGCTCAGTCAATTCAAAATTTAATATCAACTTCTGTTTAAAATTTGTACTAATGTCTCTGCTATATCCATGCATGTGCATTTTATAGCAATAAATCCTTCTCGTTGGTAGTGTTAGCTTTACTTAAGAACCCATGAATAAGTCCAGTTGCAGGACAAAACAAACTTCTGGTCTCTAGACCACTACAAGAGGAATAGAATGCACCATGAAAGAACTACAGAAGCTGCCTTTCCTTAGCTGGGTGAAATCTCAGTTGGTGAGAAGCCAGCAGCATCACAGCAATCAAGGGCTAAGAGCTCCAAAAATGCCATGGATGGGATCCTGGTTGGACCACTTAAAGTTTGTGCCTTACCCTGACCACCATTAATCTTTTCCAAAATATCTCATTTTGAAAAGAAAAAATGACATATTGAGTTTATGTATATGGAAAAAAATCAATGCACATCCTCATCCACAATATATGAGACACAAAAGACTGCGACAACTATAGGAACTTAAAATTAATTTCCCATGCTAGCAAAATTATGCTCAAGATTCTGCTGCATAGACTCCAATTATACCTGGGGGGAGAAATCTTAAAGGTGCAAGCAGGATTCAAGAAAGGAAGTGCCACTAGGACCACACTGCAAACATATGATGGATAATGGAGCGCACAAATGTTTCCTAGAACAGATCAAGCCTGATCAATCCCTGGAAGCCAAGATAACTAAATTGAGACTGTTATACTTCAGCACATCATGAGAAGGAGTGACTCATTAGAAAAAGCAATGATGCTAGGAAAGGTAGAAAGAAGAAGAAAGAGAGGAAGACTGATCCCAGATGGACACACCCAATCAAAGAGATTACAGGCCTGAACTTGCAAAACCTGAGTAGAGAGGCTGAGAATAGGAAGACACAGAGATGCCTCAGTCACAGGGCCGCCATGAGTAGAGGCCAATTCAAGGGCAGATAACAAGAAATATAAAAACCACACATTCTATAAAGGCTTCCAAAACCTAATATAACATGATGACAATCATTGTTATAACCATATCTCATAATCATTAACCATAATCATCATCACCACCACTACAACCACCACCACCTATATTATTAAATGTTGGTTTGCATTCAAAGTATTTTTCCACAAGGAGAAGGAGCATGCAGCCTCTATACAACACATGACATGCCATACCAGAGGGCCCCCTGAAAATTACTTTAAAATTAAATTGGGGGACAAAAAGAAAAGAGTGCATTAAGAAAGGGGAGGGGGTGGACAGGAAAGTCTTTCTGTGCTTGTGAAAGCAAACAGATGAGAAAAACATAGGCAGTTGGTCAAGTAACTAACCAAGCTGGCAGCTTATTTCAACAGTAGCTGAATGGCTTGAATTCTATCATTAGTTCAGTCATTACTATCTCTACATAGTTCTATTATGGTTACTAAACTTACTTAACAGCAAACTTCAGAATAAACAGACAAGAAATAAATGATAAATTTAAAGCCATCTAGGCAGGGGGAAAAACAGACTTTTAAAAGGAGCTTTTATTATCATGCTTCCATATGCAATCCACAATAATGCAAGTTCTCATTTTCTATTGCATTGCCTATAAAGGTCTTTTGTTTTGTTATGTAGAATGGTAGTAGCACATTAACACTCTCTCACACACTCTTCTGTTTTCTAAATAAAACTGCCTGCCAACTCTCTAAGCCTCCAGAATGCTCTATAAACAGCAACCTTGGGAGCCTCTGAAAGCTCAAAACACTTTATAAGCCAAATACAGTCAAACATGGATCTACCTCAATGGGAGAGTTAAAGCAGTTTATGCTTCCCAAGGAAAACAAGTTGTTACTGGCACGACAACCAATGCAGGTGCAACCAGCAATCACCTGCATTTTTATAACTTGGATGCCAATCTGGCACTAAAGAGCTGAGCAAGCATTCCAACAAGTAAGGTAAATAGCAGGTTCATGCAACTAATATCATGCCATGCCAGCTTTACATAAATGATGCCATAACTCCCTGCTGGAATTCTTAAAATCTCCTACCTCCAAGTTTGAAAGTGATGAGTTGCCCCGACTTGCCAATTGTATCTAGCTATCACAGAAGAACTGAGGTGTTTCAGGGATAATGCAAGGGAACAGACAAGACAGAATGTGGTGTGAAGGACAGTGTAGTGTACTGGTTGGAGTGAGGCACTCAGATTTGGAAGATCCAGATTCTAATCACCACTGAACCATGGAATTTACTATGTGACCTTCGGTGAGTGACACTCAGCATGGTGCACTTCACAATGTTGCTGTCAGGATAAAGTGTGGAAGAGAAGATTTATATTTGACACATTGAGTTCAAAGTGGGATAGCTATTTAAGTGTGGTTTAAATGTGGGATTACAACTCTGGAGACCATGGTTCGATTACTCACTCGGTCATGAGACTCACTGGGTGACCTTGGGCAAGTCACACGCCCTCAGTCCCAAGGGAAAGCAATGGCAAATCTCCTCTGAACAAATCTTCCCAAGAAAACCCCATGGGGGTTCACCTGAGGGTTGCACAAAGCAACAAATACTAATACAAAAAAGGAGAAAAGGTTGCATTCTGCAGCCCCTCTGTCACAGACTATATGAATGCAACAGTGACAGCTCATATATTTCAACAAACAATCAGATCTAAACACCACACACTAATTTTCCTATCACAATACTATTTAAAATAACAAACTGATTAAGCACAACTGCTGGTCATTCAGGGGCTGTTTTTCCATTTACAATGGTATGTGAAGTCCAAGGCTTTCACGGCTGGCGTCCATAGTTTTCTGTGGGTTTTCCAGCTGTGGCTGTGTTCTGGAAGAGTTTATTACTGACTTTACCGGAATCTGTGGCTGGCATCTTCACAGGGTGATGGCATGGGAGTATATATACTTTTTAAAATCTGACAGAGAATAGATCAAACAATTTATACGGCTATGTGATAGCATGTTAGAACCGTAGTTTAAGCGAGTTTTCAAATGAGAGGGTTTGTACTAATGATCTTCATACTTCCATGCCACCACCTCTGAGGATGCCAAACACAGATGCAGGCTCAGGAATAAACTCTTCCAGAACATGACCACATAGCTGGAATACCCACAGAAAATTACAGTGGTATGCTCTTGGTCAGCTGCCACTGGAAACATATATATGCACAATGATATTCTATCTGCAAACAACAAATACTACAGTAGTGCCCTTCTCAATGTGATTATATTTTATGTGATTATATTTTGAAATCAGGGAAGAAGCTGTCATATCTTTTCCCCACTTTTATCTCCAACTTATTTGCTAATAGAGAAACAGTAGCATTCCCTTGGGTCATATTAACAGAAAGAACTGAAATCTCTCTCCAGTATTCAAAGTTGAAGCTATTAGCACTTATCACATGCAACTGTTTTAGCTAAAGGTCAACAGATAAACATACTTTATTAAGGTTACTTGGGCCTATTACAGACTGCCAAAATAAAGCTGCTTAAGGGTCTCTTTAGAGGTATGCTATTTAAATGATGCATGCATCCTAAGAATCCGGAAGCTGCACCAAAAGCTGCACTCCGGTGCTTAGGAATGGAGTGTGGCTTTGGTGCGACCTCCGGACTCTTAGGACCCATGCATCATTTAAATAGCATACCTCCAAAGAGACCCAAAGCAGCTTTATTTTGGCAGTCTGTAACAGGCCTAAATGTTCAAAGTGCAACACACATAACACAAAATTAGCTTTTAGAACTCTATATTCCAGTTGCTTTAGAGAATGAGAGAATAACAGAATTACTCTACAATAGACTATCAGTAGCATTTTATATCAGTTCTGGGTCCCAAACTGATATTTGATAGCATTCAATAAATTTTAAATGAGCCATCTTTTCTCAGGTTCCCTTTTTCAAAATGTTAATAATCAACGTCTAACTAAATTCTGAGTTTCATTTTTCTTCATGAACATACTTAAAACAGGATACCATTCACTTTTAAAGAAATGGTACATAGTCAAAAGAGTGCTGAAGTGTGAATTACAATCATAGCCATAGTGGATTCAGGAGTTAATCCACTATATCTGCCGAGCTTCCTTAAAAATATATACAGCCTTATTAATGAGATACTTACAGTACTATGAAATACTGTTTGGAGATAATTAAAAAAAAATGGCTAAAAGACAATATGGCTAAATTAGTTATGTATTATTCCCATTGATATGAACAGGAAAAGTGCATCATGGACTCAAGGCACATTATTTCGAAAGAAAATTACAAGCAATTTAGTCTAGAGCTATATCATGTCACTTTGATCAATTTTATAAACAATTATGTTGAAAGAGGTGATAAAGAATGAAAATTACTTGTAAACGTAAGATGTGTCATATTGACAGCCTTGAAAATATTTAGTGATGAAAATTGACATGTTCTTTGTGAAGTTGAAGGCTTTCATGGCTGGCCTCCATAGTTTTTTGTGGGTTTTTCGGGCTATGTGGCCATGTTCTAGAAGAGTTTCTTCCTGACTTTTTGCCAGCATCTGTGGCTGGCAGATGCCAGCCACAGGTGCTGGCGAAACATCAGGAAGAAAATCTTCTAGAACATGGCCACATAGCCTGAAAAATCCACAAAAAATGACATTTTCTTTATTTGCATTGCTTCTTTTTTAATCTAACAGAAAACAGATCAAACAATTTATACTGCTATGCATTAGCATGTTAGAACCGTAGTTTAAGCAAGTTTTAAAATGAGAGGGTTTGTACTAATGAACTTCATAAAGACACAATGACTACAGTGAAGTTTCATTCACATGATTTTGCCTTCTCTTCCAATTTTGCATGCAAAACAGGCTCTGGTTTCTCTTCTCTTTCTCTTCTCTTTTGGTAACAAATAGATTGCGTTAACAAAATAATAGTCAAGATTCCACTGGGATAATCAGTACTACTGGGGGGGAAATATATCACCACACTTTTAATCATCATGTAACAATTGTTTAGCAGAGTTTTTACTATATATTTAGCCAACACTGAAATGCATCTGATAAATCAGTAGCTCAGCCACCCAAATTACATTCCTCTAATCCTGTTATATCTCCTTCACTTTTCCCTCTGACAACCTATCTTTCTACAGGCTGGATACACAAATCAAGTCTCATGTCTACCTTATGTTTTCATGGATATGAAAGAGTTGGTTCAACATACTCTAGCACTTTCCAGACCATTTCACCAATCTGAGCATCAAAGCATATTCTCCTTATCTAAAACAGCCTATCCTCTTCATATCTTAAGCATCTCAGTAGTTTATTTCCTTTCAGTACTTCCCCAACTGGACAGCATCATCCATTCTGGTTTACCTTAACAGCAGCCACTTCAAAGGTTTAAGTTGTTAAGTCATTTAGAGTTTTTGCTCCAATCTGATGTTTCAAAGCATGACAGGATGTAAAGCGCCAGTGCAGGCTTGTACAACAACCAGGTGCATGGAAACCGGGGAATCATTGTACTCCAAGCCTCTCCTTTGCCCTCCCTTACGATGCATCTTCTGCTCTGGTAAAATTGGGTGAAATGCACAGAGTCTGAACAGTTAGATTTCTGGATAATTCCCAGAAATCCCTAGCCAGCATGGCCAGTAATTTTATAAATTTATATAAACAACTACAGTGCTAAAAAGAATTATTCCTAAATTGTGAATAGCAGCTAGTACTTCCCATATGCTGTAGAAAGACTTCCCATACAAGAAAGAAAGAAAGAAAGAAAGAAAGAAAGAAAATTCCATTACTACTGCTGGACCAGTAGTAATTCTGGCATTATCTTATCAAGTGTAACATATGATCAGTGCATACCTTCTGGATCATATAGGATGAATACTTGAACTTCCCCTCTGTCCCCTTTAAGCATTCACATGAGACCACTGCAACCGCCAACAAGGATGTTTTTTTATCAGTTGCTTAGACTGCCTCCCATATCTAACAATATCTCAAAGTAGTATACAATTTATAAACAAAACAGTGAAACAGCCTTTCCCGAGCAGCTATCCCACTGTCACATTAGTTTGACAGATCATGGAGTGAGACATGCTGCCGCTACCTCTGATCTCTTCATAGTGGATTCACTCACTCAATGAAGAACAAGAAGGAAAATATCAAATACAAAACCAGTCCTCAATGGCAGGTGAATTTCTTTTCACATCTTAAATCCAATTCAGTGCCTTCTTTTGCAACCTGGGTACACACAAACTGTTACTACTCTATAAGTCATCCTTGCCCTACCTGGACCTTCCTGGATGTTTTGGCCGACAGCCTCTCTTATTCAGAACCAGCATTCCCAATGGTCAGGTATGGCAGCTGTAGGCGCATACATGTGGAATCATGTGCAAGTAAAGCTATAGCCTATCAGTCATGCAGGCAGTCTCTCAACAAATCATGGGAACTGTAGTCTGAGATACTAAACATTCTCTGCCTCAGATCTTTAGTAATCTCCCAGAACCACCATTCCAATGTAACATGAGAAAAGATAGCCTCCTTAAACAGTTTAAGACAATGCACAAAGAAAAGTCCTTTGACAGCTGAGATATATAATCAGTCACTCCAAATATTTCAGGCCACTGGTAGGAGATTAAAATATGATTTAAAATAAAATGTTGTACCTACAGTGATATTCACTGGGGGCTTGTTTGGAACAATTTCCAGTCATTTGTGTATTCATTCAGATTAGACTTCCCAAAAGACATGTTTTTTAGCCAGGTCAGTTAAGTTCATGTTGTCACGAAATACATTTAACACTGAGTAATCACAACCTACTGATAACATGTACAGACTAGTTATCAAGGTTTTTTAAAAAATGTTTTTATCTGAGCAAAAATTAACCACAAAATCCTAAAGGTCCTTTTCAACTGCCCTAAGATTGCCACAGAATTTGTTTCTCTGTTGAGAAAGAATGGGGGGGGGGGAGAGAAAGCATCAACATTGTGATTGAGTCATGGAACAGATCTTTACCAACACATCTGCAAAAAAACCCAAACATCCTCTTGTGACTTACCCTGCGGCAGTAAAAAATAAAATAAAAAAATAAAATAAAAAATGCAGATGGACTTTTGCATCAATGTGTCTGTGTTTGTGGTTTTTTTAAAAAGAGAGAGAGAGCAAATTACAGGCTGTGTCACAGTGACAATCCCCAATGGTATCCTTTATCTCCAGCCTTCTGCAGTCAAGCTTTCATTATTAGCCATGCAAGGAACAACAGTGATTAAAAAGGCTTTCAACAACTCTGATCTCACAGCACAATATACAGTTAGACACCTCCCAACCCTGAAAACTTTTAAAAACAAACAAACCTGGAGACTACAATCAAATGCATAATGGACTACAGTGGGCAGTTCCTGCTCTCAGACAGGAAAGACTGTAGGAGAGAAAAAGAACTCTGAAAACATAATGGCAAAACTCTATTTTTCTTCTCCAGCCAGTTTAGTATATAGCTTCTCTTCTGCTCTACTCTACTCCTACTCCAGGCAATATATACCATTTACAAAGGTGAAGCGATCAGAACTGGCTCAAGACATTTTTTGCCCAAAGCCAAAAGGCAAGATAATCTCCATGATATTCCAGAACACTGTGTCTGATTCTGCATTCAAATGTTGTAATTGTTTGCCTTCAAGCCATTTCCAACTTATGGGAACCCTATGGGGAACCTATCACAGGGTTTTCTTGGAAAGATTTCGTCAGGGGAGGGTTACCATGGCTTTCATCTATGGCTGAGACTTGCCCAAGGTTGCCCAGTGGGTTTCCATGGCAGAGCAGGGATTCAAACCCTGGTCGACAGAGTCTTAGCCCAATACCCAAACCATTACACCATGCTGACTACACTGGAAACAGAACTGTACTTCACCACTGGATAAGCAGCCTGAACTGCCAAGCCCATCCCAACACACCCAAGAACAGCAGTCTACATCCTCCGATATCTTGCTGCTACTCTCGCTCCTGTGCATTTGTCCCACAGAGGACAGCCCTAGGAATTGAAATAAACTACTGCTAAGAGAAAGGCAAAGTTGCCTTAGTGTCTTCCTGCCACAACTTTCTGAAGCCAAGGAATTTGCCCATCAGCAAATACTACCATGCTGAGAGGCAATCTAGCTCAGATTAAAATTAACTGTTGTATTTTACCCCATTTTTAATATGTATCCTAGAAGGCAATGGTAGAAAATTCAATGTGGTGACTTCTGAGTGGTGATTTGAGTGTTGGATTAGGACTTCCAGAGACCAAGGGTGAAATCTCTTCTCAGCAATGGAAACCTACTGGATGACTTTGTTTTGTAAAGCTTTGTCATCCTTAGAGGAAGGCAAACCTCCTTTGAATAAATATTTCCAAGAAAACTCATGATAGGCTGACATAAATTGGAGTCATCTTGAAGACACATAACAACAAAGGAAAATATAAATTCTTTCTTTGCTAATAGGCCCAAGCTTCATTGGCCTAGGCCCACCTACTGAAAATAATCATCCTGAGAAAGATGTTCAGAGTTTCTCCCTCATCATTTGTAAGCTTGCCTCTCAGGAAATTTAGGATAGTGGTAAATGGAAACATTAGGCTTGCAATACAGGTAACACAGATGTCAGTATAGCAGCATGTGATATGTACATTAACTCAAAGTGGGAACTCAGAACAAACTGTAATTATATCTGACTGAATACGATCAAGATACGTAAAAAGGAACACTGACATAGTAGCTTGAGGTATTTTGTTTCTTGAATTTGATCTTCTCATTACACTGAAAATATATATTTACTCAATAGGAAACTCTTCTTTTAATGAGACTGTAAAATAATGGGAAATGATGGCAGGGTCAATGTTTCACCTTCCACATGATATGTAAAATAAAAGTTATGCACAGTTTTAGTGATGAAAGAGTTTATGGACCTGACTCACACTCACAAATACCCCATCCAAGAGCAAATATGTTAGCCTCAGTGCACTGATCTTCTTTTAAGCCAGGCAATTACACCAACCTGCTGTATGATCAAAACAGAATGTATGTTTTTGAACTCTCTACCATTCTGTTATTATGTACAGAGAAACGAATACATGAGTCCCCCTGTAGTGATAGCTTTGTTGTAGTCTGGACTGAATAAAAATACCTTTAACCCTTTCAGGAAAAGCTCTGCACATTCTTGAAGAACCGTTAAAAAAAAACTCTGAATGTACTAGACAGTCTTTTGAAGGGTTGACTTTAAATGTGTAGGCACCCAGTTAATGTGGGATTTGAGCTCAGCTTGGTGACTCCACGTTTGCCAACTACATTGGTTGCAGTGAATTAGAGTGAGGCAATTCCTAAGTGTCTTCAGCTCTTTTTTCTAAACTCCACAGCTTGTTTGACCACTAACTAGAAAAATTAAGGTTTATGATCTAACCTTAAAATAGGTTTGCTCTTCAACTTTCAGTCTGCTGTAATTTGGTCTAGATAAAGATCAGCAGAGCATAGCTGTACTTTGAGGAATCATTAGCAAGATCGCTAAGAAGTGAATAAGTATGCTGTTGCTGTGTGCCTTCAAGGAGTTTCTGGTTTATGGAGATCCTAAGGGGAACGTATCACAAGATTTTCTAAGCCTGAGTGTGTAGTTTGCCCATGGCTACTCAGAGGGTTTCCATGATCACTCGGGGGGTGATTTAAACCCTGGTCACCAGAGTGATAGTCCAACACTCAAACCACTATACCACACTGGCTCTCATAAGACTATATGTACTATAAATAATAAAAAAGGATGCTGGAAACTGATGGGGTTAGTGCCAAAAGCATATTCATCCCAGATACCCGATACTTTCTTGCTTTACATATTCTTATCCTTGATTTGTTGTGTCTCCTTGTTAACTTTAGGGTGTCAAACTCCACGTAGCCATAACATAATTTTTAAGCTTACTGCTTTATAACGTCCTACTCAGAGTTGATGCAGGGCTATCATGTCATCTTTGGATGGTAGTCTCCATCATGTCAAGAAAAACTTTTGTATAGTGAGCATTTAGTCGCCTTGGCTGCTGTGACACTGCAGCATTAATGCAGTTTGACACCACTCTAAACCTAGTACCAAATTGTCTCTAGGAAGACAACTTTCTGAACCCTATTAGCCAAGTTCTTTTTACTTGACAATCCTGGGAACTCAACTTAGAAATCCATGCAAGGTATGTGCCCTATTACCAGCCACATCCCTGCAAAACCAGATCAAAAAGAGTTTTATAATGTGATATTTTTTTTTCACTGATTAGCCCCAAGCATGTTTCAGTGGGAATGCAGAGACTCGCATAAAATGGCTTAGGGTCCTGCTTTAGGTGACAGCTCCCTGTTTGAAGGACTATATTCCTTGATGACTCAAAAGTGAGAGACACCTGGGTAGCTCTTTAGGAACTCTTAGAAGCAAGTGAATAATCTCCAGTAACAGAGAGAGGCATCTTGAAGTACATCAAGAGCATTATAAGGGAGTAGCTGTTTTCACTTTCTTTCTTTGTGGGGGTGTCAGTTTTTTAAAAATTATTCTTATTGTACCTTGAATTGTCCATCAATATTTCACACCTGGATAGCAGGCTATAGGAAAATCACACAGTAACAGTCTCCTCCATTATGTGAAGTATTAGATTTCTAATTAAATTATAATTATTATTTTGAAATGTGTATCTAATGATGTAAATTAGCATGCACACATAACAAGCAAATCTGCATAATCTCCAGAGCACTATTTTGACAATATGGAAATGGCAAGGCTAGGCTGATATGCTATATCTTTTGCATCATACCATGCCAAAATCCAACATCAGTATTCTTTGTGACTTAAGAATACTTTAAAAAAAAAATAAAACATTTATACAGAACTCATCCAACATTAGTCCTGCAGAAGTAATTATGCTTTTCCATGTGGCTTCATCAGTGTTCACACATGGAATACACTCTACTTGATTAGCCATCCACTTATGGCAAATTCAAACTGGAAACAAATTTCATTCAATTAACTGGCTTCTGGGCAGCATAATGGCTAGAAAAATGGATGGATAAAGTGGGAACAAAGCCCATGATGTTTTCATTTCTGAGAAATGAACAGCAGCAGTCAGTAAAGGCCAGCTACAGAACTGCTAGGTGTAAGAATGCATGCCTTAATACTGTACATGGTGAATGCCTGTAACACAACTGTTACAAGTCTACAAATCATTTCTCACATTGTTACATTTTTGAGCACCTTTAGCTCTGTTTAATAAAGCACAAATGAGGATGCTAGATGGTTGTCCAGATATCAAGGCTGCCTCCCTCCTACGCTCTTCCTGCTGCCATTAAGGTTTTTTATCAGATATTAACTTATTTGCATAATGCAATAAAACTGAACCATTCAAGTTACATGTGCTATGCTTTCATATTTTCAGCATCCTGCTTTTTCATTAGTTAACATAATATCACCTAACCATGTGCTATGTTCCTTAAGGAGATCAGATTTTGCAATCACTGTGTTCTACCTAAGATTCCCCTTCTCTTTAGCTAAACTGTTTTATCTATTTTGCATGTATAATTGCAGCAGCAGAAAGATGGACTGCTGGATGCCATAGCAAGTCTTCCAAACCTGGATCCTACTAAATGCAGCTCCTTAACACCTACGTTTTTGTTACAAGAATAGAAATGTAAACAGAAACCTGGGAAAGTAGCATTTCGTGGGCTACAGTATGTTGTCAATTGACCTGAAAGCAGTGGGTCACACATTATATAAATCCATATTACAAGCAAAAAAAAATGAGTTGTCCACACGAAATGAGTCAGTAATATACCCATTATATTTAGGAAGCATCCAATGCTATCCTTGTGCATGGATTTATAAATTATATTTTAATATGAATAGACACGAGCAAAAGAACCTGCCTTATACAGCATCCAATCATCCCTCTAATTTAGGACAAAACACACTGCAAAAATAATCCAGTTGGAGACCATTTTTAACTGCCCTGGCTCAGCACTAGGGAATCCTGAAAAATATAGTTTATAGTGACACCAGAGTTCTCTGACAGAGAAAGCTAAATGTATCCCAAAACTATAGTTCCCAGAATTTCCTAGCATTGAGCAGGGCAGTTAAAGCTGACTCAAACTGGATTATTTCTGCAGTGTGCTTTGGACCTTAGTGTCTTATACACCGGCTGTAAGCAACTCTCAGGCAGAAACCCACACTCTACCTAGATATACTGAGATTAAAACATGGACCTTCTGCTTGCTCTCAATGGCCCATGCCTTTTAAACAGGCAATTGTTTAACTCACCTCCCAGAGCTACGTAAATACAGTATACTCAAAAGTTTGATTTCTAAGATAGGTGGTGATAGGTTTCAATCTGTCTCATTTAACCTGTGCCACAGCAGTAATGACTATAAGATGGGTGTGTATTTAATAGGAAATGGGTTTGTCCCACCATTAAGTAGAGTAAGGCAGCTCCTTTAGGCTGATAATTTTGGACATCATGAAAAGTCAGCAAATTGCAGTTTGATTTATTACAATCTATTGTTACTCTCAGAGAGGAGGAGAAAAGTAATCCTAACATTTTCTGCCCTGGGATGGTCCTACTTCTTTACATATCTGAAAGATTGTCCCTGATGTTTATGCTTTCCCTCTTCTCTGTTCCAAGCACAAAAATAGAATACAACACAGTAACGGGATCAATGTAACACAAAACATCAAAGAGCTAAGCTCAACCAGAATATTATCAAAGCAATATACCTATGAGAACCAGCTGCAAAATATTGGTTCTCTCATATTCACTCTTATTTTTTTTTTTTTGCCCCTTGAAAAAGAAAATGTGAACAATCTCCTTTACTGAAGTATAAATCCATATAGAATGAAAAACTGACAAGCAATCTCTTGAAAAAATATTTCCAGAGTGAAAATATGTAGGACACCCTGAATAAACATACCAAGCAGTTGGTAAGGAGGCCAACAATTTAGAATCATGGAGCTCTTGGGTTGTACAGCATAGCACATTGGGAAATTAAAATGAGATGCGATAGCCTTAGAAGAATGCATACCCTACACTTGACACAATCATAGATTTATGCCTAATGCATCCTATTTTCAGAAATCATTGGGTTTATAAATCATTGGGTTTATTGCCATCTCATTCATTTTTTAAAACTTTTGCATGAGTTACATATGTATAATTTACAAATTCACTGTGATTATTTGCTGTCAAAGTATTCATTTGAACAACACCAAAGGCAGATTATATTTGATGGCAAATCTGCACACAACTTTACAAATATATATAGTTATGCTCTTTATTCTGTATAAAACCATTTTATTAGTATTTTTGTTATATTAAATACTGCCAATTTTGTTTAGGCATAAATGTGGTGTTGTTTGCTTTCAGGCCTTTTCCGATTTATGGTGACCCTAAAGCAAACCTATCACAGTTTTCTTGACTATTTCTTCAGAAGGAGTGTAACATATCATTGCCATCCTCTGAAGGTGAGAGACTTTGCCCATGGCCGCCCAGTAAGTTTTCATCGCCCAATGGGGGTTTGAATCTAACTCTCCAGAGTCATAGTCCAATGCTCACCACACTGGCTACTCTTTATCCCTCTCTAAATAGAGACTGAGCTGGATAACTGTCTCCATTTGGGGAGAATGCAATAGGCTTGGATCATAAAATCTCAATGTGTGAAAAGAAGACATTTGTGCACTTTGGCAATTCTCTGTTGTTGCCCCACCTCCCTATGTAACTTCCTGAAACATGGTTCCAGGAAGTTACAAAATCCTTCAGAGTCACTAGTTAGGGAGTATCAGTACCTGAAGATCAGGCAATTGAGGGAATGGGATTGGTAGATACCCTCCCACATTCAAGTGATGGCAAAAATATCCTATGTAGATATTTTGTGCCCATATGAAAACATAATACTGTTCTAATTATTCTCTCCAAAGAAAACATTGCCTAGCTCAAAGCCTAGAAAAGGTATGAACTGCACCACCACTACAAGTATATAAAACCTCAGCCCTCCAATTAACCCATACCAAGATACCTTTATCTACTATACTTATTTTGAATTATGCCGTCCAATTTCAATTGTATTTTCTTGTTACTGTATGCCTTCATCTGTTACTTCGTGCCTTCCAGTTATTTCCAACTTATGGCAAACCTATCAAGGTTTTTTAGGACTGAGAGTGTGTGACTCGCCCAGCCATCCAAGACCAAGTGGGGAATTGAACTCTGGTCTCCAGAGTCATAGTACAATGTTCAAATACTTTGCACCATGCTGGCTCTCTCAACTGTACTTATTTCCAAACAAATAAGCTTATAACTACTAAAGCCTTGTTGTTTGCATTAAACCAATATGGAATTAACAAGTGCCAACTGTCAGCACCCTGGCATAACATACAGTTCAAAAAACTAAGCAAGAATATTCCAATTGATATTTTTAGAGAAGCATTAGTAGGCAGACATTGTACAAACACAGGCAGCAGGTTAATGGGTTGAGGTACAGGGGATTTGTTAAATCACAATAAGAGTATTAATATTTCAGCATATGTCCAATTTGCTTTCTGATTGTCATTATGTCCCGTTAAGTTGTTTCTGATTTATGGAGTCCATAAGGCAACCCTTTCATGAGGTTTTCTTGGTAAGATTTGTTTAGAAGGTTTTGCATTTGCCTTCCTTTGAGGCTTTGAGAGTGTGACTTGCCCAAGTTCACCCAGTGAGTTTCCATGGTTGAGTGGGAAATCACACCTTTTTCTCCAGAGTCACAGTCCATCATTCAAACCACTACACCACACTGGCTCTCTTCCAATTGTCATATTAATCCTAATTTTACAGTGATGGGCAGAACAAATTATTTTTACCACAGGCACATTTTTGCAATTCTCTTCTGTATTCTTAATAACTAGAATTTGTGTGCTGAAGAAGCCTTCTAACCCAGCTGTATTTAAAGGAATGTATGGTACATTCAATTATCACAATTTGCATTATGATAAATTCTGAATCAACTGAAGTGCAAGGGGTTAGGGATTCTGCTTCCATTTGGCAAAATAAACATGGACAGATGAGTCTCTTCTCACTTTTAACAGATAACAACTTAATCCTTTAATCTAGAAGGCAACATCCTGCTTATAGTCTATATCCTGCTTGCTTAGGTTTTGCCTTTAGCTTGCAAAATCTACTCAATTTTTCTCCCAGTCTATGTCTTAGCTGCCAAGATCAAAAATATGTTGATTAGATATATCTATGGGCCCACCTTCAATAATACAATCATAAAATGTGGAGATTAAAATGACAGATACTAGCCAGATTCAGCAAGATTCCACAATTTTAATTTTAAGCACTGCTAAGATTCCATCTTTTCAACTTGTTAAATTGTTTAAAATATTGTACTCTTTAATCTGTTCATAATTTTTCTGTTCTAAATTTGCCATACAGATTTTATGGTACACTGGACTGAGATCTTTAGATATAGAGCTTTCAGTAAAGTATGATGACTTATTTACACATCTCTACAGAATGTGTCATGGCCATATTGTTAATAAGTTCATAAGCATAAGTGGATGAAAATCTCTGATATCATGTCATCTCCCTATTGGGTTAAGTATTCAAGGAATTTATAGAGCGTGGTAGGAACCGAAGGACATCTAACTTTCTTGCCAGTGATGATTTCTGGGTTTCCTGCAGGCAAGGTTGCAGAAGACATTTTGATATGAAGTCATGTCTCCCTCTCTTTCATGCACAAAGGGCAATTAGATCTTCTTCTGCACTAGGCATACCATCTACTACGGTATCTGAAAGCAGCAGTTTCATAATATGGTTAAAGAACAAGCAAAGCTCAGTCCACACTATTGTTTCTGAACAGCTGTTGTCAGAGGCAGCTGCTTTACTTTACCTAACCGTAGGACTGGCCCTTACAATTTCAATTCCATATTAGATGCACAACTTGGGAGTCCGTGAATTACAGGTGGAATTCTGTAATGTGACCAAGGGCCATGAATATTCTAAAGTGTGCTAGTGCTTCATTCATTTTGATATGCAAATTCTAAATTATGGTGTTTTGTATAAGCCTCATACTGTGATTTAAACTTTAGAAAGACTCAGTATAACATTTCAACTAAAATTTGAGAATTTTTAAAAAAGGACTCTTATTTCTGCTTGGGTTATTAACTGCTCAAACATCCAAACCTGTGCATATTTCTTCAGAAGTCCAAATGTTCAGCAGAACTTACTCATAAAGAAGTGACCAAAGAACGTAGCCTTAGAATGTAATACAAAGACTTCTCATACTGTTGGAGTTCATGTGACTGAAACAATGAGTCTTCATTAAGCACAGGATTAGCACCCCACTGTGTTCACTGAGATTTACTCCCAGCTAAGCAAGTTTAGGATTGATACTGAGACTTTCTCCTCAGCAGATATAAACAGGATCAGCTGTCAAACTAAAATCATATGCCAAGGCATATAAACATTGATTTCCAAGGGCTTAGTTTAACTGCATAGGATTAAGCTACATGGCTCGAATCCTACGCTGTCTTATGAAAAATTAAAGTACCCTCAAACAACTGAATAAACATACCTAAGATCATGCTGTGAGGCTGCGGTTTTACATATTCTCATTTGGGGGTTAGACCCCCTTGATCTCAGCAGAGAGTACTGCTGTGCAAATATGCATAGAAACTGACTGCACACCAAGCATCAGGTAAAAATCTACTGAAAAGCCCTAAAGTGGAGGTAACAACTTATTAAAAAAACACCTTGAACATGACTGTAATAAAGGGCTGCGCACTATTTTCTTTCCCTCATATTTTATATGTCCTCCACATCGCAGGTTTCTGAGTGGGTTCAACAACAATTCCTTGAGGAAGAATCATCTGGTAATTAACTGTAAAGAAGTCTGAAATTACCTAGGATCTCGAATCTTAACAGATTGCCTGTCCCTATAAATATCTGCTCAGCCATAAAGGTTACCTGGAGGGCCCTCCTCTATATCCCACAAGTGAGAAAAATATATTATGGTCAGGCATAGGTGAGGGACTTCTGTGCCAATGCATCCCTACTAGGAAATTCCTGTTCTTTGAAGGCAAAATAAGTGCTGACTTTGGGCTCGAATAGACAGGACAAAATAAAGCTGCTTAGGGTCACTTTGGAGGTATGCTGTTTAAATGATGCATGCATCCTAAGAGACTGGAAGCCGTGCCAAAGCCACGCTCTAGTCCTAAGGACTGAGCACAGCTTTGGAGCAGCTTCTGGCATCTTAAGATGTGTTTATCGTTTAAACAGCATACCTTCAAAGAGACCTGAAGCAGCTTTATTTTGGCCTGTGTGTTCAGGTCCTTTGTTCTTATTTTAGTGCCAACACAAAACCCCGATCTTTACTGACATTATTGAGATCCACTGAACACAGCTTGACTAGCTTTGGATTTTTGTTTCAGTATGTATTGCTTGCACCCTTTTAGGTTGTTTTAAACTGTGCTAAACCATTGTTTAACACAGTTATAATTGTTCTAAATTCTCCAATGTTGTATTATTACATATATTCCACCTTGAGAGATTGGATACAGGGCAGGATACAAATGTTTCAATAAATCAGTATAAATGAGCACTGACTCAATATTGACTCCATTCATAAGAGAGTATGTGCAACATTGTAAAACAGTGACAGTGGAGTTGCACATTCTCAATACAGTATAGCATGGTGAAATATTTAGAGCACTCCAGGAAAGAGTACTGTACTAATAGTTAGATCAGTATATAGAGAGATCTTGTAGCCCCTTTGAGACTAAATGAAAGAGAGAAGTTCTTCAAATCCATCTGAGGAATTAGACTTAAGTCTACGAAAGCTCATGCTGCCAACTTCTTTCTTTCAGTTAGTCTCAAAGGTGCCACAAGATCTCTCTGCATACTGATTCTACAGACTAACACAGCTATATCTTTGAATAGTTAGATCAGTAAAGCCTATGTTCAAAGCTTTACGTTTTCCCTCTCAAGAAAGAGCATGTTATATTTCTCCCCGCTCTGTGATTATATAAGAATAATAGCTTAGCCACTCTGTCACTCCTCTTCCACAGAAAAGGCAGCAATCTGCTCAGGGAGCAACAAGCTGAGTTCAGTACAAAGTTAACCAAGTAGGTACATCTTTAATAAGAAAGGCTGTGGTTCAACAACTCCAGGGTGGTAATTTAGCTGGGAATTCTACTATTTGTCCCCAGTTTAAACAGAAGTAGCAATCATATCGTTCTTTGCTTACTGAACATATATTTCAGTTGAGAAATTATACTGTCTGTCAGAGGGAGCATTGTGTCTTTGTGTATTTTAAATGCAAGCATGCATTGTGGCTTGAAATACTTGACCAGTTATATGCCACATGCTATTCCAGGAAATACTGTATCAGAGTGGCTTTTAAAATCCATGTCCACAGCTCTTTATACATATATCTTTGTGTGTGTGTGTGTGTGTGTGTGTGTGTGTGTGTGTTTTCAGTCCTGTCAAAGGCCAATGAGAGGACTAATCAATATCTGGCAACCCAGCTGTGCCTGGGCACATAAAGAAGTCGAGAAAATAAATCCCCTCACTGATCTCTATAAAGTAACATTTGGGTCAAAGAGCAGCATCTGGGATCATTTCTAAATGGGGTGGCTGCATGGGATAGATCTTGTGTCCCAATGCTAATTGTTAAACAAAGAGATATCAGTACAAAAGTCTTTGCATACCGACTGGAGTCTGTGTTACCTCCACAGCTAAGTAACACAACCATTGCTCAATACAGAACACGCAACATTCTTGGCATGCCCTTTACCTGTAAAGCCTGTGAAAAGCAACCATGAATGCTTTCTTGTAGATTGAAAACAATCAATATTCTTCCAAATATTCACAGTCTTAAACACATCTACTCTGATACAAATCAATAGAGCTATTCCCAGATATGTGCGGACAGGGTTGCAGCCTTCATCCCTTTGTCCTCTGAAAAATCAACTGTACTCCATCCCCAAAGCAGAAATGGGAGGGGGGAAAACCCAGTGACAACTGCTATCCAAAACCTAACACAGACTGCATCCGCACTGCAGAAATAATCCGGTTTGATACTGGATTAACTCCCATGACTCAGTGCTATGGAATTGTGGGGATTGTAATTTGTTGAGGCATCAGAGTTTTCTGACAGAGAAGGCTAATTACTGGAGAATCCTGGGATTGGTAGTTTTGTGAGACACTGAGCCTCCTGTAAGAGAACTTTGGTGCCACAAGAAACTACAAATCCCAGAATTCCATAGCACTGAACCATATTAGGCCCAAAACACACTGCAGAAACAATCCACTTTGAGACCACTTTAACTGCCCTGGCTTAATGCTAGGGAATTCTGTACTTTTGCGAGGCATTTAACCTTCTATATCACAGAGTTCTGGCGCCACAATAAACTACAATTCCCAGGACTTCCTAGCCTTGAGCCAGGACAGTTAAGGCAGTCTCAAACTGGATTATTTCTGCAGTGTGTCTTCAACCAAAGTGGTGTCAAACTGGATTATTTCTGCAATGCGGATGCAGCCATAGAAAGGAAGAACAACATATCCTTGATCTTTGCACCAGATAAAAGAGGGGTGGGTGGGTGGGTTAGGAATGTACATCACAAACCTAAGTCCCATTTTAAAAGGAAAGGCTTGGCCCGCTGGGGAAATAATGCAGTTTGACACCGCTTTAACTATCACAGCTCAATGCTGGGATTTGTAGTTCTGTGAGATATTTAGCCGCCTCTGTCAGAAAGCTCTGGTGCCACAGCAAAGTACAAATCCCAAGATCCCATAGGATGGCGCTACGGTGTCAAAGACATTGCAGAATTAATCCAGTTTGAGACTGCTTTAACTGCCCTGGCTCAGTGCTAGGGAATCCTGGGCATTGTAGTTTAATGTGGTGTCAGAGCTTTCTTTCTGACAAAGGAGGCTCAATGTCTCACAAACACTCCTTAGCATTGAGCCAGGGCAGTTAAAGCGGTCTCAAACTGCATTATTTCTCCAGTGCATTTGAGACAAACAGTCCCAAATCCTGTCAGAAGGATCTGATGTAAAAGTATCTGGAAGAAGAAATAAAATGCCAAGTGTTTAAAGCATCCAAGGGCTGTAAGCAGAGGAGGGAAAGAAGACAGAAAACATGCATTTTTCTATGGATGGGGAAGGCGGGGTCGGAGGGGGGAAATAAATGAGAGGAATCCCAGATCCATCTATCAACCTCTAACCTCCTTTGTTGTTGTTTCCACCTTTTGTGGAAAGTGTGTTAAGTTTCCCTCTAGTGACAGATAACAACCAACACTGTTTTGTTGTTTCCTTGGGCAAACCTTGAGACTTTTGTGCAGACTGGACTCAGTCCCTCCTGGAAGTAGGTTACTGTCCAAATTAAAACAAAACCCAAATTAAAACAAAACAGAAAAACAAGAACACACACCGCATCAGGCGCCTCTCTCGGTTTACGCGAAAGATGGCAGTTTAGCCAAAATAACACCGTTTTAAACCAAACCGTGAGAGATGGCTTCGTCTGATCTTTTTAGATGAGTGGATCCACCAGCTTTGTTGTTATTACTATTACTATTATTATTATTACTATTATTATTTTCCTCTTGGAGATACTATTTCGTTAAAGACAATGTTTAGGCAACCTGGAACACATATTTTTCTTAACTGAATTTTCTTTCAGCTTTGTTGTTGTTATTACTATTATTATCATCATCATCATCATTATTTTCCTTCTGGAGATACTGTTTCATTAAAGACATTGTTTTGGCAATTTGGAATATGGTTAAGAGGAATGTGACTAGTATTAATTTTATTTCAGCTTTGTTGTTGTTAGTACAGTATAGTACAGTACTATTACTATTAGTGTTACTGCTATTGTTATTATTTTCCTTCAGAAGATACTTTTTCATTAAAGACATTGCTTTGGCAATCTGGAACACAGCTAAGAAAAACATGACTAGTCTCTCTTCAACATTCATTTTAATCCAGCATTAAAAACACAACTATTATTAGTCTTCTCTTAATGACATCCAGTTTGCAAAAATCCTTCTTCTCCACCTTTTTTCCCCTCTTTTATCCCACATTTATATATACATAAAAATGCTGTCCAAGTGACACTTGGCTACAGAAGTGAAGCAGAAAGGTCTAGGAAGGCAACCAATGCAACAAATTAAAGCAGGAAAACCCATCAATGCAATTTCATTTTATTTTTTTAATCTTTTATTTGTTTATTTTGGAAACCTCAAGCCCTTTCTAAGAGCAAACCAGACCAATGCAGGGCTGCCAAGGAAATACAAATAATGGGGGGAAGAGGGAGGAAAGCTTGGAGGCAAAGGTTGGAGGGTGTGTAAAAGAGGAGGAGGAGGAGGGTTCACTAGATCTCCCCATTTTGTGTGTGTGTGTCTGGTTTTTAATTCTTTAAATGTTTAATGCAAGGGAAAGCAAGAAGGGGAGGGGAAACCTACTGACCAAAAGGGAGCTTGCAAGGAGGGGAATATATATATGGGTATATATGCGTATATATATATATATATATATATATATGTGTGTGTGTGTGTTGTGTGTATATATGTGTGTGTGTTTGTGGTGTGTGAGATTCATATATAGAGAGAATATTCTCATAATATATATATAATAGTAATATACAGTAATAAGAATCTCTCTCTCTCTATATATATATATATATGAGTCTCTCTATATATATATATGAATCTCTCTCTCTCTATATATATATATATATGAATCTCTCTCTTATAATAAAAATATATATATATATGAAATATCTCTATATATATAAATATATATATATATATGAATCTATCTATCTATCTATGAATCTCTCTCTCTCTCTTTTCTATATATATATATATATCTGTCTCTCTCTCTCTGGCTGTCTGTCTCAGACTCACCCACCCGTATTTCTCGTGCTCTGTAGGAATCCACATGGTTTAGTTTAAATAAAAAAAAAGATGAGTATTTCCAAATAGTAACAGGAAGAGCTGCAGCAACCCTCCTCTCTCTCGTGCTTCTGCAAGGAATGTTAGCAATAGCAGCAGCAGCAGCAGCAGAGGTAAAGCCAAAAAAAAAGAAAAACAGGTGTCCACAAATAATAATAATAATAATAATAATAATAATTAAAAATTAAATTCCCCTGCAAGCCAAAAAAAAAAGGACAGACAGCGTTGCAGTTGCAAAAATTGCAATGCAACTGTACTTGCAATCGCAGTTGTAGTTCAATGCCTGCTTCCTTGGAGAGAGAGGGAGAGAGAGAGAGCGCGCGCTCAACTCAGCGCAGCTCCTCCGGCTCCGAAGTCATTGTTCTGATTGACGAACCCGGCTCGCGCCGCTGGGACAGCGCGCGCGCTCACCCCGCCTCCCCCTCCTCCCCCCGCTGCTTCAGCGTCCCATTGCATGCCGGGAAACGTAGTCTTTTTGCCTACAAGGGCCCGCCATTTTAAAATTAAAAAAATATACCAACAACCAAGCCACAGCCACGCTCCTGCCCGGTTCAATGAACAAAAGCGGCCACTCAGCTCCGACTCCCGACAGGCTTTGCTCTTTTCGTTGACAGGGGATGGCTTTTGCGGTTTCCTTATTGGTCCAGGCGGAATTCCAAGGCTTGCGTAGGTCCTGCTCTCAGAGGAAGAGCAGCAGAGAGGGAGCATGGAGTCTCCTCGGGGGAAGGAGGTAGAGGAAGGGAGGCGGAGGAAGGGTGAGTCCCTTCGCTTCTCCTGGACAGGAGAGGGGTGTGTGAAATAAATACAGGATATACTGTGTATATATATATATATATAACACACACACACACACACACACACACACACACATATAGACATAACACATATATAACTTATAAATATGTATATTTAAACACACACATATATGTTTATATACTGTGTGTGTGTGTGTGTGTGTAGATATTCTATATATATATGCGTATGTATATACCTATGTATGTGTATATGTGTAGTTTTTCAATTCTTGTGTCCCAGGTCTTCCTTTTCACCGTTTTATGTATTGTCACAAGTTCAGGAAGAAAGTGCTTGGCAAAGCTGACAGGCAATTATATATATATATATTCATATACATATATGTGTGGGGGTGTGAATATATATATATATATATATATAGTCGGTTCTTCAATGCTTCTGTCCCAGGTCTTCCTTTTCACCCTTTTGTGTGCATTCAGGAAGGAAAGCTGGCAGGCTATTAGATATGTGTGTGTGTGTGTGTGTGTTCATATACATATATGTGTGGGTGTGAATATATATATATATATACACAGTATACAGTTTGTGTGTGTATGTGTCAGTTCTTCAATTCTTCTGTCCCAGGTCCTCCTTTTTGCTTTCTATGATGTCAGGAAGGAAGTGCTTGACAAAGTTGGCAGGGTATTAGAGAAGAATACACACACACACACACACACATGCACACACGCATATTTCTCCCACCCTGAACACACCACTAGATCCATGGTCTACAGTCAAGTCATCTGATTCAGTCACATCTGTTCAGTACCCTACAGTTCCCATCACAATAAGTGAGAAAACAAACAAAACAAGACATGTACCCAGAACTGATCTGTTACAGTACAAAATGAAGATGGACACCACAGTACAGCTACAAAATGGACAGATAATAATAATAATAATAATTGTTTTATTTATATACCGCTATTCCAAAGATCATAGCGGTGAACAGCAAGTAAGCTAATTAGCAAGTAAGCTAATTTGACCCCCAACAGTCTGGGTACTCATTTTAGCTCCCTCCTCGGAAGGATGCAAGCCTGAGTCGAGCTTGGGCCCTTTTGCTGGTCTTGAACTCGCAACCTTGTGGTTTCGAGTGAATGGCTGCAGTACAGGCATTTACCCACTGCGCCACCAGGGCACAACACTATATTTCAAAGCCACAGACTGCTACGCATACTTATTGTGATGGGTGCTGTAGGGTACTGTAGACCAAGGATCCCGTGGTGTGTTCAGGGTAGAAGCTGGAGGCATGTAAAGTATGTGTAGCAGTCTGTGTCTTTGAAATATAGTATTGTGCTTATCTGTCCATTTTGTAGCTGTACTGTGGTGCCCAGAAAATGAACTTGTTCAGTAGATAGTCCCAGGCTGAAGTTGATGGTTGGGTGGAAGTTGTTGAAACTCTGGTGGAATGTCTTGAGTGAGTCCTCTCCATGAGTCCATATTATGAAGATATCATCAAAGTACCTCAGGCAGAAGAGTGGGTTCTGGGTGCAGGTGTTAAGGAAGTCTTGTTCTAGGTCCGCCATGAAGATATTGGCATATTGTGGTGCCATGCGTGTGCCCATGGCAGTGCCATTAACTTGAAGGTATATGTTGTCATCAAAGGTGAAGTATATATGTGTGAAAACAAACTGGCAGAGCTGAGTGGCTAGGTCAGACAGGTTCCCACCTGGAATGATGTTCCTGATGGCTTGTAGTCCATCTTTGTGTGGGATGTTGGTGTACAAGGATTCCACATCCATAGTGGCTAAGCTGGTGTTTCCTGGAAGGTTGTGGATACTGTATCTTCTGTAGGAAGTTTGTTGTATCCTTCACTTAGCTGGAAGTGTTGGTGGCATATGGTCTAAGGATATTGTCCATATATTTGGAGGCACCGACAGAAAATGTTCCAATGCTGGAAATGATAAGTCATCCAGGGTTGCCCTGTTTATGTATTTTGGGGGATAGGTAGAATGCGCCAGGTCAGGGCTCCTGGTGTGTGTCAATAAGGATTTGGTTTTGAGCCTCCAGGGGAAATTCCCTAAGCAGCCTGTCTAATTCTTTCCGGTATTCCTCTATGGGGTCGTTAGATAGGATTTTGTAAAATGTGGTGTTGGATAATTGCCTTTCAACCTCCTGTATGTAGGCAGATCTGTCCATGATGACTACCACTCCTCCTTTGTCAGCCTCTTTGATGACAATATTAGGGTTGTTCTTGAGACTGTGTGTGGCATTTTGTTCCTTGTGACTAAGATTCTGTTGTAAATTGTGCTTCTTATTGATTATTTCTGTCTGGCCACGGCGGCAGAAACTTTCTATGTAGGAGCCTAGTTCTGTGCACCGACCATCAGGAGGAGTCCATGTGGAATTCTAATTTTTATGAGTCTGAGGCCTGTTACAGACTGCCAAAATAAAGCTGCTTCGGTTCTCTTTGGAGGTATGCTATTTAAATGATGCATGGGTCCTAAGAGTCCGGAGGTCATGTCAAAGCCACACTCCATTCCTAAGCACTGGAGTGCAGCTTTGGTGCAGCTTCCGGATTCTTAGGATGCATGTATCATTTAAATAGCATACCTCCAAAGAGAACCGAAGCAGCTTTATTTTGGCAGTCTGTAACAGGCCTGAGATTCATTGCTGTGGTTTCTACAGTTGTGTTAAGGAGACAGGTGTGATCCTTGTGTGTTATTTTCCTGACCTGTGTTATAGTCCCTGAAGTATTCTTTGAGGCATGGGTGGCAAAAGAAGGCCTCTCGATCACCACATAAACATATCATGTGTGTGGGTTGGGGGGGCAGAAGAATAAGCCCCCTGACAAAACAGACTTCTCTGCCTGACTTGAGTTATGGCTTGATAAATATATAATATTGCTGTCTGTAATCATGGTACCCCGTTGTTATTTGTGGAGTCTTTCAGTAGCAAGGCAAGTTTATTCTCCTTCTTTTTCATCAGGGGAAGAGAAGTGTACCTCATAGGTGGTTTTCCTGATGTGTAAGAAATTATGTTCATTGATGGCTTGATGCTTAATATACCGATAGTTTATAGTCCATCCTTGTGTGGGCTATTAAACCTCAACATGTCCAACCCCCAGCATAGCCAACTAGACAAGGTTATTAAAAACCGCTGCACAGCCTTTAAAAAGAAATCTGTAGGGATACGTACAGTGAGTTGAATGCAGATGCAAAAGTGTTGAACATGTCAAGTAAGGGAAAGGCAGGGTAGACGTTTGAAACCTGTCCCATGTTTTGATCCTCTAAAGACCCAAGCTCTCCTATCAGCCTGGCTTCTGGTCTGCTAGAGTTTCTGCTGAGTGTCAGGTTAATATGTAATAAAACAATCAATGTACTCTAAGTAGAGCATCTCTTGAAGATGACATGAAAGCTGCACTTACTGCAAAATGCAGCAGCTAGATGTATGTTCAGAATGCTACACAGAAATGATGTAGCATTGGTTTTATATTTTATTGGCATATGTTTGGGATTCAAAATCAAGCTTCCGGTGATAATGTTTAAGGTCATAAATGGCTTGGCATTTTGATACTTGGAGTGGCCTTCCCTATATATATCTGCTGGGGTTCATCTCCCTTGAGAAATAATGCATTTTCATGCTACTTTAAATTTCATCCTATGAAATCGTGGGATTTGTCATTTTCAAGATCTTTAGCCTTTTCTGCCAAAATGTACTGGTGCCTCACAAAGCTATAAATCCCAGGATTCTGTAGGATGGAGCCATGACAGTTAAAGTGGTGTCAAAGTACATTATTCATACAGTGTAGATGCACCGCTGGGGAATTTATTTTTATTGGAAGAATCTTCCTTTGTGTCCTAGCAGGGGATTAATACACATAGGAGAAAGCCTTGTCTGCTGTGGCACACCAGGTCCAAAACACACTGCCGAAACAATCTAGTTTGAGAGAGCTTTAACCGCCCTGGCTCAGGGCTAGGGAATCCTGGGAATTGTAGCTTATTGTGGCACCAGAGCTCTCTGACAGAGAAGGCTAAATGTCTCACAAAACCACAGTTCTCATGATTCCTAGCACAGAGCCAGGGCAGTTAACGCAGTCTCAAACTGGATTATTTCTGCAGTGTGTTTTGGACCCCCAGTGGTGGAATGTCCTCCTCTTAGAGTCTTGGTTGGCACCAACACTAATGTAATTCCAGCACTAAATAAAAACATGGCTTTTTTGTGACAACCTTTGGGACCAGTTGATTTTTTAAAAAAAGATTAATATATTGAATTACTAAAAAAAATTAAAAATCCACGAAGAACGCACAGAACACAGTATCCTCCACAATACCAGTTTATATAAAGACAATGAAGCAATGTCCTGGTACACTTTGAAAGTTTTCGATAAATTGTAAATATTAAATTTCTTTAAATTGTAAATATTATTCAGGAAGGAAAGGTGCCAGCATGCTGTTCCGCTTCACACATTATCAAAAGTAAAATGAGTTCTGCAAAGTTCTTGAGTGAACTCAGTGGAAAGCTCTAAAATTCCAGAAACCTCTTGGTTTTGCCATTAGGACTCCTTAGAACGTCTGGTCTTGGTTGCAAATAATAACTCAGTGTAGAATATTTCCAGATTTGTGCATTTTCAAAACTGATTTACAAGTCAAAACCAAGACTTCCTTCCTAAAAATCTTAGCAGATGTTTTAAGAATATTCTCTAGTGCAGCTCTGTTAGAAGGGTAATGATTACAAGCACAAGTGATTATGTCTGGAATAGCCTTACTAATTAAATTCTAAGCTCCAGTTAGTATCACTACCAAAATTGAACATCTTAAAATAGTAGATTTTAATTACATGGAATTAAAATCATATGAATAAATCTAAGTAAAACCTTTTAAAGTTATTATCCGATAACTGTACTATATGTTATGGATGACTGAAAGCAGGAGCTTTGAAAGTCAACTAAATTGTTTGGGAGGAAGGCCCACTTTATACATGAAACAAATTGCATGCAGATGTTCCAAACATCCCAACGTTAGTTTCATATTGATTGTCTCTGGCCCACAAGATGCCATGTATGCATTAAAAGGCACCTTTTCTCTTGCCTTACCTTTTCTCATTCAGTGGCCTAGAAAAATTGCCCAATAGCTGAAAGTAATAAGAGTAATATTTCAGTTCCTAATGGGTAGGAATGATATGTGCATATACTGTATACTACTTAGCAACCTCAAGACACATGGTCCAAAAGCTTCCTATACAATGCCTTTGAGTACCTGATTCCCTAAAAACATCATGTCCTGCTTACCATTTCAGATAGCCTTTATGGTTTGAGAAATTATATTAGAAATTAGATTCTTTGGAGCATGAAGTAGGGACACTTTGGTGATGGCACTGTGTGTTCGGGACACCCATTGTAGGGAACACATTGCAGCCAGGTTAACAAAGTAGAATGCGTTCTTGGACATTACTTCTTTAACAGATTTGTTTGGTAATGGAAAGGATAGAGATAGATTCCTACACCACACAAAGGATGCAATTTCAACACATTCCACCAAACTTTTTAAATTCAAAACTATCAAGATGCATGTCTGAAATGAAACAAGCAGGTTAGGCAAGCAAAGTATGAGCAAAAAAATACAATGTGAACCTTTTATAAATCACTTCAAAGCACCTTCATATATATATATATATATATATATTGCAGAATATTTTCTTTCATGAGAGCTAGTGTAGTGTGATGGTTTGAGCACCGAACTGTGATTCTGGGGATCAGGGTTCAAATCCCAGCTCAGCCATAGAAAACCACTGGGTTACCATGGGCAAGTCACATTCTCTCAGCCTCAGAGAATGGCAGTGGTGAACCCTCTCTGAAGAAATTTGCCAAGAAAACACCATGATAGGGTCACCTTGAGTTGGAAAGGATTTGAGGGCACACAACAACAACAACAAACAAAATTTTATTTCATCAACCTCCTCTTTTCTTAGGGTTTACATTTTGGTCACCAGATGTTTATGCTTTTTAAATCATGCTTGTGGGAGCTGCTGAGGCAGGCTTACCTACTGTCCCCTTTCGTCCCTGGCTGCATTTGCACAGCAGAAATAATCTGGTTTGACACCACTTTAACTGCCATGGTACAGTGGTGCCACAACAAACTACACTTCCCAGAATTCTCTAGCTTTGTGCCATGGCAGTTAAAGTGGTATCAACCATTTATGCAGTGTAGATGCAGCCTCTGTTTTGCTGTTCATCCAAGTGAATCTGGAGGCAACTGCTCTTCACCTTGCATGTTGGAGGCATGGACATTACAGTAGGATTGGCTGAGGAGTGTCCCATTCCTTCCCATTTCAGTTGCTAATACTGCTAAAAGACTTCTAATCATATAGAGGAAAAGGAGAAAAGGTTGGAGACTCGCGGGAGATAGAAGGATGTTGTAAAAAGGATCTCTTTTGTCAGAGACTTAGTCAGCTGAGGTATGCTTATGCTTGTATTGGTCTATTAATTCTTGACATGCTATTAAAAACAGGTCAAACCGCATAATCCTATGCAGTGCTACTCAAAGCAGTTGTCTGTGGACTGGGACCAGTCCATAAGCCACCAGTTGCTAGTCCCACGAAAGAAGGAAGCAGATTTAGCCAATTAGCACAAATATGATACCAGTACCTGGCTCACTGAAGTCAAATTGCCAATCTCGTACATCAAATAGCTTAAGAAGCACTAATCTTAATGCATGCCCATTCAGAAGTAAGTCTCACTGAATACAGTAGGACTTATGAGCAGGTGTATATCGTGACACATTGCCACTTTGTGATGTCTCTTCTTTCGTCTTTTAAAAATTATTAGGTGTTTTAACTTTTTCTGAAGAGATTATTGTCTTGCTAGTTCTGAAACAGCTAGTGGCATGTCATGGTAATTTGTTGTTGTTGTTGGGGAGTGAGAGAGGAATCTTTTGTATTTCTTAAATTTTCCAGAAGGTGCCAAAAGAGCTGAATTGAGAACGAGGTGCCAGACTTGAAGCCACTACCCGTCTTGTTTCCTAATGAAGTAGAAATTACTCTTGTGCTCATTTGAAATAAGGGGCCAAGTTGCTAGAATTGCTACTGAGAAACAAAGATACTCAGGATTGGAATGAAGCATAAATATCATGCCAGTAAAATATCTGGCTGCATTCAAAGCCTCACTGACACAGAATTCAGCAAGATCTGTGCTGCTTTAAGTGAGAGCTGCATCATTCACGCAGAAAGGCTACACACCGTCTTCAGTCAGTGTTTTAACATTTGCTTTGAGAAGCAAAGCTGGTCCTCCTTTGTATTGTAGATACTGTAATTTAAGACTCTTGCAGAGAAGGAATTGGAATCAGACCAGTAAAAATTTCCAGAATAAACATATCAGAAGATGAGTACTGTGTGCATGTGCTTCAAGTTGTTTGTCAGCTTTTAGCAACCTTTTCATAGGGTTTTCATAGGCAAGGAATATTCAGATATATTTTTCCAGTTCCTCCCTCTGACATATAACCTACAGCACCTGGAATTTGTTGGTGTCCCATTCAAGTACTAACCAAGACTGAGTAATATAATGCATACATTCCATGCATTTGGTTTTTGGCATACTTGATTACTTAATTAAGTATGCCTGACCTACATTTGGAGATCTTCCTTCTTGAATTGGGGACCTCCAAGAGCCCCTGTCATCAAGAACCCTTCTCAGGTCTTTCAGGGTTGTGGCTTCCTTGCTTGAGTCAACCTATCTTCTTTCCTAGTGCCTTCCACTTTTCCCAGCATTTTCTCATGATTCGTACAAAGTGTGATAGCCTTAATGTAGTTATTTTGGCTTGATTTGCTGCAAGACTTACTTGTTTGTGTTTTTAGCAGTCACTGGTATCCATAGAGTCAGATTCCAGTCACTGGTATCCTGTCTTCCAGCACCACATTTCAGATGCCTTGATTCTTTTCCCAACTTTCATAAACAATACATTAGAAAGCCACACATAATATGACAGTCCAAAATGAATATATCTGAACCTTGCACAGACTTGTAATAGTCTAGCATCTCTGTTGTTACCATGCCTGTATGCCTTTTCCTCTCTACTTAAGAGCACCCTTGACTTAGGAGTACGATTATCCAAGCAGTTTTGATTTTAAAAGTTACTTTTTTAGACTATGGTCCAACCTGTAAATCAGTGGTGACCTGGTAAACCAACACATACATGCATTCCTTTGAGTCATTGGGCCTACCATTGTTGGGCCTAAAACCTATTGTTAGTACCGTGTCTGAGGTACATTGTACATAAAAAGTTTGGTGCTTGCAATAGATGCTTTGGAATAAATGCAGGATAAATAGATGCTTTGGGATAAATGCAGAATCTTCTAGTACAGTTGTCTCTTTTTCTGGACACACACACACACCACGGATAACAAAAAGTGTGGGACTTCAAGTCTCATTCTTTCCTATGGCCACGCATACATGCACACACAGCCATTTAAAACAACAGGGTTTGCCATCCATGGAAGCTCAAATCTGCAAATGGCAAGCCCATGGATAAGAAGAGCCCACTGTATACTCATTACTTCTTACATGTGGCCTTCATTTTGGGGAAGGGAACTCTATGGCTCATATAAGAGCTTCCTAATACAGTACTTCAGTCTAGTAATAATGCAGTTTCTTGTGGCAGATCTCAGTGATTCAATACAAAATTAGTTTATCTGTCAGTACAGGTCTTCCAGTAGTAACCACACATTATTGAACTCTATCCCACTTGCCAGAATCTGAGTTTGTCCTATTCAGTCATGCAGTTTAGATTTTATCTAAATGCCAACCACTGAGTATGCTGGATTGGTTTTTTATTTAGGCCACCCTTATTGTAGTATTGGTGACCGTGATATAATTTATATGATTGTACGTTTAATAGAATTTACAGTATTAGTTTCACTTTTATATCAGGAGTCTTTGAAGAAATCATTTAAACCTTGTTTTTTTCCTCTGAGACTGTACAACTGAAAAGTAGATGACTAATTTTTATATAGCTATAATATGTTTTCAAAGTTAGCTGGTCTCAGTCGTAGGTTTTTGCTGTCGATCATACTGAGCATAGATATATTTGCCTTCCATATTTGGTTCCATGGTTTTGTGACACGAAAGGAAGAAATGTGAAATGCTAATAACTTTGGGAACTTGCAGAACTAAAAAAGAATACTTAAAAAGTTGTGAGGAGCTTTTGTTCAAGTGCTGGCAATTTACCAGGGGAAAAATAGTTTTGAATATGATAAAAACTTGGAACTGCATATTTTTTCTTGAACTTGTGGTTCAGTTACATCTTTATCAGTGTCCAAATAAATGTAGAATGTAGAGTAGTTAAATGTTTGGTTCTGTCAGCATAAAATCCAAGAAACAAGTCATATCTCTCTGTGAAGAAGCATTTTGTTATAGAGGAGGAAGAAATCACATGTTTTTCTAAATGTTGGACTGCAAGTCCAAGCAGCCTTAGCTGGCATAACTTGTAAGGAATATTGGGATAATATTCAGAGGGCTGTATGTTTTCCTTCCCTGTGTATAGAGTATTTCTTGTCATTTTAACTAATGGATTATCCACATCTTCGTTTCACAACATTGAGGAAGAATGAAAGTATTATAGAATGTGTATGACTGCATGTTTGGTAGACTTTATCAAACACACTTCATTCCACATTTCTGAATTTATTACTTTCAGATAAAAAAAGAAATATCTTTGGAATGGGGTGCTATACCTTAGTTTTAGTAATTGTCAGTAATAATATGTTATAGTCTTTTAACTTCCTACCTTTTATATACTGTATGGGGAGCCAAGTTGAGGGGAAGACTTGTCTGCAGACAAACTAGTTCAGTCTAGCAGACTTCAGTAGTTTCATGCACTTTCCTATTATTTGACATCCATGAATGTATTTCTGTATCTTCTGCCTCAAACCATTGCATTGTGACAAACTAAAACATAACTTTTTATTTGCAGTCCATGTAATGGAACAAGCCCAGTAATAGAAGATACTAATGAAAAGATAAGATGGCATTAAAAAACAGCTTAAAACCTTCTATATTTTTACCATTTGCTTTTCTGTTTCAGGCAGAAAAAAGGGCAGGCATGCTAAAGAAACCATTCACTCTGTTCAATAAAAGCCACCATTATAGTGTTCATATAATGCTCTATATGCCATGATTTGCAAAGCTTTGTAAAACCCATCCATGTTGCTTTTAAAGACTAGTGGAATGGTTTCAGCAGAAGTCACATACGTGTGATAGTTTCCAAGGACTTTACATGCACTGTATGTACTAATGTACCTACTTTATTTTATACAAAAGGCTAAACTACTGCATTGTTCTTTTCTAAAGGGCCTGTGCAGTGACATGGCCTCATCAGGAGGCTAAGGAAAAATATCTTGTTTTAAGCTTGTCCTAATTTGGGCTGTTTCCTTCTAACTGTTAAGATTTTTGTTCATCTGTTTGCTATTTCTTCCATTCACTTATATTCCACCGCCTCCACTCTGGTACCCATAGCAACACTTGCTAATGCTAATGAAGCTGCAGCATCTAAAGCCTCTTTACTGAACAATGCTGTTAAATACAGTTGCATTTCTTTCAGTCTTAGGTTCCAGCTTGGAGCAAACTCTTAAAATGTTATGATCTGGTAACTTGCTGCTCTTCTTCACCCTCCCCGATTATGTCTTTATGCCATGAAGTCTTGCATTGATAGCAGTGGATGCTCAAGAAGATCAATATGTAGCGCTTGTAAAATTGACCCAGTTTAGCTGTAGGATAAAGTAATCTTTTGAAGTATTAAATTTGCATTCAGTAGACCACTGCAGAATACTGAGGCTGATTGATCTGTGGGATGTGCTGTCTCTGAACACATAGATGATTTGCCACATTACTGCACTACATTTACTAATTCCCAGGTAGCATTAATAGCATGTTAACAAGTAAAATAATAGGCAAATGGTTCCTATGAACTTGAACAAAATAGTAATTTAGTATCTTGGAAGAATATAAAGTATTTTACAGTGTTTGCAGGTTCAATTCCTTTAACTGTGAAACCAAATTCTGCACACTTAAGGCAGAAAACCCGTTGCTGCTCTTATACTGTACTATGTAAAACTACTTTTGAACAGCTCTGTCATCGACTTTGACATTAAAGTATTTTTCATACCTAGGACATCTAAATTCATGAAATCCTATGAAAAATAGTGTGAATGTATGTAGCAGTAATGTGAACTCTAGTTGCAGCACGTGCCCACTGCCTAGATGCCAAAGAAATCTACTACTATCCCAGTCATGGTTAGAAATACTATTTGGCCAGGTTTTTAGACAGGTGGATGGATAAGGGGACATCAGGATCGTATATCATTTCTCTCTGCACATTGGACATTATTATCTCAGTCCTATTGGTAGTTCTAACTAGAGTAAGAACCACTGAATGAATTATTGACTGTCCAGTAAGCACATGCAAACTCCATTGATTCAATGGATTGCCTCTCATTGGGTAGATCCTTTACTCAGTAGGATTCCAACCAGTATTGGATGTCTGCTTCTGTGGAGTATAGGTCTATAATTATCAGTATATACCACATGGAAGTGAACATAATACAAGAAGTGAACATAATGCCCATTGTACTGTGTATATATATTTATATCAGTACAGTAGCCGTAGGCATTCTTTCTTATTTTGAGAGTTGGATGAAGTATATGCTGAATACTGTATATGGGAGTTGCACATGTATGTGTACTTACAGAGAGAGTGTGTAGTGTAGTGGTTTGACCATTGGACTAACACTCAAGAACACCAGGTTCAAATCCCTGCTCTGCCACAGAAACCTAGTGGGTGACTTTGTGTTGGTCAAACTCTGACTTACTCTGAAGGCAAACTCCCTCTGAACAAATCTTGCCAAGATAACCCCATGATAGGACCACTATAAGCCAAAACAACTTGAAGGCACATAACAACAAATATGTGCTTACGTATCCTCCCACTTATCCATATCAAAGCATGCAAAGATGGGGAAGCTTCAGACTTTCCCTCCATATATACAGAGATCTAGAGATAACTTGGTGTATCTTTTGGGGGGAAGCCTATTTTTTTCTCCAGAAATCCCTACCAAGTTTGCATTTTTACCCTTCTGTTGCTAGCACCAAGGAAACAACTCTCTTGGTAGTGGGATCACCACAGCTTAAGAAAGGCTTTCTCCTCTCCCCCCCCCCCCCCCCCTCCCCCAGCAATGTTAGGTATATTGAGATCACTTGGTGTGTTCTGGAGTGAAAATCTGTCCTACACACACACACTACCTAACCAAGCTCACTGTTCAGGCACTGCTAATACTGAGCAGAAAGTGTGTCTGACCCACAAGTCCATTGGGCAGACACATGGAATTCTGTAGTGCAGTCGCATTCCAAACTTTCCCCAAATACATTGACAGCACTACCGAGAGCTTTTTATTTATAATTCAGATAGATAGATCCACCTATTAATTTCTAACAATCTGTCCTGTCTGACCACTATATTGCGAGTGGTGTGTGTGTGTGTACAGGAACTGGTTTAGAAGCTTTGTACAACAATAGACCAAGACTGGTCTTTTCAAATTTTGTTTTGTGAGAGCTATGGGCTTGGTAGGATATGCAAGAGCCATTCTTTCCCCTTTTCAAATGTAGTTTGGATTGTCTTCATTTACATCAAATACACAGTACTTTAAGAAACATCATCACAAATTAAATGCTATGGGTCTTTTCCATTTATTTTCAGTTTCAATGGTGTGTATTGTACATATCATATAAATGTGCTGTCAGGTCCTGCTTTTGCATCTTTGTCTTTGTTGTGTGCCTTCACATTGTTTCCAACATATAGCGGCCCTAAGGTGAACCTATCATGGGGTTTTCCATTGCCATCTTCTGAGACTTGAGAGTATGTGACTTGCCCAAAGTAACCCAGTGGGTTTCATGGCCAAGCTGGGAATTGAATCCTTTGCCCAAAAGAACAGTGCATGGCTGCGCCAATGCCTATCACGCTGGCCCGCAGCATCCACATGCTCCCAGCCCCAATCTGGCATGCCACCATGGTTCTGAAACAGGTCACTGGAAGTAGCAGATCCAATCCCTCCTTTTTGGCCCTGTTCTTCCTGGATGACGCAGCTTCAGGCCATGTTCAGGGCGTGCATCATCTGAACACTACGCCCCAAATGCAGCCAGAATCTGAGTCGTTTGGCCCATGGTCTCCAGATTCTTAGTCCAACATTTAAACCACTAAGTCATGAATTTAGAGAGCTAAAGTATGGTGGTGGGATATGCCGTGTGACATAATGTAAGGGAATGTACACGTGGTACGATAACGAGACAGGAATCGGGAATAGACCAAAACATCCAAGATCATTCGACTGGGAAAGAACTGAAAGAAAGGGCAAAAGGGGAGGGGTGATATGGGGAAAAAGAGGGCCAAATTTGTTTTGAGTGTTTAATCAAATACAAGCCCACCAATAGTTTGAAATTATGTGTGCTTAGACCAGGGGTAGGCAACCTGCGGCCCGCGGGCCGGATGTGGCCCGGCGAGGCCTTGGGACCAGCCCCAGCCCAGTCCTGCCGCCGATTGCCGCCGGGGCCTTTGGCGTCTCGCGCGAGGGGCATGGTGGGACAATTGTCTATAGAAGCCTCAGAAACATGCATTTATCTTAACAATTTTTTAAAAATCAGCAATTTTTTTGCGTGTCCTCCATTTTTTATTTAAAAAGTGCCCTCCATTTGAAAATTTTGTCCTACATTTTATCCCGGTTTATTTATTTAATTAATTTTTTTAAAAAATTATTTAATTATTTATGTTTTGGCTTCGGCCCCCCAGTTGTCTGAGGGACAGCAACCCGGCCCCCAGCTCAAAAGGGTTGCCTACCCCTGGCTTAGACAATGTTAATTCTTGTTCTTAAATTTTGATAATGAACATTTCTGGTGTGGACCTGTAGTTACTGAATAAAGGTTTGTTGAGTTTTAACTACTGGATCCTGATTTTCTGAACTTAATTAACTGTAGGACTTAACCTGTGCCACGTCAGGATTTTTATTTTATCAGGGAAAAATCCCTCTTACTGTTCTGACATGTTTTCTTGGCTGCACTGTTCTGTTGTTGGGGTTGTTGTTGTTATTGTTGCTGCTGCATTCCTTCTCATTTGGGGATTGTTGTCAAATTCTTCAACTAATCTCCTTATATTAGCCAGCTGTATTAATGAGATAATAAACCAGGCCTGTTGCTAATGAATTGATTCATTCAACTGCTGAATTTAATTAGAAAGACACTTAACATTCCAGCAGATGTTCTTATTTTGTTTCAGTACACTTGTATTTCCACACAATGAGCTGACAAACACATCAACATGCCATACTTTTAAAGTCACATTGTGTCATAAATTATATAATACGGACAGCTCCTGAAGTCACAGACAATGAGAAAGGAAGAGCTTTCTCCAGGGAAGAGAGATTAATTCCTTGGTAGATGAACAGTTATCCTCGTGTATCTTGAAGGCAGCTTTGGTAAGCGGAGGCTTGTGGTAGTTGGTAAGTTAGTCACTAGAAACATAGATGGTTGGATATGCGACAGGCATGTAGACCATATGGTAGATGCCTGCCTCATGTGAAAGCTATATCATCTGGAAATGTCTGTTGGATACTATTGGGATGGAGACAATTGCTGTGATTCATGTTAGGCCCTGTGACATGAAGAACTTGAAGCCAAATTTAGTTTGTTAAAGTCATTATTTAGGTTGTTAGGCTGAAAGCCCAAATCTCCATGATAGCTTTCTCTCAAATGCTACCAGTGTTCCACACATAAAGCTAGTTAAGGAGGTAAAGATGAAGAGACCCAATGCATAGATGAGAAAAGGATGTACTGTATCTTTAGATTTATTCACCACAGAAAAATATTTTGGGGACAGCTAGGTTTGTAAAAAAAAGGGACAGACTCTATTTGAACCAGGATGGGATCAGATGGCTGGTCCTGAACCTAAAAAGATAGCCAAGCAGTTGGTTTCCTCTGCCTTGTGAGGACTAAGAGTGTCTGCCCACAACAATGCAAGACATAAATGTGGTTAGACAGACTGGTAACAGAGACCACAATGCTGTCAAAGTTCAAATTATCTGTAGGTGGAAAAGCACCAAGCAACTCCAACAAGTTACAATTTGACTTCAAAAGAGGAATCTTTTCTAAATTGAAGGAATGGTTTAAAAGGAAGCTGAAAGAACTAGTTTAAATAGTCCTGTCTTCCATGATGTGGAGGGCGGGCTACAAATTAAGGGCAAGTCAGCTAGAATGCTTAACATTCAAAAAGTTGGTGTGATGTGCGAAAGAACATTACTATGGCTAACTGATGGGTAGGGATGGAAATCTTCCCGTATTTCATTCTCATGTGTGAGAACAAAAAACATACAGCAAGATTATGAACATTTTTGCACATTTGCCAATTAGTTTGTACATTTCAAAACTTTTCTGTGTATACCCCAAGTGTTTTACATGAACTATGTAAAATATGTTTTTGTGAAGAAACCATTCATTTCACAACAAATACAACATTTATGCAAAAATTAGCATTTTGCATAAAAACTTTTTTCTGTCACCGCTGATACAGAAAGCTCTTTTGTTTTCTCTCAAGCTCAATGGGCAAAAATCTTGTAGCATTTTATAGTTCTTTCAGAGTAGCAAGATACTTGTCAAGCAAAAGAAAAGATGTGAATGTTCTTTGTGTATGTATGTTTATGTGTGCATGTGCCTTTGAGGCACCTGTATGTTGAATTTTATAGGGTTTTCTCATGCAAGGAATCCATTCCTTTCTCTGAAATCTAGCCTACATCACCTGGTACCCATTGGTAGTCTCCCACCTATATACTAACCAGGGCTGACTCGGCTCAGCTTCCATAGTCAGATGGGACCTGGTGCTTTTCAGGTATTAAGCATTTTCTTAACAAAATGCAGCCTCCAGAAACCGAACCTTGTTCAAATAGGGTGAATTTAAAGGCAGTTAAAACTGTGCAAATAAAATGCAAGCAGAAAATTTGTGATTTGAAAAAAAGGAGTTAGAATACATGTTGCTAACAGCATCAGGATAAAAAATAATGAAGTCCTTCAATGTTTCAGAAGCAGGAATCCAGCCAGAGAGATATAGTGAGATGCTTGGATGACAATCGACACGGGGACTGTACTTCTTGTTGTTATTTCTTTTTAGTTCAAATCCATTAAAAATATATTATGGATGTTTAGTATATATTTAAAATTTACTGAAATAAATTAGAAGTTAATTCTTCATTATTAAATTCATTAAAAATTCTCACCACTCTGTTAACATCCTTAAATGTGCTTAAATTAAATTTCATTAATATGATATTCAGTGCTGATATTAAAGCTCTGGGAGTCTGCCAACAAACACCAGGTGCTGTAGGCTGTATTTCCAAGGAGGAACTAGCAAAACTACCTCTGAGTATTCCTTGCCTAAGGATGGGGTCACCATAAGTTGACAGGCAACATGAAGCCACACACTGTACAATTAAATGAAATGTCTTCAGTGTTTTAGATATTTGTCATTGTATTTCAAATGTTTTTTCATGTATTGTGTAGACTGGAGAGAGTGCTGAACAAAACCCTGTTTCATCTTGTGTAGCTGTTTCTGAACTCTATCAGTGTACAACCATTCCTCCACAGTCGCGGTTTTGGTTATTCTTGAATGTAAACCCGAATCCCCTCTCACTCGGGAAAGGCTTGGGAGAAGTGTCTCCGAAGCCTTTCCAGGGTGGGAGGGCCCAGAGGAAAGGAGTGCTCCCTTCCCCCGAGTCCCTGCCGCTCTGGAAAGACTTCAGGGACACTTCTCCCAACCCTTTTCAGAGTGGCAGGCCCGGAGGAAGGGAATGCTCCTTTCTCCTGAATTCCTGCCGCCCTGGAAAGGCTTGAGGGATGCTTTCCAGGGTGAGAGGAGTGAAGCAAAGGAGCGCTCCATTCCTCCACCTCTCCTACCCTGGAAGGCCTTTCTCCTGGCATTTCCAAGGTAGGCGGAATGGAGCAAAGGAGCACTCCTGTTCCCCTGCCCCTTCCACCCTGGAAATGGCTGCCATGGGGGGGGGGGTGTTATTCACAGTTTTCCCACATTTGAAGGGGACACTCGTCCCTCCACATTGGCTGTGGTTAGGGGCAGCCCTGTGAATGTGCATAAACCGCAAATATTAAAAACCTTTTTACCTGAGAGAACACCTCTAGGAATCTTTAGGTCTTCTAGTGCAACTCTGTGGTCAACATCTGCCAGACTTTGACCATAGAACTGTGCTGGAGAAGCTACAAATGCCTAGTGAAGTGTTACCTCTAGGAATCTTTAGGCCCTTTAGAGCAACTTTTGGTTAAAGTTGTCCACAGAGTTGCGCTGGAGGACCTAGGTCCTAGGTATTCCATATTAATAAAATCAGTGAGTAATCAACTCCGCAAATGTAGTGGCACAAGTGTACTTCATAAAATGCAACATCAACTAATATCACTTTTGTGCTTCCAAACTGATTTTGCATGTTCCTGAGGATTAGTGAAGGAGATGTTTATATATAATTCCAAGTCTTATCTGAAGGAATGCTGCAGTCAGTGCCAGCCCAAGAGATTTTGCTATCTCAGGCAAAGACTAGAATGTTGTCCTGCTCCTATTCCATGTTCAGAAGCAAGCTGCAATAGCAGTTCATCTTACTTAAAATATGACAGTGTTTTTCCTTAGCATCTGCTCCCTGAAACAGTAGCCTAACTTAACCAAATGGTAGGGCCAGCACTACCTGTAATGTATGTTTTTGTCCATCACACCACTACCATTGCCTCCAGAAGCAACTCACTGTTTTCTCCTGGGCAACATCTGAAATAGAATAGAGGAATTCCGTGCCTTATGCAAGGTTGGAGTATTCCTCCTTATAGTTCATATCGTCTTTACTGATGGTAGCAGCTCCCTAGATTTTCAGGTATAGTTCTTTCTCAGTTATATCTGGTGATAAGCAATTTACTAGATTTAAATAAAGCATTCCCACAATTAAATATGTGACCCTTTCCATGCAAAATAACAAGTTTTCTATGATGCATCTGCTGGTGAAAGATCAGAAAGAAACTCTGCTAGAACATGACCACATAGCCCAAAAAACCCACAAAAAACTATGGATGCTGGCCATGAAAGCCTTTGACTTTACAACGTGTAATCATTTTGAGCCTAGCTCTAAAATGTTCTAGTCCCCACTGGAGTAAATAGGTCCACTGAATCAAAAGTTAAATTTCCATTCTGCAAGTAATGTAACGGATTTACTTGGACTAGCCATTCAATTTAGTCTTGGTATGTAGCTTGGGTATACGTTCATCCTGTAAAATAATAATTGCCAATTGTTAGGATAATACAGAAGCATTCCTTTTCAAGTATTTATATACCTGCATGATACAGTACATCTTTCTTTACCATCTAAGTAAGATGAACTGCATAATTCATATGCAAGCGGTCTGTGTAGAAACCTATAAGTAGTGCCTGGACGCATATCAAACATAAAACATAACTGGAATGTACCAGTCCAAACTAGCTAGGTTTAGTCACTTCTGTCCACTACCATACTGATCCCCTATTACTACAAGGAGTGTTCTTGGTCCACAAAGAAACATTTGACAGTATTGCTGATAAATATGTTTCTTTTTATGTTAGAAACAACATTATCTCAACCTTCTTTTCCTTGCAATTTGATAGAATCAATACCTGTCTTATTCATATATGTATATTTATCTCCTTCAGGGCATAAAGACTACATTTTGGAGCCACTCTCTCTGCCAGAAAACCCAGGTGGCATTTCTACTGTAGAAGGATCTCCATCTGTGCCTTGTCTATGCTGTGAAGAATATTCACCCATATCAGAACAAAACCAGCTTCTAAAGCACATGATTATAGAGCACAAACTTGTCATAGCAGACGTCAAGCTGGTTGCAGATTTCAGGAGGTATGCTATTATTCTGCTTGATTAAAATTAGATAACACAACCTAACTCAAAAGATGCCATGTTTTAGCACCAAGGACATCGTTTTTGCTGATACAGTCCTCCCTCCATATTCATGGGGTTTAGGGGAATGAGACCACCACGAATGTGGAAAAATCATTAATCACCCCCAATCAGAAGCCAGTTAAAGGAAGGGATGGGTGGGGGAAGAGGAGCAAGAGCCCACGCTCCTTTTCCCCCATCCCTTTAACTGGCTCCCTGCTTCTTTCCCAGCCCAATCACTTCCTTCCCCAGGGGGCGATGGGGCACGGAAAGAGAAGAGGAGCCTCCATCCCCCCAAGTCTCTTTCTCAGCTGGATTGCTACCTGGGCTGCTCAGGCAGCAATCAGCTTGGGAAGGAGTCCGGGGGGATGGATCCTCCTCCTCCCTTTGCCTGCTCAATTGCCCTCCCTTTGGACAGCCCAGGGAGAGATGGGGCAAGCAAAGGGATATGGGGGGATGGATCCTCCTCCTCCTTTTGCCTACCCCATCGCTCTCCCTTTGGACAGTCCAGGGACAATGGGGCAGGGAACAGATCCTGGAGGGATGGAGGCTCCTCCTCCCTTTCCCAGCCAGGTTGTTGGCTAGCTAGCCAGAAAAGAAACAGAGTTTGCTCCCAGGGTTTTTCTCCTGAGACAAGCCCAGCGGGAAGGGAGGGGAATGCCCAGGGTAGCAGCCTTGACCTCACGAATAATCAAAACCATGAATTTTAAGACTGTTGAATATGGAGATCCTACTGTATCTGTATCTGTATGTGTCTGTCTGTCTATCTAGGGAGCCACTAAGAATTGAGAGGGTTCTTTAATGTTCTGTTGTTGCTGAACCCTGGATGACAGTTGCAGTGTCAAGGAACAAGGCAACAAGAGTTAATCAGAGTGAATATAATATTTCTTTCCCAGTCTGTGAATCTGCAGATGTTTTTGAATTACAGTTCCTGAATCCCTCAACATGATCCATACTGGTAGAATTCAAAGACATAGGCATGTTAGTGTGGAAAATCAGAGTGTGGAAAGGGATCTTATTGCATCTTTGAAACTAACAGAAAGAAGCTGGTAGCATATGCTTTCATAGACTTGAGTCTACAGCCTCAGATACATGATCCATGCTGGCAGAGATAGCTGAAACACAGGGTCAGAAGCACTTGGAGCAGGCTAGGTTCACAATTATAGTTAAGCGGAAATTATGTAGGTACAAAAGGCAGGTTTGGTAGCTATTCTTGCAGCAGATATGAGAGCAGGACCCCAATACTGCAGAAAGAAGCCAATAATTTTCTGCAGGAGTAAATAAATGTGTAAATTTATCCCAAAGAGCAAGAGAGAGAGCAATGAATCGTTGTACAAAAGTAGTATTGGCCACAGAAAATGAAACAGTTCTTGGGGAGCTGTAATCAGGTGTCAAAGACTCAAATCACAGGCAGATTTTTAAAATGACCAAGTTTATTTCCTAAAGGACTGTTGCATGAATCAGATTTTGCTGCATAAATAGCCACTGTAGAACAAGCACTGAGAATATCCACAATAGATTTTGACATGTTTGCCTATTTTGTTTTGAAATTCTAGCAGTTATAGTAATTGTCTTCTGCTGCTGCTGCTGCTACTACTACCACTACTACAGTACTACTAAACCTGTTGAATGAAGATTCTAAAACATTTCTGTCTCCTTGGGCAGATTCATACATCCATGATGGCAGCAGTCAACAGAATGAAATGTACTGCTAGAAAGAAGCGTATAGTGATATCTCCCTCTTTCAGGAATGCCATTTTGATTATCTCTCTGAGTTCCCCATGATACACTCAGGTCTTGACGACTCACTGCTGAACTTTCTACTCTTAAGAATTTATGCATATTGTAGTCATCAAGTGTGAGTCATGCTTGTGTGAACTTGTTCTTCTGTAAATTTATTGGTCCCAGTGTTAACTGCACACTGCAAAAAGAAAAAAAGGTTTCAAAATGAGTTGCTGTAAACTAGTACAGTCTGTGTCAAATATATATTTATTGTTTTATGTACAGCGCTGTGCAAATCTACAGCGCTATATAAATAAATAAATAAATAATAACAATAATAATAAATAAATAAACCAATCCTTCTGCTCCATAGCCATGTGCAATTTCATAAAGTGCTCTTGGTTTTTCAAATAGACAAGGCTAATTCAAAGCATGAAATACTGTTGCTTAGCAATTGCATATACTATAGCTTGTGTTCCAGTCTACCCACATGTTCTATTTGTTACTATTTTTCAAGCCTGTTATCTGTAAAATTTCTTTCCTCCTGGTTAAGTATTTCTTGCTTCTGATGGCAGCGATCAAGCTCTCCCCTGAACAAATAGTTTACCATGCATCAGGGTCACATTTGATATATGTAAAAATATGTCTACGATTCTTTTACCACTGACAACACTGATGAAAGTTCATTGCTCAGAGTCAATCCTTCTTGTTTTCCATGGCTGTAACATAAAAATGTGTGCAGACCAAAACTCACCAACTTGTCCTTTTATTATATACCATCTGTGGATGATACTTAGTGACCAGCTACGTATTGCTTAGAGTATGTATTGCAACTGAGGCAAACCAGCTGCATCTAGACATTCTGCTTTGCCAAGAGCAGACCTGAGAAAAACCAGAACTTGGAAGAGTTCCTTGATTGGACAAATCCTGTAATGCTCACTGGAGTGTTTGGAAAGTAGTAGTCCCAAAAAAAATTTTTTTCAACTTCTTAGAGAAACTGTATAGAGCCTCAAATCAAAGTACTTACTGGTTTTTTTCTTAAGACTTTTTTTTTCTCTAGGAAGAGGGAATCAGAATTCTGTGGCTGTCTTGGCTGAATGTCATGAACTGTATACATTATGCAACATGCTGAATATGGGAAGCAAAGGAAGAGGGGCTCAATGATAAAGCAATGGTCATGTTGCTACTGGAACTGGAAAGGGCTCAAGGGACAAAGGTTTGAGAGGATATACTGGGTATACTGATTTTGAGATTGCAATGAGAAATCCAAGTGGAGATCCAGAACTGAACCATTGGAAGTGCTCAGAAATAGCAGTGCAGTGATCAGTTGCAGTGCAGCATTAGCAAATATATATAAATCAAGGGTAGGTAAAATGACCCCCAAGGGTGGTTTACCATTAGAACCCCCTTTTCAACCCAGAGGTTGACTTTTATTTCTTTTACCATTTTTGACAGTTCTGTGGCCCCCAGAGGGTTTCTAAGGTAGAAAACTGGCTCCCAAACTCACCAAAGTTGCCCACACCTGTACAGATTTTATTGACCTCATTCAGATACAACCATAGCCTTCCAAACTGATTGACTGCAACTTTCATCATCCATAATCAGCACAGCCATTGACAGGGCAATGACAGTTGTAGTCAAACCTCAATGGTGTTAGGCTGGAGAAGCTTGGATTACTGCATATACTTTAGTATAAGTCAACCTCATGTATAAGTTGAGGGCAGGTTTTGGGGCCAAAATTATGGATTTTGCCATGACCTGTGTATAAGTTGATGGTAAACCTTGGAGGCTCCTTCAGTGTGTGTATGTTTTTGTGCGGCAAGAGGGACTCCTAATTGAGCCTTTTTGCTTCAGTGTTTCAGGCCTTCACTCCCCAGACAGCTGCAGCATGGGTGGGAGAGGGACTATTTAACTGCAATCAATCACCCCGGTCTCTTTCTGCTTGGCTCAAGAGAGAAAGAAACTGCTCTCCCCACTGCATGGGGAAATCTGAAAGATCTGATATCACATTACCAAACAACCTATAAATAAATCGATCTGGGATTTTGGGGTCAATTTTGGGACATACATTTTTCAGCTTACAAATGAGTATATACAGTAAGAAATGAGGGGCAGCTTGTATGGACATGTTGTTTTAGAAATGTTGCTCTGAGAATATCCATGAACAACTGAGAAATGTTTTGGCATCACAGTGTGATGCAGCAGCTAAAAAAGCCAATGCGATTCTAGCCTGCTTCAGTGGGGAAGTAATAATACCACTCTATTCTTTGGTCAGGCCTCACCTGAAATACCATGTCCAGTTCTGGGTACCACAATTCAATAAAGATATTGACAAGCTGGAGCGTGTCCAGAGGAGGGCAACCAAAATGGTGGTGGGTCTGGAAACCATGCCTTATGAGGAGCAGCTTAGGGAGCTGGGTATGTTTAGCTTGGAAAAGAGAAAGTTAAGAGGTGATATGATATTTGAAGGGATGTCATATTGAGGATGGAGCAAGCTTGTTTTCTGCTGCTCCACAACCAGAGCAATGGATTCAAACTACAGGAAAAGAGATCCCACGTCAACATTAGTTAGAACTTCCTGACAATAAGAGCTGTTCAACAGTGGAACACACTCCCTCAGAGTGTAGTGGAGTCTCCTACTTTGATGGTTTTTAAACAGAGGCTTGATGGCTGTCTGTTAGGAGTGTTTTGATTGTGAGTTCCTGCATGACAGGAGGTTGGACTGGATGGCCCTTGGGGGTCTGTTCCAACTCTATGATTTTATGATTCTATGATACAATAGGCAATTGACATATCACATATAAAATGTCTGGCATATATAATATGAAACAGCTGTCAGTCTTCCTACTTTATTCCATATTCAACTGGTCTCATATTCAACTAGTCTTTCCTCTGCATCTGAGAAGCAGATTTCTACTGCTTTAGATGCAGAAATGAAAAGGATAAATCTATATTTCAGCAACCAAATGCACTTGCTCCTCGACTTAACAAATTGTTCTAAATTGTCCACATAAAGGCCTTTGACCAGACTTTTGGCAACTACTAAGTTATAATTACATTGTCACTACTGCTATCTGATTTGTCACTAACATTATAGGTGATTAGACTAAGATGACAGCCCAAGATAATTTTTGATTATTTCACAGGTCTATGGCTATGACTAGTAATGAGGAAAGGAATTGAAAAGTCTGTGACTGATAGCTCCCAGGCTATTCTGTTTTGGCCAAAAATATTGATATGTTTTTTAAAAATCATAAACCAGTCTTGTATAACGTTGCTACACTCAGGATTCCATTTGGAAAGTGTCAGAAAATTAGTGTTCCCCTATACATGTTGGATGTTACATCCCCCACACAAAGTAGTTGGTATGCGCAACTGACTTGCCATGAGCTGGCAGACTACATACACATGTAATGTTCCTGTTGTGTTAATAGGTGTTACCCTTTGTCTTTAGCCTCTGATGTTTTAACACAGCTATAAGAATAATGTCTTAATAATGCACCTTTGTGTGCCCTGTCTCCTTCCTCATCTCTTACCCATTATGCACTCTGCCTTGCCATGTTGAATTTTTTCTGTTGTGCTCTGCAAAAAACAAAGCAAAGCAAAACAAAACAAAAAGCATGCATCCCCCTGGCAGGTACCAAAATCCTTGCATGGTCAAGTCCCATTATATACTCTCTCTCTCTGGCTTTTCTTCGCGAACGAAGATTCAGGAAGGACACATCACATGCTTTCTACAAGCGTGTTGATGACTAAAAAGGCCAATTCGAGATAAACAAGTCCGGTTGCAGAAAGCACAGCAGAAAGTCTCTTGGGTGATGTTTTCGGGTTGTGGTTCTTTCTGCGTTGTCGTTTCTCTTCGACACTCGTTCGGCGTGAACTTTCAAAAAAGGCTGCAACATCGTGGATAGTGCATCTCCATGCCTCCCGATGCGAGGCCAGGGCAGACCACTGTTCCAGAGACTAGGACATGTGGCAATGGATTCAAACTACAGGAAAAGAGATGCCACCTCAACATTAGGAGGAACTTCCTGACAGTAAGATCTGTTCAACAGGTGAAAACACTCAGAAAGCGATGGTGTCTCTGTCTCTGGAGGGTTTTAAACAGAGGCTGGATGGCCATCTGTCAGGGATACTTTGATTGTGAGTTCCTGCATGACAGAGGGTTGGACTAGATGGCCCTTAAGGTCTCTTCCAATGCTATGATTCTATGTTGTAACTATGATTTGATGAAGAGCTCACAAGACTCTGTGGCTTCGTTCACATAATACCCTTGGAGATCTTTAACCTCCTTCAGGTTAACCTCATTTTAACCAAACCAATAAAACCAAAAATCTAATGCCACTGATTAGTACATGTTCTTAATTTACAGCTCAGATGGGATTTGTAGTCCTTGATGTTTCTGGATAGCTGGGAGCCTGGACTCCACTGTCCAGCTCTACCAGCTTCTTCATGGTCTGGCTCATGAGAGGCAGGAGCCCCCATTTTTTGGATCGTCACATAGCATGTGGGACTCCATTTTATTTTACTCTTCTACTGTGAATATGTGCTTGTTTTTGTTCTGTTCCTGCAATAAGTCTTGATGTCATTTGTAAGACAGCTTGAGCAAAGTGCATTCTGGGACTTCTCTACTTGCAGTCAAATCACAAGGTGCTAACTAGGTTCCTAAAACACATGGATTGACTAGTGGGAGTGCAGTTTTCAAGCTCTCTAATAGATTCATTTCTATGTCTGCCTTGCAAGTCATCTCACTAGGGCTGTTCCAATTAGGATTTCATTACTGCATTCCTTTTCTTGCCAAATTGCAGTTCTAATGTATACAGATCCAGACATTGACCTCTTTAACAGAAATGTCATATGGTAGTGTATGGTTCTATGCCACAGGGCTGGCTTTTGCTGAATGGCTTGATATATGCTTTGTTGGGACAACACATTTTACTGTCAGTTGGATAATTAAACTCCTAAGTAGTTTCAGCATTCAAGCAATATACGTTTTAAGAGTCTTAAGCATGCACAAAGCATCCATTTATGTCTCATAATATCAAGTTTTAAAGCAAAGTAATAAGAAGGAAAAAATAGGGCAAATGAAATCCTTACTTTAAAAAAAATGTTAGCTTATTCAGTAGCATCAGTTTGGCATGTTTAAAAGCAAACACTAGTCATTGTGTCTGGTTTCCTCGTATAAGGTTGACTTTTTAAAAAAAATTGCTTGGTAATGGATTTCCAATTTGTGACTTTGTGCTGGAGAGATGTTTCCAGCTAAATAGAAATGTCATGTAACTTGAAAACCAGCCTCCTCAAAATACCAGTACTCTACTATTAATGTGTGATTGAAGTATCCAAATGCTACTATGGGTATTGTATACAAAAATGTAAGGAAATAGCAACAGTTTGGAAATGTTTTGTAATAAATGCTTACAGTATAACTTTCTCCCCTCTATCAAGATATGCACTGTACTGGAAGGAAAAATTTGCAGAGCAACCAGTTACAGACTTCTGTTGTGTGATAAGAACAAATTCTGAAGCGCTTCCAGGTAATGTAACCTGTGTAATTACAACCTATAATGCAGGATATAAGAACCTTACTGCCATTAAACCACCAAATTGATGATTTCGAGGTTTTTTTAATGTGAAGCTAGGAAACATGTCTCATTTTATTGTGTGAACTGCAGTTAGCTGTTGATAATTGCCATTGCTGAGGGATAATGGGCATCAGAATTCTGCAATATCTGGAGGATCACACTTTCCTTACCCTTGACTTGATACTCAACTGTGTCACATGCTGAAATGCTCAGTTTGTGGGCTTATATTCCATACTTTGATTTCCTTTGAATAAAGTTTGCATGAAGCTAAGAGGACGGTGTTAACATTGTTAGATAATAATAGGGTTAAACTATCCACAGGCATCTTCTAATTTTTGTAGTTTCTAGGTGCTATATGCCATCATCCATTGAGTGAGATTTATCTGCATCTTTCACCAACCATTGCAAATTAAGTTAAGAGTATAGTATTACCTTTTCAGTTAAAGACAAAGCTTATGAGCGTGTATGTATATTTTTACATTTTTGTGGTTTCTATAAAAAGATTTTTTTATATAAATTTCATCATCCATAGCCAGAGATTTATCTCCATTAGTCACCAGCCATTGCAGTTGTTTTGTCCAAAATTGGCAAAAGTACTCACGTTTGCTTGGATTCAAATCTGCTATCCCACTGACATTGGCCTGTTACAGACTGCCAAAATAAAGCTGCTTCGAGTCTCTTTGGAGGTATGCTATTTAAATGATGCCTGGGTCCTAAGAGTCCGGAGGTCGCACCAAAGCCACACTCCATTCCTAAGCACTGTAGTGAAGCTTTGGTGCAGCTTCCGGATTCTTAGGATGCATGTATCATTTAAATAGCATACCTCCAAAGAGACTCGAAGCAGCTTTATTTTGGCAGTCTGTAACAGGCCACTGTATTGCTGTTTGACTTCCCCAGTATAATTTATTTCATACCAACTTGCCAGGGATAGAAGACAATTTTATCTCCTGTGTTTTCTCTCTTTCCTCCTGTTTTATCTCCTCTCCCCAACTCTGTTTTATTCCTTTCTGTTCTTTTCTTCCTCCCTCCCATCCTCAGTCACCCTTCCCTTCTCTTCACTGTCCTCCCTATCCTTCCCTAACAAGAGTTCCCCTACCCTTGCATCATTCTTAGGGTTGCTGTATTCTAGTACCTAGAATCCAAGCAGCCAGTTTCATAAATCATTTGCTTATTTACAAACTTTTGTTTTTTGAACAGAAATATGTTTTGATTATGTTTTGTTTGTATCAATAGTTTTTTAATTTCGTGTTGGGTCATGAAAAGATTGTGCACACATATACCATTTTTCTAGTCAGAGGCTTTATAGAAAGGAAACAGAATATTTGGTTTTCTTAGCAACTTTGTGTGTGATACAGGAATGTACACCCAGCAGTCAAAGATGTTTTGAACACACCTATTACCCCTTTTTAACCCCCCTTTGTCCTCACAGAGCTTTTGTGCCTTCAGTAGATGCAGGAGATACAGATATTCAACATGTATAGCTTTCCCAGGAGTGGAGATTCCACAAAGATTGGAATCATTCTTGAGGCATCTAAAATTACCAAACCATGGCTATGCATAGCCTCATACACGTTTGTGAAATGGAAATAATCATAGTGATCTGATTAGGTTTACAGTAAGGATTACTAAGCTTATGTAATAAAAGTTCTTTGTATGCTCAAAAGCAAGAACTTGGGAACATTATTGTTTTGGACCACAACAAGAATCCTCCAGCCAGCATGACTACCATAATACAGGGATTAATGGATTATTGTACAGTTTAAAATGTTAAGACCCCCCCCCCCCAGATGTGATTCACAGACTTCATTCCTTGACTAAACTCATTGAAAGCCATTAGCAGTTTTATTTCTTGTATAACAGTCGAATGGAATAGTGACTCAGGTTTTGCTTCTTATCGCAAATCTTACAAAAGCTAGAGATAAAGGTATGTTTACACTTTACAGTTGTCCATTTCATATTAGAGGTATACTTGTATTAATAAACTAGATGTGTTCCTGGGCGTCTTTAGCAGCAAATTTGGTACTATAGGCAGAAATAGTATGGGAAGAATAGGGATAGAATCCTACACCACAAATAAGAACATTTAACATACTTCAGCAGCTTTTTATTCAAAATAATATGTACATGTGAAATGAAACAACCAAGTCAGGTAAGCGTTGCACAAGTAAACAAGAACATTGTGAACCATCTACAGACAATTTGAAGTTTTATTCTAAAAATGCATCCAGGGATTATTTTTTTATTTCACCAGCACCAGCCGCCAGTTATGATTTCAATTTTTCCATCTCTGCTTTTTAAAACATATATGCTAGAGGAAGTTAGTGAGGCAGGCTTATCTCCTTTCCTCCTTTCTCTCTGTTTTGCTGTTCACATAAACTCAGTAAGGGATTCTGGAGGCAACTGCAGTTTACCTTGCCTGTTCTGGCAAGCACACATAGCTGCAGTAGGAGTGTATTCTTTCACAGTTTAAGCTGTATTGCAGTGTTTACTGCAGACACACTGCTGCAGTCTAACTGCCAAAGTCCTTGATTTTTTCAACTGCCCTTTACCTCAGTGCTGGTGCTGCTAAAATGTCTTCTAGCTAGGCAGAGGACAAGGAGAGAAAGAGACAAAAAAGACTTCTTCAAAAAGACTTCAACAAAAGGAGCTTAACTGTTAGAGACTTGGGGCCTGAAACAGATGGCCCCAAAACTCTGGCTCTACACCAGCTTGTGGACGTGGCATTTAGATGTGCCATGCCCCCAAGCCAGACCGAAGTCACACTGGCAATTACATGCCATCCGGCTTCAATTCAGCTTGGGAGCATTGCATTTAGACACCACTCGCCCCAGAGCTGGCAAAAAGCCAGCTCTAGTGGGGTGTCTTCTTTCTGCCCCAATAGGAGCAAAAACAGATAAGAACTGGTTTTTTCCGCTCCTATTTGGAGTGGAAGCTGGCTGGATTGGGGTTGCACATCTGTTTCCACAGCCCCGATCCAGCCTAAAAGCCATCACAAATTGGCTGTCTGTTTCGCCAATTTGAGGTATGCCTGTACTTTGTTATGGCTATATCTTGAGGAATCCTGGCATTTGTAGTTAGATGTACTTTGAATTCTCTGCATTAGTTTATAACAGTTCCCAAAATACCCAGAGTTCTGTCTTTATTATAAAATTGAACTGATTGAAGCCTCAGTTTCTTTCTTCTTAAAATACTTTGGTACCTTTTAAATACCTCACCACATTGCAAATGCCCTGTATTCTTAAGGTGGAGCTATGCCAATTAAAGCTGTATAATGCAGATATATATCTTTGTTGTCATTTATAAATAAAATATGGGTGATTTAGCCCAGCTAATAGCACTGTTACACAAACCAGAATTCAAGCCAAATCAAGTCAACTGGGTAATATGGCAGCTGTATCATCTGCTCCATATTTTTCACTATTTTTCTTTTCCTCTAATTCTCCTTGAACATAAAAATCAGAGGAACATCCTGAAAAAGATAATAGTTGGTCAAAGGAAGAGGGATTATAAATAGTGAAATGCTGCAGGGGGTGGGGAGCCCTCTGCTTTAACTATACAGTTTCTCACATTGCCAAGATGCTTTGCTTAATTTGCCTGTAAGCCTAGAAAGTGGATATACAGTAACAGCTGCTACTGCAAAGTAAGTAAGTAAGTAACTGCTTAGAGAGATAAGATTAATCAGTTTAGTTTCCAGCTTCTCTTAATTTCCCAGTAACAGATATTTGTAAAACTGATCATCTCCTCCCCTGCCCCTACACAAATTCCCTGCATTCCTGAACTTGAAGGACCCATATAACATACGCTTAAATTGAATTATTTTGATTTGATTCTAGTTCCCATGTATGTGGCCTGGGGATGGTGTGCAAGCTTCAGCATCATCCATTTTTCTACATCCTGCAGCCCAACTCTTGCTCTGAAGGTTGCTCCTTTAGGAAGAAGTTCTTCTTCTGTTTCTTGTGTGTGCATGAACATACACATGTGTGTGAAAGAGAAAAGTAAAGAGACCTTGGAAATGCATGTGAGGATGTAGGCTCAAGTCTATGAAAGCTCATGCTACCAACTTATTTCTTTCCATTATTCTTAAAGGTGCTACTAGATCCCTTTGCATACTGATCTTGGAAATGTTATTTTCTTTGATCAGCAGTTTAAACCACTGAGAGTTAATTTTCCAAGAAAACAGTGTTTCATTCTGTGCTGTCCTATAGTAAAGCAAGTTGCACCCACTACTAACTGGTTTTAAAAGAAATAACTATGTTAGTCTCTTTCAGCATAAAAAAGAGAAAGAAGGAGAAAGAAAAGAATAGGAAAAAAGACTAACTGATTTTTTTTCATGAGTTATCATGGATATAAACCCATTTCTTCAGATGCAGTACTAATTGACTTTGGTGCCATCAGTTTCAAGCTCAGAATGACTTCTGGTGAATTATTAGCCCTTCAGAGGAGAAACAGTCTCCATCCCTGCTCTATCTATATGTGCAGCAGATTACAGCGATAGGAATAGTTCAGCCCATCCATCCATCCATCCATCCATCCATCCATCTATCTATCTGTGTATTGTTAGGTCCATTTCAACATGTATATTGATCCTTTTTTCCCAATGCACTCTTCCATAGTGGGAAGTGGAAACATTTTATAAACAATGCACAGAAGTATGTTAAATATACAGAGACTATATAGATAGATTCATAGAGTTGGAAGAGACCACAAAGGCCATACAGTCCAACCCTTCCTGCCACACAGGAACTCACAATCAAAGCATCCCTAACAGATGGCCATCCAGCCTCTGCTTAAAGATCTCCAAAAGGAGACTCCACCACTCTCTGAGGGAGTGTGTTCCACTGTTGGACAGCTCTTACTGTCAGGAAGTTTCTCCTAATGTTGAGCTGGGATCTCTTTTCCTGTAGCTTGCATTCATTGTTCTGTTTTCTAGTCTCTGGAGCAGCAGAAAACAAACTTGCTCCATCTTCAGTGTAACACCCCTTCAAATACTTAAACAGGGCTATCATATCACCCCTTAACTGTCTCTTCTCCAGGCTAAACATACCCAGCTCCCTAAGTCTTTCTTCATACTTCAGCAGTAAAAGATCTGAAGTGGAAGGTATGCAGGAGCTAAAGAAATCTGCTAGCACCATATTTGGCTGTGTCTCTCTTTTCATTAGTACTATCTGCTTTAATGTTAATTTAGCTAGCAGATTTGTAAATAATCCCCTTAAACATTATAATGCACTTATTTCAACTATCCAGGATTATAATATG
>NC_056526.1:66958046-67000970 GCF_019175285.1 Sceloporus undulatus
GACCTAAAATATAAATAAAATGAAGCATAATAGAGGGTTTTAGTATATGTACACAAGTAATAAATATTTATTCTGTAATCTTCTAACAGAGGTCCAGGACAATTATTTTCTTTTATGTGATGCTTTACCTGAAGACAGAGCACTAAGGGAGAAGCTCCAGCAGCAGAGACTGGTAAGATGTGATTTTGCTTCCTAGAGGTCTCTGGGGGTTATGATTCTCCATTTTCCTGAATTCTCTCTTTTTTATTTCCTGGCTACGTTTAGAAGAGTGCTGGGGGGCCCTCAGGTGCACATGTGCACACACAGGCTTCATACTGCTCTTAGGCCACTCGTTCTCAACCCAGATATGGTCTTCCATAGTAACAGTAGTAGTGAGGAGAAGGAGGAGGAGGGGGAATAAAAAGCACTTGGTTATAGATTGGATCCTAGTAGTAGGCTTGCTGGGTTGCCTTGGGATGTTATGTCCCATTCTCTACTCTTCTACAAAAGAGGAATTGCTGCAATCTATCAATTTAACATTCACAGAGGCAGCTTGCAGGTGCTTATCAGTAGAGGTTCTCCATCAAACAACAGAACAACAGAACTTCCCTTTGAAGGAAGAAGATCTAGAACTAGATGAAGTTCAACAAAGAAGTCTCCTTGCTCTCTTTGAACACCTGTGTGAATGTATTTTCCTTAGAGTCTATCACTTTATGACTTGCAATGGAATGGGATGAGCACCATTCAGTGACAGTTCATGAGCAAACCTTGTAAACCTTGGTGTGATTCTGGCACAAAGACAACCCTGAAATGGCACTAGGATCCAATCTATAACCAAGTGCTTTTTTGGACTAATCACATAAACTTTTTGTGATGGAATTATGGCAGAACTGATGGGTATTAAGAAAGCTCCATGGTGTTTCTTCTTTCGTAGATACCAGTGCCTTACTTTTTTGCAGATACTTAGAACTGGCAAGAATAGCCTGTTATCCAGTAGGTTATCCACCTTCTTTGAAAAGAAATTGAGGTTGTCAGAATAAAATAGATGGGGCTAGTAGAACATCATTATCATTATTATTATTTTTACTATCACTACTACAACTACTACTATTTCTTACCCTCCTCTCCCCAGGCGGGGAATAAAAACAGACCAACAAATATGTATCAGTTAAAACACAACTTCAGTTAATACATGCATCAGTTTAAAAGAACAGACAAGATACATGTGTATTAAAACAATCTACTTTTAAAATCCATTGTTTAAAATTTGCAGTTTTAAAAATCATCTGGACAGGCCTACCAGAAGAGATCAACCATCAGTGCTGTTTTAATTTCAGAGTAGGGTTGGGCATAAAGTAGATTGGGAAGTGCTGATAGATTTTTGCAATCCTTTCAGTATGTCAGCAATGGATTCCAGTTCCTAGTTGTTTAACAGTAACCATTGTCAGGGGTAATTTAAACTCTTAGCATTCTGAATCTGCAATAATTTAGGTGTAATTTGGTACATTCAGGCCAGCCCAATCTATGGCATATGGGGAACAAGAGGGCTCCTCCCTCTTAACCACCATTTTGTATATGCTGCTGAGATTCTAATAAAACAGCAAAAGAGGTCCCCAAAGGCTAAGTCTTTATTCTCCTGCACTGGAAGACAAAATGTCTGGCACACGTGGAAGGAGAGCAAAAGCCGTAGCAGCAACACGGGTGTGCTTTAATTATCTATCTGTTTCCTGCCAAAGTGCTTAACAATGTGTGAGAGAGAACAGATACCAAGGGCCTTTAAAAAAAAGGAGGGCATGCTCAGTTTAATAGCCCTGGGCCACAAAACAACTGGATTTCCCCCCTAGTGTAGAATATATAATTATTTATGTCCAAAGCAATTCTCAGTCATAAGTGCTCTACAATTCTCATTCCATTCATCTCTTTATGGTGACAAGGAAACTAAATATCTTTGCAGCTCCCATTTTCTCACTTCAAGCCCTCTCTTGTTACTTAAGTGTAAAATATAAATGATTTCTTGCTTCAGTTTCTCTTGTGGAAAGGATACCCCCTAGACTCTCTCTTTCTCACTTCACTTGCCTGAAGCAATATGGAGCTGCATATTAGAAGCACTCGGCAGTAAAAATGCAGCTTTTATTTAAATTGGAAGAGAAAATCCCCAGAAACAGACATGGAAATATGATCTTTTTTAAAATACTGTAGGAGATCTGTTGGGAATAAGTGATAAAATATATATATTTTTGCTGTAAGCTTTAAATCTATATTATTAATTTTTTTTCCAAAAGAAGTACATTCCCTATTCCCTTTATTCACACAAATTCAGGAGTCCTTAACAATCATGTTGACTTATCTGCAGGAAAGGATGTTATGCTTTTTATGGACCAAGTCATCTAGATTTTTTTCTTTTATGTCATACAATTTTTTTTTACTACTGTAATGGCCTTGTTTTGGAGAAAACACATTTTCCCCATTATATTAAAACTGTCCTTGGTTAGATCTGCCTTTAAATCTTTCTGTTTTGGCTGGATGGCCATCTGTTAGGGATGCTTTGATTGTGAGTTTCTGTGTGGCAGGAAGGGTTGGACTGTATGGCCTTTGTGGTCTCTTCCAACTCTTCCTCCATGCAATCAGAATATTTAAAATTAGTAATAGGAAAGAAGGTAGCGTTTTCAAAATACTCATAAGCCTGTTTCCCCTGTTGTTCATTAACTTGAAAAATAGTGGCCATGGTTGCAAACCAAAGAATCTTGGTGCACTAGTGACAATCAGCATGCAAGTGAATTGTTTCTTTATTGTGTCCTCCAGATATGGGTGCTTTTTCTTCTGTGGGTTGTTTCTCTCCCAACAAGCCAGATAAAGAAACCTAAAATAAATCTTGGATTTCTCCCCCTCTAGTTGATTGGGAAAGAAATGAAGCAGAGAACACAAAGCACCTATGTTTGGAGTGATATTTTTTTTAACATTCCACTTTGCAGCATAGACTAGCATATTTCTCATTCATTGTAAACTGAGGTTTCCAACTGTCTTTTTAGCTTGCTATATTGCGCAAATAAATTGTGACTATTAAACTTAATGGGAATAATAAAGTAAATAAACTTATTGGGAATAATTATCTACAAAGCTTTGTAGTTTCTTTATGATGACAACATATCTTTTCCCCACCTTCCTATTCAATAGAGAGAGATTCTGGAACAACAACAGCATGAAAGATATGATGCAAACTTTCATGGTACATGTATGTTCTGTGACAAAGAATTTACTGGTAACAGGTTGGTACTGAATGATCTTATTTTCATACATTCTAACATCACAAAACTGTAGATATAGGAGAAGTGTCATAGAATAGTTTGTGATAACATGACTGAATCAATTTTTAGATCTAATATGAATTGGCTTGGATTACCCTATATTTATGCTGGAGGAAACCATTTAGACTGGGATTCCATGAACGGTTATCCTCTAAATACGTGGAACTAGAGCTCATGTCATTTCCAACCAGCATGGTCCTGCTGTCTGGAGATGATAAGGGTTGTAGTCCAACACATCTGGAGGGCTCCAGGTTAGACGAAGCTAATATAATCTCACCAAATACTTCATTGAAGCCATTGACAAAGCATAAGCAATGTATATGTGCAATATGTATCTTCTGTTCTTCTTCACACCTGCCCAGTAAATAGCTAAAGCAAGTATAGGGAAGCAGAAATTTTAAAAGACAGTTCTTATCAGAACAGTACTGTCTCCAAAAATCCAGGATTACAGGATTCATAGTCCAAAACATCTAAAGACACCAAGTTGCTTTTTGGTAGCATCTGAAACTAGAACTTGCCTTTAATCCAAGGTTTATGGCAGGGAATTCTATACATTTAGTTACATGGTGTCTGGTAAAGGTGCTTTTATGTTTTCATTGCTCAGATTTACGGTCTCAGCTTTTAATATATAAGAAGTGATGAGACACACAGAGAGGGAGAGATTTTCCTCCATACCATGTATAATGTTGTAAATTTCTATTGTATTGTCATTTTGCCTTAAGGCATATTCTTTTCTTGACTAAAAAGCTCCAGCTACTTAGTTTACAAAACAGGGAAGTACAGCTAAGAGTTGCTGTTGTGTATTTTCAAGTTGTTTCCAACTTATGGCAAGCCTGTCACAGGGTTTTCTTGGCAAGATTTGTTCTGAGGAGGTGCATAGAGAGATCTCTTAGCACCTTTGAGACTAACTGAAAGAAAGAAGTTGTTAGCATGAGATTTTGTAGACTTCACTCTATTTCCTCAGATGCATTTCCTCAGATCCAAATGCATCTGAGGAAGTAGACTGAAATCTACAAAAGTTCATGCTGCCAATTTCTTTCTTTCAGTTAGTCTCAAAGGTGCTACAAGATCTCTCTACATACTGATTCTACAAACTAACACAGCTATATCTTTGTGTTCTGAGGAGGGTTTGCCATTGCCATCATTTGAAGCTGAGGGAGTGTGATTGTCTAAAGTCACCCCATAGGTTTCCTAGTCAAGCAGGATTCGAACCCTGGTCTCTAAAGTTATAATCTAGCACTTAAACCAGACACTAGCTGATTTTTAGGCCACATATTATTAACATCGGCATACATGGGCAGATGGGCTAATAAATATATCTGTGGGGTATTAGTTGATTTCTCAGACTGGCACATTTGAGCAGTGCCTTGCTCTGCCACCACTACCCTCCACTAAATTCTGCATCTGCAAGAATTTTGCATGGCAACATTATGTATGGCATCTGAGAGTAGCAGCTCTTTCTGCCCTAGCAGTGCTGGATGGTGCTGTTCTGCTACTAAAATCCATGAACTGGCTTATGATGCCAACACAATGACATAGATCAGAGATATTTGCATTAATCACTTCTTTGCCCCATATTATGAACATTAGCCTGTGTAGTGGTTTATTGGATCATACCTCAAATATTCGTTACATATTTATAGCTCAGAAGACTTTGAGAACTCGAAGAAAGAAGATAACATATTCTACAAAAATGGGGAACTTCTGACATGTTAGTTGGAAGCAGCATAGAGGCCATGAAGGCCACCAGCTGTTCTGTCATGTACTACTCCCTTAAAAACCATCCCACCAGCAATTTCTGGACATACAGTGGTGCCTCGGGTTACGAAATTAATTCGTTCTGCCGCCGCTTTCGTAACCCGAAAAGCATTCGCAAGCCGAAATGCCATAGGCGCTAATGGGGAAAAGCCGCGATTTCGTGCGAAAAAGCCGAAAAAAGCACCAAAAATTTTTTCGTAACCCGAAAAAACATTCGTAACCCGGAACAATTATTTCCTATGGGATTTTTTCGTATCCCGGAAATTTCGTAACCTGGGTATTTCGTATCCCGGGGTACCACTGTACTACTATACAAGGACTGCCACTCCATCACACTGAATCTCAACTCTTAATCCTCCCCTTTCCTCTCCTTTTCCCTGCATTCAGCAAATGCCATCCCCAGTCTTTGCAAGTTGTCCTCCCCTGTTTTATAAAATCAACTTTGGAACTTATCTTTGCATGCCAGGGTTCTTAGCCTTAAAAAAATGTGTCCTGTCTTATGTTATTACTATGGCTATTGTTTTACTACAAACTGAAAGTAAGTCTTCCCGCCTCTACCAAAATCTTTGTCTCCTTGCTGAAATCTGAAGTGGCACCCTGATGAACAATTCGAATATTTATCAGTTTTGGGGTGTCTTGATATGCTACAATGAGATGGCAGTGAGTATCCTGAGAAACAGTACATTTGCTTCTACAGTGGCACAAGACAGCTTTTGCTGGTAGAAGGCTAAACATTGCTGTTTACTTATTATTTGGTTTTATAGGTCTGAAACTAGCATTTCCCTCAGTCAAAAGCAAATAATTTCTAGCAGCAAAATAAAAGTGTAGTGGCTTAACATATGTGTTGATAGTGTTTAATGTCCTGTTCATACAATTCTGAGTATTTAGAGAACCTTCAAACACACACTTTGGGCTTTCTTCCTCTCCACATGACAGTCTTTGCAGTGAACAGAGACACACTGGCCAAGGGGAAAACCACAATAATTTTAATAATGCGCCTGATTTTCAACACTAGCCTTTCTCAGAAAGCACAAGTTTCAAGCTGCCTTTAAAATGCCTTGAAGGAAGTGTCTTTTGAAATTTTTTGCAGGTCACTCCTCCTTAATCATATGGCAAATGATCATGCATTCAATATTGGACTGCCAGACAACATTGTAAACTGTAAGGAGTTTTTGGATCTTATACAGAAGAAACTTGACAGGTACATGAGTATCCTGGGTTATTGTCTTTCAGCCATTTTGCTGTCATTCTAAGAAACAGGTTTGTATCATGAGCAGCTTCCTAGAGACTTGCTGGAATAGAAAGGAAGATTATTTGTAGCAACAGAGGAAAAGGACTCTGGGGAAGAGGAGCCAGACTGTGAGGAGATGAGACATTGACATAGGTGGACTTTATTCTAATTATCATCCAGCTGACATCTTTGTACCCAGTAAGGACCCAGAAAATACTGCAAGTCAGAGATAAATTCTAAGCTTTCGTTGCACACAGCAGCTTGATATCTGTGATGTTGGTTAAATTATATTGTGGTTTGTGTTTCTATATTGGATTTATGATGCTCAAAAGTAAGTGGGTTTAGAAGAGTGTATGAAGCTTTCCTGACTAGAGTATAATATTGAATCAATTTGTACAGTCAGCCTGCCACATTCACAGGTTTTAGATTTGCAGTTTTGACCATTTGCGACTTTGTATATGCTGCTTAACAAGGACAACCTCTTCACCCCGCTGCTCCTCACCCTTTCTCCCAACAAGCCAAAACCAACACTGTACATTCCCTGCTTTGCCAAACTTTGCATCCTCCTTATTTCCAAAGACCTTCCCTTTGCCGTTTTTTGGGGGGGAGAGGGGGTTCGGGCTATGTTCTAGAAGAGTTTGTTTCTAACATTTTGCCAGCATCTGTGACTGGCATCTTCAGAGAATGCTGGCACGGAAGTGAGTGGTGTGTGTGTGTGTGTGTGTGTGTGTGTACACACACACACACATTGTGACCCTGGGTTGGGAGGAGTGATTTCCATATTAATCTGTGTATTGTTCTGTTGTTGAATGGCAAGGCCTCAGGGTGGGAGGCTATGCAAAAAGGATTTGTGTCTGTTTAATTGGAGATCTATTGTTTGTTGGCGTGGTCCTATCAGGTCAGAATGCACAGGGAAGCCATTGAAAATCCACAAGCACTTCACAAACAACTTCAACAGGAAAGAAGAAACCCTTACGGTTAGCAAGTTAGGCTACCAGTCCTGAAAAACACTAAAATCAAAACACAGCAAATGCAAATGAAAACCACCCAGGTTCAGGGGTTTTCAAATAACTGAATAATAATAAATTTACATGTTATTCCATAGGTTTACCTCAAAGTTCGATGCACTTGGCATATTGTAATTCATGTTTCTTTAGCCATTCCAAAAAAAAAAACAATCCAGATGTTTGGTCACTGAAATACTCTCTGCTACTGCTATCATCTTTAAGTCATTAAAAAAGTTTCTTCCTTTCAAAAAAAAGGAAATAGTTAATAGGGTGGATGGTCTATGCACTCAGATCCCAAATTCTTCAAAACATCCATCATCTTGCCAGCCCTGCACGCCATTGCACTGTCCTGCAAAGAGAGAACATCTTTCCACAGCTTCCCTCACAATTTTTCTTTCCATGTCTCCTTTAAGCAGCACGGCAAGTTACACTAGTATTCTGCATTAATTGTTTGGCCCTTATTATTATTATGCTTTATTTATATAGCACTGTAGATTTGCACAGCACTGTAAATACAAACAATAAAATAGATAAAAGTAAGCCTGCCCATGATGTACAACCTAAGAAATAATGGCATAATACATATAAATAATACATAACAATACAGGAAAGGGTTCAGCAGAACAGGCAACAAATTAAAAGCGTCAAATAGCAAATAATAGTCACGCAATGCCTGGGAACGCTTCTATGAACAGGATGGTCTTCAACTCAGTTTTGAAACTAGTTAAAGAAGTGGGGGAAGGAGATTCCAGGAGTGAGGTGCAGCAAGTGTATCTACCCTTCTGTAGATAGTCACCAAAATACCTTCCTTATCCCAAAAAACTGGGGTCATAACCTTTGCTGCTGACCTTTGGTTCTTGAATTTCTTTGGCCATGGAGAACCCAGCTGCTGCCATTCTTCAGTTTATGTAACTGATCAACAGTGTGGAGTTATTCTTATACCCCTTCCTTCCATGGCTTCTGATTTTGGCACTCTATATTTTTGTTCAGAGCATAATTGTGTAATGTGTAAGGGTCTTCATTTGTGTAAGTACTCGATATGTGGAAAAAGAACTAGATGTACTTAATCTCAGTTAATAGAAAATTACATTTTATATCTTTTCAAAGAGCATCTGGTAATTGAGTAAGAAAGATAAAAGGTCTTTGTGCTTTAGGCTACAAAAGGAAGGTAAATGTATTGTAGGTTAGTTGAATAGGTAAAGGGACAAATCTAGGTCTGGCAAAGTTGGCAGGGCTCTCCAGATGCAATCATTCTCTAGTTAGGGCAAACTGCAAGTAACTGAGTGTAAGCATGTACATATGTATACACTACAGATGAAAATTAGTTACATTCTTCTTGTTGCATTTACGGTATCTAGTTACTGTACGTTCTTTTTTTAGACTATCTGAAAGACCATACTTCCCCATACAAACCTGTCACGGTTTTAAGATCTACAAGGGAGGACTTTCTCTCGGTCCCACCACTGACATAGGCTTATTTGGTTTGGACATAAGAGAGAGCCTTCTCTGTAGCCCACCCTCTGAAATTCCCTTCCATGGGAGGCTAAGATGACCCTCTTCCTGCTGTCATTCCTTGGCAGGCAAAGACCTTTTTATTTAAGCAGGCTTTTAATGTGTAAGCAGGGAGGCTACTTACTGGAATGTGTGTTTTAATTTATTTTTTAACTTGTCCTTTAAATGATTTTATACTGTTGATGCAATTATTTTTTAACTGTTTTTGAGGGTTTATAGTTAAGTTCTTTTAATCAGTTCTCTTTGAGAGCTCTCTCCAGTCCCACTTTGGGAGAAAGGTGGCATACAAATGAAAGAAAGAAAATTCTTTGAATCTTATAGGACTATAGAATTTCATTGTGATTCCTACTCAGGCAATAGAAATAGACTGTTACATAGGATATTTTCACTTGGCCCTCTTTTAATGCTAAGGAGAGTCATTCAGCCCAAAGATATCTACAGTTTGTATTACTGAACTTCTTGATGTTCTTCCACAGTATAACACTCTTATAGTAAGCAGCCTTTTTAGTAATACTCTTTACATACTAAGTCTGTCTGCAGTTTCAGCATGGAAGGTCATTCCTGTCCCAGACTGAATAATGCCAGTAGCTAAAGCTAAGTAGTTCTGCCTGTTGAGCTCCTAGTGGTTTTAAGCTTTGAAATTGATCTCTTCTAAATTAAAAATATCAGTTTCACAGCATTTCCCTCACTTTTCTGAGTGTATTTTTCCTCCTTGGTCCCCTGTTCTGAGCTGTACAACTTAAATACTACACAAGGATGTAATACAGAAAAGTACTTAAAGTAATGATAGCTGTGTAACTGAGATGGCCAATTCCAATAAATCAGCAATCACATAAATGCTATAAAACCAGACAAACGTTTAACAACATTGATCTGATTTTGTATGTTTATGTCCAATATGTCTTTGTATACACCTCAGATAACTGTTTTCCTTGGGGGTTCTTTAAATATAATTTTCTGGTAAGTCCACATTTTGAGACTACTATTTCTCATCATGCTTTGTCTGCTAAAGTAACTGGCTGATTGCTTATAGTATAGCTTTCATAGCCATTTGTTTTTCCCCTTTAGTTTGCAGTGCTTATACTGTGAAAAAATATTTCGAGATAAGAATACACTCAAGGATCACATGAGAAAGAAGCAGCATCGCAGAATCAATGCCAAAAATAGAGAATATGACAGATTTTATATTATTAATTATCTGGTAAGATGTATGTTTGTTTTTAATAAAATAAATGTTGCACTATTTCCCAGGTCAAAATTACTTTTAAGGTATAAAACAACATGTCAGCAGTAAAAAGCAGCAATCATTAAAATTGCTTAGTTACGGATGAGCAGTTACAATTCACAACAGTTTCTGCAAAAAGCAAGTTCAGGTAACCAGTAAATAAAGTAAATGAAGTCCCATTTAACAAGCAGTCCACAGGGAAGCCAGACATTTTCTGAAGGAAGAGAATTGACAAAGACTATGTCCTGAAAAGCTCCTGTCTCACATCATAGAGCTGATCATAACGTCTGGGCACATTCCTATAGGTGTAACAGTGAGCTACAGATGAATCTGAGCCCAAAATCTGGGACAGGGAAATATGGGAGGGTTGTGGGAAAAACCAGCCAGAGAGTGGCAGATGATATGAGATGATAGTGGTGAACAGACCCATCTTCATTACATGGGCTATCATGGCTATATTAAGTCCCATTTCCTGGTGTTGATGCTGCCACTGCAGCTACTTCCCCCTTCTACTGTTCTTTTTCTTCTTTTTACTATAATAAAGTTCCAGGTGGACTTGGTCATTCACAGGGAGTACTACCCTGTCTTAAGACTGGTTGTTCACCTACATTGTACAGTATTCATCAGGATTCCCTACCCACAACCATATCTAGATAAAGCTTTGGTCTGTTTTCCTTCATTTATTTCTGTTAGATTTTAGTTTTTTAAAAAAGGATCAAAAAGGCACAGATGAGATTTGGTGAATCTCCTTAGCAGAGCTTTCTGCAGGAAAGCATGAGAAAATAGTAAGACCAGCCACACCAACCCCCACTCATGTTTCTTATACCAGTAAAAGATGAAACAGAGTCTTCATTTAAAATAACATAACAATAGTTTTACTCACAAATCTTGTGCATAGTTCATATACACTGGCACAACTTCATAATGAGGATAAAAAGAATAGAGCATCTAAATGCTACTTAGCAGAAAGTATTTAAAAAGAGCTTATTCAGCATCCTAAAATAAGCATGCTGAAGAGAAACAAACAAAATGGAGTCTGAGACAAAGAAAGGTGTGCTCTCTGGAGGAAAAGAAGGCATGTGTGTAACTCAAACAGGAAATTACCATAAACATGCATAGTTACGGTTCTAGAAGGTCTCAGCATGCAAAAGGTGCTATACCCAACAGTTTCAAAGCTGGCTCAGAACACCTAATCTGAGCCTTCCAAGCCTCTCTAGGATTTGTAGGTGAAAATGAGAGGTAGAAGTATGTGCATTTGGATTAAACCTCCAAACGCCTTCTCCGAGTAACCATGTAGATGTTGGAGACAGAACCTTGAGGTACTTAAAAAGCCAGGATGGATGGTGCAGAACAGGCGTTCTCCAATACTGTTAAATGTGGAAAACTGCTATGAACAGAAATGGACTGAAGAAGCCATTTTGGTAAGTAAAGCTATTGCTGTATAGCACTGTGGTAAGACTATGGCCCCATACAGACAGGCCAAAATAAAGCTGTTTCGGGCCTCTTTGGAGATATGCTGTTTAAATGATGCATGCGCCCTAAGAGTCCAGAAGCCACGTCAAAGCCACAATCCAGTCCTAAGGACTGGAGCACAGTTTTGGTGCAGCTTCCAGACTCTTAGGACACATGCATCATTTAAACAGCATACCTCCAAAGTGGCCCAAAACAGCTTTATTTTGGCCTGTCTGTATGGGGCCAAAAACACACACTTGTTTCTCTTCCCAGTTATTAAATATACAGAAGCACTGTCTTTTGTTTGATATCCTTCCCCATTTATGTTTCCATACATAAGTAACGGGTAGTGTGTGGCCCTCCTGGTGTTGTAAATCTGCCCCCATCTTCTTTCACCATTGGCATGCTGGCTGAGGCTCATTAGAGCCATAGTTCCAAGAACAATTATAGTACACAGCTTTCGCCACCCCTGCCATAAGTAGTGTTTATCCAAGCAAGCCTTCATGATAGTGTGAACCTGAGTTCCCTGAGGCAAACAGCTCTAGCTGTGTCAGTTTCCCACTCCCCATTAAATTTCTCCTTCTTTTTCTACTGGGCTACACTGACATTAGATGTGTAGCCTTGTATCACTCACGATTGCCACCTGGAAGCATTCAGGGGCATGAACCTGTGTGAGTGAATTTCAAGAAGGCAAATGTAAAAACTATTGCTTTATGCAAAGATTTCTTTTGGAATAAATATTTGTCAAAACAAATAGCCATTACTGTATGCAAGTAATAAGTGTGTAATATATTGGTGTCCTGAATGTAGTGTAATCGATTATATTTGTGGTTTATAGCTTAGGAGGGCTGCTGTTGTTCTGGAGCAGTTTGTGTGTTCATGTGTCATGTTTCATGATCTCCCCTGCATTACCGCTCCCCAAGGGCCAATTTACAAATGGCTTAGATGTTGTACAACATGCCCGATCACAAAAGCAAGCCTGTATACGAGCCTGAACGTCCACACACAAGCCCTCCTTTCATCCCCATGTATCTGCCCCATCATGAGCATGGTGGGGAATTGTATAGCCTTTGGGTTCTTGTCTCTTTATCCTCCACCTGGATATTCCGATGGGACCAGACAGTTGGGTGAATTGGTCCTGGTGGCTTTTCATTTCCCTAGTGGAGGGCAGACGCAAACTATTAAACAGATTAGTGCTTTGTTTGCCTGCACTAGAAACTAACTGGCAAAATTCCCAAGGCTCTTAAGGCAGCTGGAAATGCTCAAAATCTGGTACAGCTCAAACACACACACGCACCAGAATTCATTGCCTATTTTAAATTTTGGATCACTTGATACTATTATATGCTAAGTGACAAGAAGAGAGAGTGAGATCTTTTTTTCCCTTCTGTGTTGCTTTTCCCCAAAGTTAGCTTTCATTAAAATCTAGCAGCTAATTTGCTAGAAGCACCATTCCATAGAAAACTTTGATACTCTGGAGGGGGAAAGAGAATATCCAGGGGTGTTAATGGCTTGCATTGTCTCGCTGTCCTGGCAATGTTAATGAATCCTACTGTACTTGGAGAATGCACCCTAGAGAGTAACATCTCTCTGAATTAATTACAGAATTTCACATCCCTAATCTGTAATGACATCTTGTTAAGGGCTATTCCAGCACTATATGCCAGCACACCATTTACCTGACATGGTGTAACAGCTTTGAAACCTATGAGCGAGAATTAAACACGGATCTCTCTGTTGTTGTTGTTCTTTTAATCCAGGTTGATAAACTACTGCAGTGTTTTGCTATTCCTTGTGTTGTACTTTCAGGTGTTGCTTTCCATTTCTCTCTCTCCCCTTTTGCCCTGGTATTTTTATGTAAAGAAGAAAGATAAGATTGTTAGGATATACTATTGCTAAAATGTCTAGCAGCTTTAATTGTTGTTATATGCCTTAACATTGATCTGAGTTATGAGACCCTATCATAGGATTTCTTGGCAAGGTTGATTTAGTGATTATTAAAAAGAATATGGTGTAGTGATTAGAGTGAAGAGGCTTTTCAAACCTCCACCCAACCATACCGCTTACTGGGTGACTTCAGTTTCACAGTTTAACCTGCTTCACGGGTTCTTGTGAATAATAATGGAGGAAGGGGAATCTATGCTGCTTGAGCTCCTTGGAGGAAAGGTAAGATATAAACATAAATAACTGAATGCTTAGTATTAAAAGCACGCTGTGCTACAAAGGATCTTGGGAAATGGAGAACAAGAAATAATTGGCATGTTCAGGTACGAAGGTACATTCAGAGGAAGGAACTGGCAAAATCTGCTATTTCTTCCCTAAGAAAACCCTAGAAATCTGTGGGCTCCCATAAGTTGGCAAGTGACTTGAGGCACATCACACACATTTAAGAGAGTGAGCTAATGCCCATAGTCGTAGTGAAGAATTATTTGAGGAAGGAGAGTTGTAAAGCTTACCATTTGATGTCAACATTGTCTTGAATATAAAACTTTATTGTTATGTTACGTAAGGTCCCGGGTGTCCTTAGACTTGTTGCTTATCTTTTAGAGTGATAAGTAATGGAAAGTAAAATTTGTATAGGTTTAAACACTGAAAAAAGCTGATTCACCGATGTCTAGAACCATGGTGCTTAGGTTTAAATGTAGTTTTTGATTTTGAGTTGTTTTCTCAGAAATGTTTCAGGATTAATCTTACCTATCCTGAAAGACATATTAATATAATAATTTGTTTTATTTATATACACCTATTCCAAAGTCATATGCGGTGAACAGCAAGTAAGCTAATTAGCAAGTAAGTAATTTGCCCCCAACAGTCTGGGTATCTTTTAGCTCCCCTCGGAAGGATGCAAGCCTGAGCAGCTTGGGCCCTTTTGCTGGTCTTGAACTCGCAACCTGTGGTTTTGAGTGAATGGCTGCAGTACAGGCATTTAACCACTGTGCCGCCCAGGGTTAAATCCCTTTCATATATTTTCATCTCTTGGAATTATTGAGAATTTAAGACAGGCGAACTTAGCAAAGGTAATCTTTTTAAAATGTTGTGGCACATCAGGTTCCCCCCCCCCACCAGACGATCACAAAGCCCATTTACCAATCAGCAAAACAACTCATTCAGAGCTACGCAAGAAATTTGATACTTAAATGGAGCTTCCTTTCAAATGATTAAATCTTAAAGTGTTACTCATTCTATTATAGGAACTATTTTCCTATGTTTTATTTGTTGCATATTTTTTGAAGGAATGAGTCTGTTTCTAAGGTTCAAAACATATATTCATGAACACAAAGGGACTAAGGAAACAGATCACCCCAAAGCTGCCCCTGAGAAAGCGGGTTGGGACTGCAGCAACCACACACCATGGCCTCAATCCGCTTTTTGCCAGCCCAAAAGAGGAGGCAAAAAGGCATTTTTTCCCTCCCCACCACAGCTTTTCGGCATTCCTGTGAAATGCCGCATGCATTGCTCACCCCCAAACCGCGCAGAATGCCAGTGTTTCAAGGCGTCTGTTTGAGCTCTAAGTATGTTTCTGGGTCCAAACACTATATTACATGAAATAATGCCATACAAAGAGATGCTTAACATGTGGAATTAGTAGCTGAATATTTCATCTATCACCTAGACGTGCTGTCATGAAAACTTGGACTTTCCTAAGGTAAAGGGGATTTCTGTTTGCATTTTCTTCAGGAATTTGGAAAGTCCTGGGAAGAAGTTCAGTCAGAAGATGACCTGTGAATTGCTGTCCAACCAGGAGAGTAAATTGGGATTTTTTTTTGCTATTTTGGGGCTGGGGAAGTGGGAAATCTGCCTACAGGATGATATGTTTATTGAAACCCTGACGTTCAGGAACAAAGCCGACTTGAGATTAGTGTTTGTGACTAGAGTTTATTGGAGGGATACTTCTGCTCTCTTCCATACCATGTTTTTAATAACTCTCTTCCACCATCAAGTACAATTTCCCCGAAGTAAAATTATAGAGTCCTATACCTTCCCCTGGGTGGGTGTTAGAACAGGGAGATGTGAGCCATCTTTGACTCCTCACTGTGTGATTGCTGCTCAATTAATAAATGCAACAAAGTAAGAAGCTTTTAATGTCACTTCCCATATCACACCTTTGTTTCCCTTTAGTTGTCAGAAAGATATGCTCAGTTTACTATAACTGCGAGCCCTAGAGGGCCCAAGCCAAAGCATGAAAGAGGCAGTTGCCAGAGGACTTGAAAACTCCTCCTTATTGCTAGGGTGACATGTAGTAAATGCCCATCTCAGGTTCTGTACACTCATCCCTCCACATTCACTGGGATTAGGGGCATAAGACCCCATGAATGTGGAAAAACCGCAAAACCACAAAAATCCATATTTTTATCTGAGAGAACACCTCTAGGAACCTCTATGTCTTCCAGTGCAACTCTTGGCAACATCTGCCAACATTGACTATAAGAATGAGCTGAGGAGTCTAAAATGGTTAGTGGAGTGTTCTCTAGGAATCGCCTTCAGGACTTTGGTGAAAGTTTACAGAGTTGCACTGGAGGGACCTGAGTTTTCCTAACAGAACATATAATAAAAACCATTTGATTAATCAAATCCACAAAAGTCAAAGCAACAAATGTAGCAGAAACAGTCAGATGAACCACCTGTGATTATTTTCAAAAATAATAAATCTATAACTTATTAACAAATTTAATAAATAAAATATTTTTAAAATTTTAATATTTAATTTCTTTATTAATTTCTTTATTAACCAAGACAAATAAACATGAATAAAATCAAATCACAAAAACAATACAAAAACTAATACACAAAAATAAACACTTGACTTCTGCTTCCATCTATCTGCTTTCTAAATTAATATATAATTTATCCTATCTACCTACATGTATATTTCATTTTAGCTTCTAATTATAATACAAGAACAATATCTTATATACACCTGTTAGCTTTAGATAAATTATAGCTGACCAAAGATTGGAGAGAAAAATGAGAGGACACGTGTCCAAATGAAACGGCTGTGGATTTCCAGTGTCTTTGGGTAGAACTTGTATGCCTCCTACAAAGGAAGTCCTATGAATTCTGATTCTGCAAAATCTAAAATCACTGTGCTATCAGTCCCTCTAATTACAAACCTTGGTGCAGAGTCCAATATTTACATCCAACATAGGGTAAGGAGAAACAGAGGGGATGTCGGCATTCTTGAGAGAATGGGAAGAGTGCACAAAGATAAAATGTTTAGGGAAAATAAGGGGCCAAACACCTTTTGATAAGGACTGAGCATGTCACTGACTATAAATGCTGCTGTCTGTTGGGAGATAAACTTGAAATCAAGGTAGAGGGTTGACATCTTTGGAAGGGAATGGTTGAGAATTCTTAACAGCATCACTCCACACGCATCAATCCAGTTTATTGAAGTAGATCATTATAGCAAATTTGGCTCCAAGTTTACTGCTTCTCCCGCTTTTTCCCCCAGAAGCAGACACCCATTATAGATGGCTTTTTTAAAATAATTTTTTCCTTTCAAGAGACTGGTCTGACTGGGAGATCATCCTGTTTGTGCCGTTTGCCTCTTTGTGAGAAGCAGACAGACACCAGACAAAGCTGTGTTCACATGGAGGTAGAGACATGGCGCTGGGAATCTGTAGATGCTGCTGGAGTGCAGGTCTCAGCATTATAGCCCACATAGCCCCTTATGAGGATGATGGGGGGTACAGGTGATAATGTCTGGGGAAGTATATGATTCTACTTGGTGTGTGAGAGCTTGCCTTGGAAAATAAGTGGGGTAAACTTTAATTTGTTATTAATGATGGAGGGTGTGTGCGCTAGATTTTACTGATACATACATAGTGATATATACATAGTATTACATCCAAAAGGCACTATATTCTGTTGTATTCTAACGAGCCACAACTGTGATGATCTTTTTAGCTGCTTTTGAGAGAATTACAGACCTTGTGTTCCTTTTAGATCCAGACTTAGGAGCTGTACAGACCGCTTGAAGCACCAGTGTGGGGGCATGGCATTTGGACAACACATGCCTTGACGATAACCCCCACACCAGTGTCACGCCACCCTCCCAACCGCACAGTGTTACAGCACTCGTTTGGTGAGGCATTTATATGACACATGCTGAAAGAACGCCAAAAAATGCCGCTGTGACAGCAAGGGCACCTTTTGCCAGCTCTAAAAGGGAGCAGCAGTTTGCAGTTTCTTTAGAGCGGAAAAAGTGCCATCGGGGCCACGGCGTGCGATTGCTGCAGCCCTAATCTAGCACTGAAAGGGGCATCAGGACACTGCTCTATCAGGGTGGTCTGTAGAGCCCCTTAGTAACACTCAGAACCAACCCAGTGAAAGCAGTGGAATTTGCCCTGCACATTACAGCAAGTCTGCTTTAAGCATGACTGAAGTCTGGAGAGTTTGAAATAATGTTTCGTAATTTAACTCATTCATGTTGTAGTTGTTGTCTTTATTTATATGCCTCCATCAGCATACATGGCACTTTACATGAGTGATTTACAGTTGTTAATTTGACAGTTCCCTCAGTTTTACAATCTAAAAGGCACAACACACAAGAAAAAGGGAGCAGTAGTGGCTGAGATGATTAAGTCAAAGAGATGCAGGCTGCTGTTCTCTCTTTCCAAGGCCACAGCAGTGGCAGTTGGGATGGAGGGAAGACCTTTTATCAGTTGCTTTCGTTAGAGACTTTACTTCATGAACATGATGGCATAGACATTGGATACAGAAAGATCCACTTTCAGTTTCTTATCTTCCCAATTAACACGTTTGGGGAAGCAGGCAAAGATCATGCACAAGAAAGAGTAACATGCTTGGCGAAATCATGGTTTGATTTAGGCTGATACCAATCCCTAACTAAAACTTGAGCAAGCTGCCACCTCGGTAGCTTGCTGTCTTTTTGAACTAGAACCATAATATTTAATGTTGCAGCCCTGCTGTCTTGGGTATTCTGGGGGCTATAGCCCAAAAATAGTAATTGTAAGCACTGTCCCTAACTGAACTTACATACAGGATTTCAAATGCTATTTAGGTAAGGAATCCATATAGTACTGATTTTTCAACTGTGCAAGTTGTCTAATGCTTATTTGTTTAGAATGTGACTGTTTTAATACAAATTGAGTTTAATTCTATTTAAAACATTTAAAAGAATTCATAAGAATTTAAACATTTAAAAGAATTCATAATTAGAAATCTCTCTTCTTTTTTTCATGACCCTAGGAGACTCATGGATTTGACCTGCGAAAAATTAAGTCTGAGCATGGTGAGTAAATCTTGTAGTACTGTAATGGAAACATCTGTTGCCACTGGAAATGTGGCAATTTAGAGGGAAAAATAAAAAAAAATAAAAACTTATTATGCCTCGACCTCTGTGACTTCAAGTAACTGAAAACAAAATGGTAGGTTTGTTCCCTATTGAATATCAAACGGTAGCATCTTTTTGGTGGTTGTGGAGGAACCACTACCACGCCCTCCTATTAAATGTACTAATTATTTTCCCTCTCTAGCAGTGTGTGTGTGTGTGTGTGTGTGTGTGTGTGTGTCTTTTCAGTATCCTTTCTTGTCTATCTTTGCTAGATCATAGATACCTGTTTCATAAAATTGGGAATATGTATTGTATTTTGCATTTTCACAATCACAGTTTTTAATTCTTTAACCCTTGTCTTATTCAAGCAGTCTTGCTTGAGCTGTCTGTCTTCCACTTTTTAAATTTAGCACATTGTTTAAACACTTGTTTTCATTTGCTAGGTTTGAATTTCTATCAACAAGTGAAAGTAGTGAACTTCATTAGGAGAGAGGTCCACCAGTGTCACTGTTACATTTGTCAGGAAAAATTCCCATCAAAAAAGGACTTAGTGAATCATATGGAAGAGACCAAACACATAACATCTTTGCCTGCCCGATGTACGTGGGACCAGCCACAGTAAGCCCACTTTTCTTTGGTGGTATTGGCAGCCAATGCATTATAGTATCTGATAAGCGAGACCTGGATTTTACATTCTTTGCTATTGCTGTATAATGGCAGATTTCATTGTCTTTTCTGCCAACCAGTTGGAAGTTTTGCTTTTCTGAACCATACCTCCCAGAATCCCCATGAAGCAGGACCAGCTAGAACCCCCAGTTAGCATGAGGAATTCTAGGAGATGTCATTTAAAAAGCAATTTTTAAAGCTTCCTCATATAGCCACTTATCTTCAGATTAAAAGAATTGTTCTCCTTGGTTGAAATATGGACGTATTCCCCATCAATCAGGGCATGGCACTCACCGGGTACCGTCAAAGGGCAACTCATTTTCTTTTACAAAGTATATTTTAATTGTCTTTGTTGATGTGAGGTGACCCGAGTATCCACTGAAAACGGCTCTGCAGTGTTAGCGGTGACATCCACAATACACAATGCAATGAAGTGGCAAGAGGTAACTGTTAATCATTCCAAACAGAATAAATCAAGTACACACTTGATCTCCTTCTTAGAAGGGCATCCTACATTGTTATTAGCTTGTATCCTGAAAAAGCCATAAAATCCAGCTAGGATTTCTAATGACAAAATGTACTGGTTTATATGGAACAAACAGATTATAAGGTTTGTGTTGAAGACATTTCCCAATAATGCTTTCATGCTGCTAGGAAATGTGTGTCCATAATGCAACCATGTTGGACAAGCCAATCACACAGTTCTTTCCTGTGTGATTACCATTGTACTACACCAGGTGTGTAGAAATTTGTGGTCTGAAGATCAGATTCAGTTGGCAGACTTTTACCTTTAGGCTTCCATTGAGGCCTCATTCCTCAGGATAGAAGAGTGGGGATAGGATATAGTTACACTTTGAGGCACTGACTGATTTGGGCTTCTCTCATCAACAGAGTGTTGCCTGACTAGACTGTGAGTGAGATCCTGTACTGCAGAGCATAGCATAAAAGTTCTACATACCATCTCTCCTGAACCCCTCTCAGACTCACTGTTGGATTGCTGCAGCCCTCTCTCCCATGGTCATAGAGTGGGTAGTGAAAAGCAGGGGGATTAGAGACAATATCTACTGTGTCTCCATATGGGGGCATAGCCAGATGATTCTCCAATCCCTCCAGCTCACTCTCCAATGGCTGGGGGGGGGACTATTGCATTCGAATCCTGTTGGGGATTTAGTCACTGTGGAGAGAGGAAGAAAATGCTAAAACATACGTAGCTGTGTGTTGGGTTTACACTTGCATGTCACTAGCAGGATGTTGATCAATAGGTGCATTTCAGTCTGTGGGATGTAAATGGAATGTGTTTGTGCACGTTTGTGTGTGAGACAAAGCAGTCCAGGCAAACATGTTGGGGACCACATGCCAGTCGTGGGAGTGACCCTATCCATTGCTGGCATGTGGCCCCCAGCAAGCTAGTTTGAAACCAGTTCAGCCTTTGGAACAAAATAGATTTCTCACCAGCCTGACCAAAAGAAGCGAAGTGCATGTACACCCTCCAACAATGTAGGGTTGTGTCATGAGCATAGCTTGCACAAGTTACTTTTGGGACTATACTTCCTATAATCTTGCTGGCTGGAGTAGTCTGGGAGTTGCAGTCTAAAAATGTAACTTGTCCAGGTTCTGGGTTATGAGGAAACAGTGTAACCCCAGTGCTCCAAAGTATGTAAATAAAGAAAGCCTTTGACTAACTAGGTATTATGTTTCTCTTCCTCCATCTTAGGTATTATTTTCCTACCTATGAAAATGATACTCTTCTCTGTACACTTTTGGATAGTGAGGATGAACTGTCATCGGGAAAGCCAAGAGAGGATGTACCTGTCATTAGTGAGGACATTTCTAACATAGAGGCTTTGAAACAGAGCAGTGTATTAAATCAGCTTCTCTGTGAAGAGATGAATAATGAAGGACCTTGATGTTGAATGTATTTTCTTTTCTTAATATGAAGACAATTACCTTGCAGCAGTATAAAAATTGATTTGGTAATTTATCAGTGTAATTTGAGTCCATGACTGTAATAGACCAATTCTTTGTGAGAAGAACTCAAATAAAAATCAGCATTTTACGTGGGGATAACCTTGTTTTGTTTCGTTTTTCTTTGCTGCTTTTTAAAATGCATGTAAGAGTACAGTCCTATTCACATTTACTAGGGTCCAAAACACCCTGCAGAAATAATCCAGTTTGGGACTGCTTTAACTGCCCTGGCTCAATGCTAGGGATTCTGGGAACTGTAGTTTTGTGAGACATTTAGCTGCCTCTATCAAAGAACATTGGTGCCATGATAAACTACAATTCCCAGGATTTCTTAGCACTGAGCCAGGGCAGTTAAAGTGGTCTCAAACTGGATTATTTCTGCAGTGTGTTTTGGACCTAAGAGAGCTATGAGGTAGGGAAATCCATGGCATGGAAATGTGGCTTCCTAAGCCCTGAAATCTTGCACTTCCCAGGATGGAAACTGTGATGGGAAGGTTTTCCTTCTCAGTCTTCCTATTCCAGTCCACCCCCATTGATAGTAGTAGAAGAGGAAATCACTACTCCAACTCCAGATCTGGAATAGTTCTTTTGTCCCTTGTTGGAAGAGAAAGAGGGCTTTAAATTCAAATCCCAGTACACGGTTGAAATGCCCCTTTTTCTCTGTACTAGTCACAAAATGCACATGGTAGAAGAGTGATTCCACATACAGTATATCAGAGGCCACCTGACTCAAAGTGCATTTTAGGTGCATTTGTTTAGGCTTAATCCCAGGAACACAAATTTAGAATGACAGCCATAGTTCTAGGTAGATGAATAGTTTGTTTAGCTATTATTAGCAATAGAGTGGTGTGGTGGTTTTCTCATCAGACTACAACTCTGGAGACAAAGATTCAAATCCCCACTCAGCCTTGGAAACCCACCAGGTGACTTTGGGCAAGTCACACTCTCTCAGCTCAGAGGAAGCCAAAGGCAACCCTTTCTGAACAAATCTTGCCAAAAAGATCCTATGATAGGATTGCCTTAGGATCACCATATGTTTGAAACAACTTGAAGGAACACAACAATGATGATAAGAAACATATTATTTTACTGGTACAAGTTCAGGGGAAGATTAACTGAACATTTTTAAGGAAACTGTTCCAGTGGCTAGCACTTTATAGCCATCTTTTGCCAGATATAAACAAAAGACAACCTAGGTCCTCACCTATGTGTGCACCATTGCTTGGAATCAGTTTAAGAAAATGGGTCTTCAGTTTCCGTTCAGATAAAATCTATTGTTTAAAGTCAATGTAATATTTATGAGGAAAAAAGAGTGAATTATTCATGTGGAGGCTAAACTCAACATAGAATGTTTCTGAAGTCCAGTTCGTATGTTGTTACCACAGTGTTTGTGCGCTGCTGATTCATGGCGTCTCCCCTTGCTACTTCTTTGGATACAGAAATCATGTTGGCAAGGACAATGATGCGATAACCCAACTGTGATCCTAGTTAAGAGCATAAATGTCCACTATGCATAAGTGATGTCTTGATTTGGGGTAGTGAGAGTACAGCTCAGAGGGAAGGAGGTGGGAACCCTTAGAAAAGGTTGGGTGGGAGGAGGAAGAAAACTGTATGAAATACATGGGGTTGTCGTAAGTTGACAGGCGATTTGAAGGCAAATACATATACACTGTAGAAGATACTTGGAGGAAGAGCTGGAAAAAATGGGAATAATGTAATAGGTAATATTGGAACAGATAGCATGACTATTGCTGCAAAGAAAAGATTTTGAGATAACAGAATCATAGGATGGTTGTTGGAAAGGAAGACCTGAAAAGAAAAGAAATGGGAAAAATAGACTTGGATGGAGAAAGAAGGGGGAAAGAACTATCTTAAGGGTTGTCTGTCACTAAGATGAAAGAAAGCTGCCAGTCAAACTATTCACTACCTGGCAAATAAAATTGAAAACAAAGTAATCCTGGACAGACTAAAAGGGACTGAGCTGTGAGAGGGTAATGTATGTCACAGCACAGTACTGCTGAGCAAGGGAAGAGGAATTTACATATTATTTGAGAATGATTAGAGCTCTGCTTGAAGTAGATGGCTTTGTTGAAAGAACACAGTTTGCAAGTTTGCCTTTGCCTAAGCAATTTCAAATACCAGCCCAAGTGGACTTCAGCAATTTGTAAATTTGCCACACCTTGGTAACAAAGATTATCATTTTGAAGTGAAAAATATTTGGCTAGATGGAGAGACAATCCTAGCAGGAGCAGAGGAAGATCATTAAAAATAACTGGCACAAGGCAGAGAAGTTGAGATCAGTGGCTAAGGCTAAGAGACAAAGGTTTGCCTAAGGCCTCTTGACTACTTCTTGACTGAGTTAAGATTAAAACTAGGTATTTTATTCGTATATCTATTCATTTATCTGATTTATATTTTGGCTTTTCTCATAAATGGCACATGAGGTGGTTTATAGTTAAATAGTATGCATTCAATTAATACAACCTTGAAGATCTAAAACAAGCCAATAAAAGAAAACACAGCATTAAATGCCTCTTTCCCAGTAAATGAGGTCAGTTGCCAAAGGTCTGCCTGAATACAAAAGCTGTTGCCTACTAGTAGAAAGACAACGAGACAGCAGTTCAGTCCCTTTCATTCTGTCCAGGATTCCTTTGTGTTTTTAATTTTATTTGAAGGCTAGTGAATAGCTCTGACTGGAAATTCTCTTTCATCTCAGTGCAGCCAAACTAGCCTCCCTTGGTAAAAGTGTTCTTTGATCCAGGAGAAGCAACCAAGAAAGCCCTCACTTTACAGACATATCTCAGTCAACAAAGCCTCTGACAAAGTCACACCTTTTTGTAAAGTTTTTCTGCTCATCCAGCCTGTCCTCTCTTCCTCCTTGTCTAGCTGGCACAGCACTGGCATTGGTAGGATGCTGAAGGACTGAAGATACAAAGACTTTCAGTTGCTGGATTGAAGCAGCATTTCTGCAAAAAACAGTACAGTACAATGAAGCTATTGCTGGGGGGAATTGGGATACTCCTCAGTCGATCCTACTGTAGTTGTCTGTGCTTGACTACAGCAGGCAAGGTGAACAGCAGCTGCCTTCAGATTCCCTTGGGAGAACAGCAAAATAGAAGAAAGGGACAGCAGGTAAGGCTGTCTCAGCAGCTTCCACAAGCATGTTTAAGATGCATAGATCAAACATTTGGCATGTAAATCATAAGAAAAGTAGAGGCTGGTGAAATAAATTTTAAAATATATTCCTCATATATATATTGGAAGGTGTTTTCAAGTGTTCTCTAGAAGGCTCAAAATGTATTTGTTGTACTCATAGTTGGCCTTCCTGACCTGCTTGTTTCATTTCAGACATGTATCGTGTTATTTTTGGATGTAAAATGTTTACTGAAAAGTGTTGGAATTGCTTCTTTTGTGTCTTTGCCTGCCTACAATGGGCAAAGGGACAGCAACTGTCTCTAGAATTCCTGACTGAGAATAAATGAAGGGAAAAACAGAAAGAAAGGAGGTGGGGAATGAATTAGCCCGCCTCATCAGCTCCCCCCGCCAGCATGTTACAAAAGCATAGATCTATAAGTTTGGCCATCAAAATGAAAATCAAAAGAAAGGTGGAAGATGGTAAAAGAAAAGAAAAAGTAATCCCTGGATGTATTTTGGAAGAAAGTTTCAAGCGATCCCTAGAAGGTTCAAAATGTTTTTGCTTGCTTATGTAATGCTTACCTAACTTGGTTGTTTTCACATATTGAACTGCTTTTCCTTTTCTGTGGTATAGGAATCTGTCCATAAACTGTTATTTCTGCCTCTGGTACCAAGGATCCCAAAAGTTGAGACCGAACTCTACAATATATATAAAAACGTAAACTCATATATATATATATATATATATTTGCGAAGGCATCACAGATAAAAAGATAAAAAGAATACTTGCAGATGTTATTACTTTCAATGAGAATGAGTGAATTAACTACACTCTTTGGGGGGGGGATGATCAACCACTGCAAGACATTTCACATTTTGGGACTTCCTATGAAATTTTCATTTGTGTAAAAATCACTGTTCTCTGTGTAAAAATGTTTCTGTGCAAATAGGGTTTGTTTTTTGGGATTTTTTGAAAGAGGTCCAGAAATACAAAAATATAAAAATAAAAACTGAAAGACATGTGAAAACACCCATAAACATGTTAGCAAGTAGGAAACTAGAAACTACAGTTGCCTCTCCTAATGCACAGATCTCAGATCCATGGCATTGAATATACACAGAGGGGTGACCTCCACTATTTGCAATGGTGCACGCACCTGGCGTGTGCACCCTTGCCAAGTGCACAGAGATGTACTCCATTCAAGCCTATGGGGCTTGAATAAGCACAAGCCTCCAGTTTCGGGGGGGGGGGGGGGAAAAAAAGATCCCCGCAAAAACAGAGGCCCAACTGTACTCACTTTTCCATATAAGAATGAAATAAAAAATTTACATAAGATGCAAAAAGAAAATTCTGCTCTTCACTAACTGCTTGCTGCCTTTTGGCTACAATGGTTCAGAGGTAGGGCACATGCTTTGCTTGCTGTTATTCCTAAATTCAACCATTGACTTCTTTCTTTAAAAGGATGCAGTAGCATTGATTTGAACAACCCATGCCTGAACCCCTGACAAGATGCTGCTGACCTTACTGAGGAAATAACATTATCCAATGTAAGGTAGCTTCTTCAAGAAAGTGTCAGGCAGTGAAGTCTCCCGTTGCCCTTCTTGCCACCTTTTCTTCTGCAATGAAAACCCTTTATTCTTTAAGGATTATGCTTTTTAGTGGGAGAACAGCAAGGGACAGGAGTGTAGTAGGTTGTTTATGAAGCATTATTGAGAAACTGACGACACTCTTGAATCAGTACCTCTTCAGTGGAGTAAAAAATAGGAAAACAAAAACACTAAATCGGAATTCTTTCTTAAGCATGTGACAATTTACCCAAACAGCCAAGCTTTTCAAGGGAAGACTTGCCCCATCTCCATCTCGAGTTGCAGTGCTTGCGGCCTGGGTACACCTTCTGGAATTCTTTGTGTGGGAATTTTATTTGGGACCCTCTCTATATTTTTTTTTAAAAAAACAAGCCTAGATATCCTATTAATTTAATGTCTGATAGCATTTCCAGTTGGACCAAAAACACTGAAACATTCCCAGTTTCCTATGTAGCTGTAGTTTTATATTGGAGCTTCACATATTATTCACTGACCTTTGAGTTATCAATTTTGCTACTGTTAATATCATTGATATATCTTTTAATACCTATTAGCGCCAAACTGGCAGCTAAAATGTACAAGACAGAAAACTCTTAAAACTAATCTGCACTAACAAATTGATTCATAGGAATGTGCAGGCTAAACGCTTAAAGAAAGCTGTTCATAACATGACAAGATTTCTTTTCCATAACTAAGAGAGGCTGCCAGTTTAATTCTGGTTTCGTATTTTATTAAGAACGAAAAACATAAAACACATTTTAGGAGAAAATGCTTCAAAATTAAGCAGTTGTGGTTTTCAGGAAAAAGGGTTTTTAAAAAAATACTCTGATGGAAAAGAAGAAGGTGTAGACTTTAGAGGAAAAAACAATATTTGAAAACTCTCCCACCTTTGAAATCTACTTCTTTGTACAACTGCAGGATACAAGATTAGTATTTGAAAACATTATTAACTTGGAATGGGGCAGCTTTGGCCATTTCATGTAAGAGAGGGCTGCAGTAGATTAAAAGCTGACAGTTGTGTTGGCTCTTGGTGTGTGATGAACTGAGCAACTACCGAATGTTGTGAAAGCTGCACAAATATATTCTGTTATATTGCCACCATTCAGTATCTATGACAGTCATCACAAGATAAAGGAAAACCAAACTGGCCCAGCTAAGACTCATCCTCTGGCTGAAACAGAGGCAAAACAGCAGTATCTTTGTGGAAATAAATTCAGCAAGTAGGACAGTATCACTACCATCAGTTTTAGAGGTTTACAAAGTGTGTAGCCTATCTTTAAAGTCAAGCCTATCATATGATGCCATCATATGATGTCTGTGTTGTGTGCCTTCAAGTCATTTCTAGTTTATAGCAACCCTAAGGCAACCCTGTACTGGGGTTTTGTTTACAAGATTTGTTCAGAAGAGGTTTGCCATTGCCTTCCCCTGAGGCTGAGAGCATGTGACTTGCCCATGATCATCCAGTGGATTTCATGGCCAAGTGGGAATTAAACCCTGGTCTCCAGAGTCATAGTCCAATGCTCAAACCACCACACCCCACTGGTTGTACCACCATATGGACATTATGTCATTTCTGTCTGTGTTGTTGGCCTGTTATGTGAGAGCCAATGTGGCGCAGTGATTTGAGCATTGGACTAATACAATGGAGACCAGGTGACTTTGGGCAAGTCACACACAGCCTCAGAGGAAGGCAAAGGTAAACCTCATCTGAACAAAACTTGCCAATAAAATCCCTTGCCTTAGAGTCAGAAACAACTTAAAGGCATACAAGAAGTCAAAAACCTATTCATGTGGTGGTGGTGCTTTCTTTTAAAAGTTAATTAGGACATGTATGGAAGGGAAGCAGGTTGGCGTCTCCCTGTCTACTGTTGCTTTCTGTTTTTGAAGAAGAGTGTCTTCTATGGCTTTCCATATGGTTGAGCAACCCCATTTTTCAGGCTCCCCTTTGCATAGACAACCTTCACACCTAGAACAGATTAGCTGCCCAAGGCTGCCATTTTTAAAACAGATATTGAAAGTGGAAGGGCCAGAGGTAACATACTCTACCTCTTTGTGTTCAAATTAACACTAAAAGAACACTTGAATAGGGCTTGTGTATTCCTAATCAATTTTGAGAGCTTCTTGAGTCTATAAAACATGACATTACATGAAAAAGGTCATGTCAAGGTTACAGCAGTGGGAAATATGATACATTCATTCTTTGGAGGTGCTGAAAGTAATAAATCAGGAATAAAGGTCCAGCCCAAAACATTTTGATGCCTGAGACAGGGCAGAAAATAATGGTGCGGTACAGACCTCCCAAATACACCATACTTCTGGCGATACTAGGGTTAGGGACCACATGGCAACTGCATGGTCCCTAACCCTAGCATGGCGCGGCAGTATAACAATGGTGGTGTCCCGTGTACACGGGCACTGCCATTGTGATGTAAGCGCCACACGGCGTCCGCATAGTGCCGTGCAGTGCTTACGTCATGAGTGCGTCATTGGCGCACTTGTGACATCTGCCTTGCGGCTCAAAAAGAACCCATTTTTTCTGGGTTCTTTTTACTCCGGAGAGAAGCCTTGCAGTTTGGCATCTGTGGCTTCTCTTTGGAGAGAATTAGGCCACCGGCAGGTCTGTCCTGCGCCAAAGTTCCAACCTTATCTATTCAATAAAACTATTGTGTTCTTACAATATAATATTACTGCATTGTAAAAGCACAGTAATACGTAATTAAATAACTAATGGTTTGCTGTCCTTTCATGATACCTCAAATCTGCTACCCGAGACAAGTGTCATACTCTGCTCAATAGTTGGACCATTCCTGCAAGGGAGAAATTGCCTTTTTATGTCTGAGGGTGGCTCCTGGAAAGCCATTTATGCATGAAAGGAATTTGAGTCTGTGCAGCATCAAGCTGAAATGTGAGGAATCATATATTTTATTTCAGTGAGTAATTTCCAGCATATTCACATACTAGGTGCCTTCAAGCATAGAATCTCATTTTGGGGAAGATCCAGGTAGTCCTTGCAGAGCTCATAAATCCTATTTTGAGGCATAGATATAAAAAAGTCAAGCAGTTCAGTGGCATAGCAGAGGAAGGAAAGTTAAAAATTATCAAGTGCGTTTCAAAGTAAGTAATCAATGTTATACTATTTGGTTTTGTAAATGTAAATTTAAAGTGGGGATCATACAGCCTTCCAGATGCTGTTTGACTGCCATTCCCAACATTCCTCACCATTGGCTATGCTAGATAGAGCTGGGAGCTGCAGTCCAACACTAACTAGAGGGCTACACAGTTCCCACTAAAGATGTGATGAAAGCTCATTACTGTTTGTTAAACATGTGGTTTTTTTAATTTTATTTTCTGGATGCTCAGCTCAAGTATTTATGAGCTTTAAAATTTGGCACCTGCTCAACTGAGATGTGAGATACTTTGTTCGCAAAAGAAGCAATGTTGGGGTAGACACTTCAATGTGAAATTTGATGTTCATTTTCCCCCTTTTTGCTTAAGTAATAAAAGTAATGGAGTCTCAGCCATTCATTTTAATTGTGTAAATCTCATTCAAAGCAATCTGAATTATTCCACTTGGATGCAGGAGGGGAGGGAGGGAGGGAGAGGGAGGAATTCATTTCTAATGATAAACACAAGGCATCTTTCCTTGTTCGACATATGGAAAGGAAAGACAGGTGAGTGTTTTATGGTAGCCTCCATTGTGGTGTAGTGGTTTGAGTGTTGGACTATGACTCTGGAGATCAGGGTTCAATTCCCACTTGAGCATAAAAACCCACTTGGTGATCTTGGACAAGTCACATTTTCTTAGCCTCAGGGGATGGCAATGGTAAACTCCCTCTGAAGAAACCTGCCAAGAAAACCCTATAAAGGGTTCATCTTAAGGTCATCAAAACTTGGAGGCACACGACAAAAAATCCATCACAATTAAAAGATCCATTATATTTTCAAATCATAAAAGTGTATGTATGTCTGTGTGTTTCACTTGAACCTGACCTTGTACATAAGCATACAGAGCTAGATAGCTAACTTGATATCCCACATTTTAATTATATTAGTCTCAGTCAAGACAATTTGAGTTACTCCATTGGGCTGCAGGATAGGAAGCGGGGAGGGAATTCCATTGTAAAGATAAACACAGGTTATCCTTCCTTGTTAGATACTGTGAACAGAGCTTTATGGTTCACACTGCTAGTTGCAAGAGGAGTTAGGGATGGAAAGACAATTTCCATCTCTCATTCTTCAGGAATTTGTCAGGAATGGTCCACTTCTTTGTGGGGTGTGTGTGTGTGTGACCAAGTGAAATATCTCAGCTTCCACAGTGAAGCAGGAAGAGTAATAAAATTTCCCACCCCCTTCAGAGATGGGAAGTATTAAGAGAGAAATTGACATTACTAGTTCCCACTTCAGGGGTAAGTGAACATGCCACAACAAAGTAGCAATATTTTCTCTTGCTTAACTGATGGCCAAAAATGCTCCTTGTACTGGCTTTGGCAAATGTTACAGTCTAGCACCAAAATCACACCCATTGAATGAAAGTGTTGTTACAAATTTACTCATTCACCTCAAAGCCTAGAAAGTCTGGAAATTATAAGTTAAGGCATGCACCTTAACTTCCAGGCCACATAATCAGGAAAGACATTCTATCATGGGGGAGGCAATTTGTGACCCTCCGGATGTTGCATTCAAATGCCACCCATCCAATCACTATTAGCTGTGAGGGCTACAGCTCATGGGAGATGGAGTCCACCAGTGTCTGTAGCACCGTGTGTTGCCTGCCTATGTCTTATAGCTGCTTATGACATGTTTGCTTCCAAATTAGTTTATCTGTACTTTTCCTGTCTAGTACCATGCATTGTGGGGCTTTAATCCTTTAATCCATGTTTTAATCCTAGTGGAACCATGCTTGTATTTGACAGCAAGGCAAGCATTTTCATTGCAAAGAGAGTCGTGTTTGCTCGTGTCTGTTTATTTCAAAACCATACAATGTCTACACTTGTTATACTATCTGAAGCTGGAATACAGGAAGTAATATCCACTAAGTCTTACTTCTGATTAGACATAGGATTGCACATATTGCAAAAATGTTTTTCTGTGTTTACATACCTCACCTTTATGCAGTCAACTCTATTGACAGGCCAATGGGTTCTCAAAACCACTTCAGCCAGATATGACATAAATCAACAGCAATTTAGTTTGGGGAGGCAAAGTTCCTGATGGAAGTGCAAGCACAATTTTTCTACTCTAGATGTGTACACAAGGGGAATATAGGGCATTGCAATATGGGGCTTTAAAAAGAAACTAATTTCAGTGGGATAAGTGATAACCTTTAAATGCAAATGCAAAAAGGAAATGAAGATGACACAGATCTAGAGGTGTGAATTCAAACATGGAGATTAGGATGATATGAATAGGAAGGTGTGAAACCAGATCTAGTTATTAGTCATCCCTAATTATAGTTAAAGATGATCACAAAATGGAGCAAGTTCTGACAATCCAGGTATTGCTGACTAAATTTGAGCAACAGCAGAAGGAGAGGAGAGAAAAAACCAAAAAAGAAAGAAAGAGAAATCAACAAGAGTGAAAAGACATGACTGCCAATGGCATGCTTCCTTTATCGTAGCTGACGTCCTGCTGGTGTACTAAGCTAGCAAGGCTATGTGTGACACTAGTGCAGTTCAATTTTTGCATGGTTCCACAATGGCCACAAGGGAAAGCAAGCAAAGTTATCTCTGCTATCAGCAGCCAGGTCCATACAGACTGTTTGTCTAACTCCTGATTTCAAGGTTGGTCCTCAAGTGCAGGGTTCTGAGAAGACTGCCTGAGGAAGTTGTCTGGAAAAAAAGTCATGTTGTGGAGTTCACAACATTTTCCACAACGGTTGCCAGAATTAAATTTATGGTCACCCCTAGCAACTCATAAGTGTAGTTGTAGACTTCTGTGGACTCAATCTTTGATCCATCTAACCCATCTACTCAAACATTTTACCCCTTTACATCTACATGTGGACGTCATGCCCACCTCCTGACATAACATATGAATAAAAATATATTGTTATTTAGTGTGTATACTGTCATTTTCCCATTCATGTATATTTATATTTTAACATTTTAAAAGGAAATAACATTATTCAAATTAAAACAGTTTTGTTCAAATAAATTCAACATTTAACTCAATGCATGTGTAAAGCTTACACATAAAAAAATTTGGAAGAGGAGGAGGAGGGTTCAGAGCTTCCAAGTCTCATGCCCATGTTGAGCAACTCTCGCACTCCATGCAGGGTCCTACCCCATTGTTTGAGAACCAAGAGTATCATCTATTCTTATTAGTATGTCCTTTAAAAGGTTTCAGAATAATTCTTCCCCAATCCAGTCACACAATGCCTTTTTAAAATTGAACATAGCAAAAATTCACTTCTGGACACAATGCAAATATACAGAGAGCAGTCTATGGTTCTTCCAGCAGCAGATGGGGAAAAGTGGTGGGAAGAGTGGAACTGAGATGGAAACAGATGTCCCATTAGTTAGTGAAACTGAACAATCTACAAGTACATTCACTGGGAACTCTGTGGCGTCACACATATTCACCATAAGATGTAAGAGGAACACCTCTTTTGGGTATGCAGATACTTAAATATCAAGCATGAAGCAACTCTGGAAAAAAAAAGACCAGTAAGATCCAACAAAGCTTTCCATGGATCATCCATGGAACAGCATCACCACTGTATTCCCTAGTTATTGGATGCATCTATTCCAGGTTCTCCTCCATCATTCTTAGAGTTCTGGCACAGGAAAAAGAGGGAGATTTGGGTTTTGGAACCATACACTACTCAGTATAAGTATGGCCAGGCTTCATTATTATTTCGATGGGAGGCCACCAAAAATCTCCACATGGAACTAAGAATGCTGCTTGAAACCTGGAAAGCTAGGACCCAATCAGAGTTGGTAATACTCAACTAGATAGACTAGTGGTCTGACTCAATATGAGCTAGCTTCTTATATCTCTTTGCACATAACACCCACCTCACTTCATCCTGCTTCCTGTCTAACTGCTTGTGTATACTGCAGACAGTGGAGAAACCAGGCCAGTGCCAGGTCATAAACAAGGAGTCAGTGGAAGCAGAAGTGTCGTCCAGGCAGTCTAAGGTCCAGACATGAAAAGCAGTCCTGAGTAGGGTTGAAAGGCAATAAAGGATTTCCCAGAAAGAGTAATTCAAGTATACAGTACTATGAAGTACTGAGATTCACAGATCCAGACACAACAGACAAGGTCACAAAGGGAGTGTTGGAGCAGATTGTTAGTAGCAGTGGAATGGCCTTGGCTGAGCTAATTTATAGCCAGTTGTAAATGAGCCTAGTTGGTCTAGTTAGTTCAGTGTTTTTCCTTTTAAAATGGATCGGGGAATCTCTCAGTCTTTTGCAACTAGCATTTTAATCTTCAATGCTCTGCAGATTGAAGTGCCTCCAAATCTGCCTCGTGATCCTCATGCATGGGATGGGACAGGCTCTGCTTCTGCCAGTGCCATGGTAGGACCACCAGCCTCCTCTGGCTCCAACTGGAGTCTGTTATCTTAGCTCTCCCCTTCACCTTTCTTGTCTGAGCAGGCCTCCTCCAGGTAGGAAATGACACACTCTGTATCATGTGCAGAGATCAGAGCTTGGAAGTGTCAAGATAAAAGTAGTGCTGTTACTTGTAAACAGCTAGTTTTTGGAGGGAAATGAGAGTGAAACGAAGCCATATGTCAAAAATGACATAACAAATGAGAATAAAGCTGTTCCAGAGGTGTACTGCGGACTTCTAATTACTTTAAACAGATATTTTGAAAGGTATGTTTAGAGACATATTGACTAGAATTATAAGTGTTATACTGTTCTCTGATCTCTTTCTCTCTCAAGAAAGTAGCCAAAACTATTTTTAAAGTAATAAAATAATAGTAATTTGAGGAACATATTGCTAAAGGTGTTATGGTCATCAATGCATATTTCATGCTGGCTGTGGCATTCTGGGAGGTGTGATCCAAAAAAGTAATTCTTCCATGCTCTGCTTTAGATTTTGTTGAATAGAAAGAGGAAACACTGGGTGAGTAATATACAAAGTAAAAAATTATGGACTTTTGTAATTTAATCTGAAGCAATAATTTAGCTTCTTGTGAATATGCAGAGCTTGTAAATGTTACTTAAAATAGCTAATGCATTGTGTTAACAACACATTTACATACAAGCATGTGTTATTAATGCTATTTTTAATTATTTTATATTTCTTTTTATTTTTAAAAAATCCTTTAAAAATATCAATGACTGCCCACCGTGATCCTTAAAAACAATGTTCTGGAAATAAAGCATAAATGTCCCCTGCTCCTCACACCATATATTAATAGGAAATGGATATCATTACTTCCCAATTATGTGTGTGTGTTTGTGCGTGCCTTCAAATTGCCTGTTGATTTATGGCAGCTTCATGAATTTCATATATTTTTTTAGGTGAGGAATACTTAGAGGTGGTTTTGTTACTTTCTTCCTATATAGCTTGCATCATCTGGTATTCATTGCAGTCTCCCATCCAAGTACAAATCGCAGCTCACCCTATTTAGCTTCCGAGATCAGATGGGAACTGGTACCTTATTACCAATCATTCAGTATATTAATTCTAATACATTGCTTTAAAGTACTATGTGTTTGAATATTCTGAATAGTTAAATTTGCAGTTCTGTTGCTATCAAGTCACTGAACGCTATGCCAATTTTCTTGAGCTCAATGACTTATTATGATCATAGAGTTTGTGAGTTCTTGGTACAAGTTACAGGTCATGCTTGGTGCATAACAAAAAGCATCTTGATTAATCCCTAATCCTGCCATGAAAACCCCTGTACGCCATCATTGCAACTGTACAGAGACCCACTTACTTAACGTTTCCTTGTGCAGATATGTGTACAATTGTGGCCTGAGGCAGCTGGCTTGTGACAAATTGATGGTAACTTCCAGAAACCCGGTGAGTAATTACTAGGCAGTTACAAAGAAATTGTCATGCAACTGCCTGTCAGCAGGCTGTTATTTCCTGATTAATGAACTTCAGGCAACCTTTGGGGGATGTTCGCATTTGTTCCCATTTAAAAAATAGTTTTTGGCACCTGTGACAAGCTGCAGAAAACTACCTTCCTTGAATACAGGCATTGTGCCATAGATTTTTGACATCAATTGCTGTCATTTAACACATTGGCAGAAGCTCCCAGACCTTAGAAGGGGAGAGAGAATGTTTCTGCTAAGCTGCAAACTCTGCAGCCTAGTCATGAAAAATTAAAAGGGACACTTAGACAGGAAATGTTATTTAGCTTCCAAAAGTCCCAGATGGAAACATTTAAATACAGTGCCTTCAAGAGGCAAATTATAAATAGTTTCTTACAAAGGGACAGTGTTCAATGTATTCCTTTACTTTTCATGGACATATTCTCCCTCACTACTTAAAAGTGACTGTCAAGAGCAAGGGGCTAGAATAGATCTGGGCAGTTTTTCAACGAAAGAGACGACTATTCCTCCGAAGACTAATATTTTACATTAGTGCTAGGAAGAGTAAATAGGAACATTATTGAACATTTATACAGAGAATTCCTGAGCTTGTTTCTGTGGAAATCCATTGGACATTTGCCATTTTCTTCAGCTGTAGGTCCCTGGTGAAGGTGTATAAATACTGTACAGCTAAAACTTAAATATAGCCAAAATAGAGAACTGGAATGCATTAAAAGCGCTGCAAATTCAACAGAAGCCAAACTGTTGCAGTGACTTGATTCATTTTCTCCTCTGGTGGTTTTGATGCAAAATGCATTCTGGAGTGGAAAAAATGCATGAATGAACACAACACACATACATACACATATGCTGGCCCTTTGGTTTCTATAAAATGTTTAACTTAAATATATACACATAATATCAGACTATACTACTAGAAACTATTATTTCAGACCTGCTTAAGTAAATAATATTAAAGTTTATTTGTATCCCACCTCTCCCTACGAATCAAGGCGGGTTACAAAACGAACAAATATCAATAAAATACATAATACATATAAAAATCTACAAAAATTAAATAATCCCCTACCCCCTTCCCTCTCTCCTTCCCTCAAAACAGAATTAAACAAAACAAGAACAATATAAAAACAAATTAAAAATTAGATAAAATAGCCAAGACCATCAAAACTAACAAACTAGAGTTGAGACATCTTCTTGGAGTAGGACAAGGCTATCCATATCAGTCTCAGTGGAGAGGGAGGTCAGTTTGGAAAGGCCTGCCGGAAGAGATCCGTCTTGACAGCCTTTTTGAAGGCATCAAGGGTAGTAAGATTATTAACCTTTATTAACCTTTATTTATAAAGCGCTGTAAATTTACACAGCGCTGTACATACAATCTGACGGATCTTCTCCAGCAAGCCATTACAGAGTTTAGGACCTATTTAGTAAACAATTAAATAGGACTATGTAATTGTTCCCATTCTGTGTTACATATTGATTTTGAAGATTTTTGTTTGTATTTATCTATTAGCTTTGTGACAACTCAATTATTTAAAATAATGGCTTGCAAATGAACAGATAATATACAAAAGAGACAGGAAAGGAGAAGCATGGATTAAAATCAGGTATTTTGAGGATCCATGCCCATTGCTGGAAAATGGAAGCCTAAGGCAGTATCTGCACTGTAGAAATAATACAGTTCCACACTGTTTTAACTGCTATGGCTCAGTACTATGGAATCTTGGGACTTGTAGTTTGTTGTGGAAGCAGAGCTCTCTGACAGAGATGGCTAAATAGTTCCCAAAACTACATATCCCAGAACTCCGTAGCGCTGAGCCATGCAGTGTCAAACTGCATTGATTATGCAATGTATATGCAGCATAAGTAGCCACTGGTTTTAGGTGGGAGCTGGGTTGGTGCCACTCTTAGGCAAAGAGAATCAGATGGTGGTGGGAAATGATAGTGAGATATGGAGAAGAGGCTGGTATATGTTGATGGCCTGTACGAAACTCCTTAAGTTGGCCAGGTATAGTAGATGACATTGTCTATTCACCAGTGTTGAAGTAAAAAATTAGTGAAAGTCTGGTTGGCTTCTATACATCAAAAGGAGGGGGGCAATATTATCCTTTGCCTCAGGTAGCAAAATATCCTGAGCCTTCTCTGTTGCTTCAGTTCTCCCACTTGATGGAATCACTGCTAGTAGTAACCATTCTAGGAGTAGAAAAGCAGACAGAAGTTGATCTCAGCTGAGCTGAGGAAGAGGACATAGAAGGCAGAGTAATAACAAGTACACAAAATGGCACTCTTGCTATATGAAAATGTTTAACATGTATTTGCAAAGCTCCGGGATGGATGGCCATATGCAGAAATAGGTTTGTGCCTTGTGTTTTTCCTTGGGGTTCCCAAGTGCATACAAGATACTTCAATGCAGAGAAAATTTGAATGAACATAGTGCCTCGTTCCTTTGGGCCTACAGCTGAGCAAATATTCTGTTCTCTCAAATCATCTCCTTGCTTGTGTAACTGCAATTGGCAGGGGAATGTCTTAGTATTACATTCCTTGCTGTACAATTGTCATGTTAAAAGAAGATTAACCATATATCCCCACGGTGCTTCAACCACCATTTTGAAAGACGTTTTTATTTATTATTGTTCTTAATTGTTTAAAAGTGGTGTCATTCATCCTTCCAGCACAGGATGGTATACCTTGCAAAATATATAGAGGTGAACTGGAGATGGTTGAGAAAGTAAACATCTGAAGACTACCTCTTCCCATACAAGCCAGCCAGAAATTTGAGATCTTCAGAGGCAGCCCTGTTGTGTGTCCCAACAACACCTTGTGAAGTTTGGTGGGTACACATCATAGGACTTTCCCTATAGCAGTGCCTTGACTGTGGAATTCCCTACCAAGGGAAGTTAGGCTGACTTCATCTCTTTTAAGCTTCCCTAGGCAGCCTAAACAATATTGCTACAAGGTGGATGGTATTCAGTGTTTGGAACTGCTGTTCTGTTTTAAAACTGGATTCTAGGACTGTTTTAGCCTGTTTTTCGAAGTTTTTAAAAAGCATTTTAATGTGTTTGTAAAATGTTTTATCTCTGCATTGTTTTTATTTGGTTTTTACTTGTTCATCACTTTGTGTTTTTGCATTGCGTCCATTTCCCACTATCCTTTTCCTCTCCACACTGCCTAAGTAAAAGAATAAAAAACCCTTCTCCCTATATCACCAGATGAGTCTCTGACATATTGCCCAATGCACAGGCACAGTTGGGACCAAATTATGCTCTGCTACTAAGCAAACAGCGATAGTACACATTGCAGAGCTGGAGGTTTATTAATCTCACAGGTGCATCTCCAGCCAGATGGATCAAAAACAGAAGTTTGTTCAAGAAAGCAAGATTGCCAACAACATGAAATCACCTGAATACATGAATAGACAAGTTATTCTTGTTTACTGAGAAGTTCAATTCAGTTTGTAGAAAATAATATCCAGTGCAAATTATTGCAAGAATCCTATATGATATATTATATTGTGTAACTTTACATATACTCAGCCACATAATGGGAATTTCGCCTACATTTATTCAAATGTTATTTTAGGGAGTCAATATACATTTTTTCCCTTCTTATGAGAGATCAAACTATTTTATATTTCAGACAACTGGGCTGATTGATTTATGAACTGAATAATAACAACTTCTGGTTAAACTGTGATATTTAATCTCTAAACTAATGGAATGCCAATGATCCCTGGGATTTAGCTTATGCTGTTCTAAAACAACCTTCTCCAGTCAGGTGTTTTGTGAATATGTTGGGCTAAAACTCCCATGACCACAACCTAGCAAGACCAGTGAGGAAAGCTGAAAATTCAGCCATGATATTAAAGGTTTGAAATTGCTGTGAGGTCAGTTTAGTGTAGTGGGGGGGGATAAGAATCTTTGTACCCAGTTTTAGCTAAAGGATACCCAGAGAAACACAGAAAGCAAGTATCTTTCTGGCTATTCGGAGGGATTGTCCTGCAAAAGTTCTGAAGAAGTTCCAATTAGTCCTGGCTTGATGCCTTGTGAATTAGAATCAGGAGATGGTAACTTTTAGAAAGGAAAATCATTTCGCATTCATTTTCTCAAGAATCTTACAGCTCTGTGAGGTATGCTAGTATAATTTTCTCACTATTCATTTGAGAGACAAATGAGGATTTGAGAGATGACTTGCTGAAGGCCAACTTAATAAGTATCTCAAGGTGTTCAAAAGATGGTTGTTTATTGATAGACAAACCCAATGCATCTACCATACAAATTTGACCAGTAAATGATACAAGAGTTCCTGGTTCAGAAATTTCTAAAGCTTCATTCTAAGTAGCCTGCTGAAAAAGGCCTTAAGAATACCAATAAGCCAAAATCCATCAGGCTTTTCTACCAATAAACAACCATCATTTGAATATCTTGAAGCATGTCTCTTGTTTCTTCTATACATTACACTGAATATTCCCCAGTTTTTGTTATTGTCATTTAACAAGACAATGGTACCTCCAGGATCAGAGTTGTTGGAGTGCCTGACACATCAGACATCCTGCCAAGCTCCTGACAGCCTCAGCAAGTGAGAACAAAACGTTCTCTTTGCCTTCCTGTTTTTTTAAATCACTATTTCTCTGACATATATGGGACCTGGGACCAAGACAACTTTGAATCCCATGTGTCCAGATCTGCCCCTTAAGTACCCATCCTCTTCAATATGTTCCCTTCTCATTTGTACCTCTTCAGTGCTCAAGGAATGAAGGCTGGGTATTTTGCTCCTTTGCCAATGATTGGTGTTCTAAGGCTGGGTCTCCTGATCCAAATTCTCTTTCTGTCTTTGCAAGGGGAGTATTAATGTTTTCTGTGGTATTGGGGCATAATATTCAGTATGAACCGTTTGGCAAACATCACTATTTTAATGTGATGCTTCCTCCTTGCAGCTTCTGCTCTTAGTGCTTAATGTTCAGAGCAGGAGCAGCCTTATTTTTAAACTGACCCCAAAACTACTGTACTACTTAATTATTCCCATCCCCTAAAAGCAATGAGGTTTGAAGACTGTCTCTTCCCATTACATCTTTATTTTATTTGTTAAATAAGGTGTCCCCCCCCCCCCCCGTAATTAAAAGGTAAAAAATGGAGGAAACCAATAGCTGATCTTCTCCAAAAGAAGAGACTAGGATGATTAATTAAAGAGCAGTTAAGGGGTCAGTTCTTCAGTAAGGCTGATGCTATAATAAGGAGGAGAAATTATGGACACAGAAGTCACAAGGGGGAAGACTTTAATTAAAGGCACATATATCAACAGCATTTCATCATTCTCCACTAGATAGGTTGGCAGTGTAGTTGTATTTTTTAGAGGAAGAGGAAGGAAACACCATAAACCAGGTATGGAAAAGGGAAGGAGGACAACACAGAAGGCAATGCAATGAAGTGCAGTGGGTTGTTGGCAACAGAAATGCCTGGATTTTCCTTTTTTAAGTAAATGAGCGAAGACTGGCCATTTCAGGCTAGTGTGGAAGCAGGACGCCTGCTTATGCATTTAAAGATGTAGTCATTACCATTACTTTAGAATCCGTGGGCTGGATACCCTGGACCAAGCACAAAAACCTCAGCAAACAATTGGCTGTATAATCGAATCGGAGTATTTTATTTAATGCAAATATTAAATAAAATACTCCGATCCGATTATACAGCCAATTGTTTGCTGAGCTCATTTAGCAGTTCCTGCAACTGTGTTTGCAAATGAGGAGCATCATGTATACCATTTGCCTTGAACCTATGTTGTTTTACAAAGCAGGCTTCCTGAGTCCAAAAGCTACTTAGGAAAACAAGTGAGAAAGGGGGACAAACTGGAGAGCTGTTTGTTCAGCCCTTCTATTGAAACGAGGCTTTTTGCCAGCTTCTTGTTTTCTCTTGCTTTTTCTTTTCAAGTCGGGTTTCACTATTTACTTCTTTTGATTTTCTCCCCCTTTGAACGTTGTGTTCTCTTGTGTTTTTTCTCCAGGGAGGCAAAGACACGGAAAGAATGGTAGGACATCTTTAGCAACTAGCACCAGCAGTTCAGGTTTCATGGTCCTTTAAGGTTCCTCCTGCCAGATTCATCGAACAGCTGAGGTTGTAGTCCTACCACTGCCTATTTATTTAAAGTAGGTTTATATTGCCTTCAAGCCCACTCAGGCCTCTGAGATTATGCATAACAGATAAAAAAAAATTGAAAACAATACAGAGATAAAAACTTTAAAATATATATCAAAATATCTCTTAAAGAGCTTTTAAAAACAAACTAAAGGTACAGGTGCTCTCTTCAGTTCTCAAAATGGCAACCCTATAATTTGGGCCTTCTCAGTAATAGCATCTAGCCTCTACAAAGCTCTCCCTTGCTTGATGTGAGGGGCTGGATACAGTCTCAAATATCTCTTTAAAACGTACTATACCTGGCCTTTCCCAGCAAATGATGATTATTTCGTTTTCTGTGTTATTCTTAAGTAATTTTAATTCTTATTACACTTCAAAATTGACGTCCAGCTACCATATGTGTTTAAAATGCAAACTGCTTTGGAGTGTAATTGTATCAGGCAGCATAATTTGAATAATAATTAAAACTTTCAAATACTACTGATAAATAGAAACTTTAAAAAAAATACAGTCATGTATTGCTTTAAAAAAGAGAGCACTGGTGCTGGTGAGACAGCTGATTACCCTCAGATACAGTGGAGGATGTTGATCCATCATTGCCAGTACACAACCAATGTCCAGCTATAGTCTGATCAGCCCTAGCAGCACAGTGGTTAAATGCCTATACTGTTACAAGGTTGTGAATTTGATCCCAGGGGCTCCAAAATCCACTCAGCCTTGCATTCTTCTGTAGCTAGCTAAAATGAGTACCCAGCTTGTTGGAGGCAATTAGCTTACACATTGCAAACCAATTAGGGAGTGCTAAGTGCACTGATAAGCATGTACTTGCTATTGCTGTTTTACATGGAAGGGAAGATGGTGCTCCATTTTGTTCCCTGCCTCAGGTGGCCAAAATGTCTTGGGATAGCATTGTGAAGTCACAAAGTGGTGAAAGGCTTTGAAGGGAAAAGCAGCACTTTGAACTGGGGCCAGAAACAGAGGGTTTATTCAGACAGTGAAAATAATCCCAGTAGAATGTGGGTTGAATCTTTGTTATTCACATGCATTTTTAATGGATCCAATTAATTGGGGAGGGAGGATGCCAAAAACCCCACTTAACTCAAGGTTTTCTCCCGAGTTTTCCTAAAAGATTCATATCGTTGGCTGTGTGAATAACTGATGCAAATAGATCCAGGATAAAACATATTTCAAATACACCCACATTATCGACTTCATTTTTGAGTACTGACACCTGTGAGCAACAGAACTCACAGAGATGCAGTTCCAATAAAAAATGTGTGAACAACAAAACAGTAATGTGTGTGTGAGATTATTTGAATAGTGGTGGCAAACCCCCCCTCCCCCATCAAAATAATACCAGAGCCAAAGAAATTAAGGTATAGTAGTCCCCCTCTTATCTGCAAGGGATACATTCCAAAACATTCAGTGGATGCCTGAAACTGTGAATAGTACTGAACATTATACCTGCAATGTTTTTGGACCACAATTAACCATGGGTAATTGAAGCCATGGAGAGAAAAACCATGGATGGAGAGGGGCATTATATTTTTGGACTGACTAAGGGTACCTGAAACCATGGAAAACAAAACTGCTGGTAGAACTGTAGACTATTGTATTAGCACAGTATGTTCATAACATATTAGCCTTCTAATGCTTGGTTTTT